>NC_067196.1:346506-693012 GCF_000699445.3 Schistosoma haematobium | reverse complement strand
GCCCTATGTAACTGGCTCCACAGGAGCAGTTGAAACGATAGATGCACATAGATTTGGCGAATTCTGGCAGTCTGTCTTTAATGGATGTTCTTATTTTCGGGTGATTGTAGAAGATGACACTTAGTTTGTCAGCATTAAATGTTTTTTCTACCGCTCTTCGTAGTTTCTGAGTCATGACTTCTTCGATGGTGTCATTTATGAATTGTAGTTTTATGAATAATACCTTCTTGGGGACAGTAGGTATTTTTGTCCTTGTTTTCTTCTCCGTCATATGTTTTTCGATGAATTTCATTGGGTACCCATTCAGACTGAGTAGGTTCCGAATATTGTTCAATTCATCTTCAATAGTGTCTTCAGAACAGATCATTCTAGCACGATGTGTCAAGGTCTTTATTAAGTTCCTTTTGTATCTGATTGGAACTGCACTGTGGAAATAAGTGTATTGACCAGCTGCTGACTTCTTGTGTACTCTTCTTTATATAGTTCCGTCTGTTCTTCTAGTTAGTTGGACATCTAGAAAAGATATGCTATTATTTTGTTCATCTTCTGATGTAAAGTTAATTGATGGGTGAACGTTATTAAATATATTAAGTAAATTGTGCTTATCATTTTCTTTTTCTAATACTATGAAGGTATCATCTATATAGCGATAATAAGTTGGTAAATGGGTAATTGTACTTTTGAGTGGTCCATTTTCCAGTTTTGCAAGGAAAATATTGCCAGTAGAGGGCCTAATGGTGATCCCATGGCGACTCCATCTAGTTGTTTATAGTATTAATTGTCAAATCTGAATTGGACGTTCATAGTGCATCTAAGAATTAACTGTTTTATCGCACATGCGGGAATCGGGGTTTCTATGCGTCTCGCCGTTAGTTCATTGCAAATAAATTCAACCGTTTCGAGTAGTGGAATATTAGTGAATAATGATGATACGTCAAGTGATATCATGAATTTATTCTTGACTGATAGACTTTTTATGTTCTCCACAAATTCAAAGGAATCTTTGACACTATGTCTGACAACAGTCAGTAGGATTTCTCTGGCATTGGCTGTATACTCTCGACCGTACCAGGGAATTTGGGAGCGAAAACAAATAACGTTCGTAGATTTTCGCTTAAACCGTTATTAACAAAACAATGAGCTGTTTCGATTCTCTACTGTCTTTCTGAAGTCATTTCATTAATGGATTTTGTTTGTTTGTATTTTCCTTACGAAATAGTTACTATTTTATATAGATGTTTTTAGACTACTTATTACAATGTTATAAGTAGTTGAAAAACCCTGTTGTAGTTTTATTTTTCAAAACATCAATGTAATTTTTAATGGAAACTGAGTTAACAAATCCTTTATTTGTGTGCCCAAACATCGTTACGCGCATTCTATATTTGCAGGAGTTTTACACTATAGAACAGGTTTCTTCAATCAGACAATTCGTGTAATGAACGAATGGATCATAAAGCATTAGGATAAACACAAAATGTAATCTCTCCTCAAGCAAAGATGGATAGTGGCTAGCAGTGGAATCCAAGACGTGTGTTTCGTTCTAATTGGGACTCGTCATCTAGATGTACCTGCATCGCAGAGTTGATGTTCATTCCAGGACTCGAACCCATCAACTTCATTCCTAAATAAGAATGGGAAGATACAAGTAACAAAACATCAAGTGAATGTAATCTCTTATCGTTTATTTCATAATTTCTACAGATCACAATTGTATCAAAGTTGTGTGGATACTGAACTATTCAATTGAAGACTTCGAAGTGTTAGTTAAATTATTCCCTTTCATCTATCATCAGATAGAACGAGAAAAGTGTAACCTCTTCTAAATAAACACGTTTCGAAATGACTTCCATGTAAGATCTTAAAGAGTATGCAGTTACATCATAACAAATCTACAATTTTAGATACAAGTCTATTATCAGAGCACTACTACTATTATCATAATAGACCATAATTCTACGCTCCCACTAGTACAGATTCTGAAATGCCAAATAACATATTACTACGCATTATACTATCTGCATCACTTTAACAACGACCGGATAATCTATCACTATCGACACTACCAATACCATATCTGTAATTAATATAGAGAGTAGGTAATAGTAAACAGATTTATTAAGTTATGCCAATACACATACTGCATAACTGAAATGTGTAAAATGTACATGATGTAAATAATTTGGCAAATTTTCTTTAATTGTTATTTCACAATCACCATCGTCCTTTCATTTCCTTTCTCATTTTAGTTGCTAACCGTTTTATCTTCTCTCATCTTTTCTCTTCCTTCCGCTATTATCCGTCTGAATTCTACTTTCAATTCTTTAGCGATATTATATTCTTCTGTTCATACAAGTAAAACACACACACACACTTTATTCATTGTAAATATTCCTTTTGTTTTTACTGCTTTGTGGTGTTTGTATGAACTAAGGATTCTTTTTGTACGTGATTGCTTGCTTGATTCGAATTCCAAATACATTACATTCTTTCGTTCTTATCTGGAACTTCTTATTTAAATTGCGTTGTTTCTGAGATTCTAAGTTGATGCCATGATTCAAATACTCCAAATCATCATTGACTTCTACCATTACTAATTATACTTATATTGAACGTATTATGATTAATTGAGGTGGTGAATCGAATTATGTTAGACGAACATTGAAAAACTGAAAGCAGTCAACGACCGTTACGTCCAAGAATGAGACTCTGCAACAACATTTTGCTACCATACTCTATTGTTTCCGATGAGCAACAGCATCACACATGACATGGATGACCTGCAGAGAGAATTGTGTGTATGAAACACAGTTTTTGAATTTCGTGTACACGAAATCATATAAGATTTGTGTTCAATCGATACTTTTAACATATGACAATGTGATCAATGTTATTCTGACGAAATTCCAAAGAATATAGAAATGATCACTAATATTTCTATCATTACACAACCCTGTGATGTAATGCAACCTTTCATCTGTCACACTGTTCAAAGGTATAGAGAAAAGATGTATCATCTGACTATGACAAAATGTATGTATGTTTCAACGAGACATCATTGCAAATAACTGACATCTATGTACATATGTAGGGTATATAGATTCTGAGATGAGATCTAAACTGAATAATGTTTTATCTCTAGTGAAAGCGTAATCCAACTTAAATATCTTGATACCCAGGCGTTTGCGATCGAATACACATAAATTAATCACAGTTAGGCATCATCTCTCTTTAGTTATGAAAATGAATCGTGAATTTCTATGTCTAATTTGTTTGTTTGTCATAGTCGAATGAAAAGCGATAACAGAATGGATATTGTGAAAACTGAAGTTCATTTCCTCGAATGTCCATCGACTATCACTCTATTGTATACTTATAAATTGTGCAGATTATATAGATACACATAAAGAATGCCTTCATTCAACATGATCTTTCGAATAATCCACTCATTATTGCTATCACGTGAGAATAATATATTCATTCCATTCTACTTCAAATTATGAAGACATGTTGTGACATCGTCATTTTATTCGAAAACGCAAACAAAATACTCAGGACATGGAAAACCAGGACACGCTCTAACAATTCATCAGGAAATGCTTATCAAACTGATCAGTAAACACTACATTAACAAAACATGTATTGAGTGGATTCATTATCCTATCCCACGTGTACAACACCTTCAAAATCACAAAAATGAATTACTTGAGTCTTCCACAACTAGGTGTTTGCACACAAAACCAAAGAAATCTTTACAATATATACCGTACAATCTAAAGAACACAAGAACAATTGGAGTCAAACCAACCATCATATACCAGATAAATAGTTGCGACTGATAGGAGAATTACATTATACAAAGTAAATAAAGTGTTCTGGCAACAATAGTTGTAGGTGGGAATCCACGACATAATTTCTCTGAAATCAATCTATATGGATTACTGAAGATTGCGGAAAAATTGAATTACTAGATGTACGATACACAAATCCTTCATATATTTTAAAAGCTGAACAAACAATATAGATTTGGGTGGGTCATATACATGCTTAACTATTTTCCAAATAATTTAGATGCACAACAAACAGTTAGTGCTGCGAAAGAGCCTTAAATCAATTAGAATGCACAATCAACCATTGTTTTCACTGAGTTACTGCCTCAACGACATACACGGTTGAACCACACTGACCACGAATTCTCCCTAGAACTTCAGGAAATACCTCACGAAGCCAGTCACAAGTGAGCACATGATGGTTATTGTTCAGATGGAGTTTCGACGATACTTTAGTAATTTTTAATAGTTGATTTCATGGATCAATTAAAGCTAGACAACCATGGAAAACTCCATTGTGAGAATTCAACTGTTACTAAATAGACTTCACTAATCAGATAAATAATTTCGGTTCCAATTCGACTGTGTTACTTGATTATTGGATCAGTGGATTATGCCTAGTTTGAAGTCGAATCAAACTCACTTCATATTGAAATGTATTCAGATGCTTGGATTTACATGTATCATCTTTGATTACAATAAATAAACTACTAACAACTTGTAAGTAGTAAAACGTTCACAATTAAGATTAATAAGATTAAGTAGATTAGTTTTGTTATTGACAATTTTTTTACACTGCGTGGTATTAATTTTCTATAGATGGTGGATGGTAGCACAATTTCATGGATTGATTGCAGGTACACATTAACACTGTTGGATTCTGGCCAGCTCAGTTATTCATAAGTTAAGTGTTCACACACGAAGTCGAAGACCCTGGTTTCTAATCACATGTGCAGGATCGTCGATGCGCATTATTGATGAACCTCAGATTTTCACAATTGATTGACTACTGGGTGGCGATCAATGTCATGCGTGTCTAGTCATTATTATTGCAGACTGAATTCTATCGATCATGTTGCAATATGGCCACCAATCTAGATGACTCGACACTGCGGGCACTATATATTGAGATGAGATGGTGGTTGGAGGTAGTCGACAGGAAACCCTGTACACGGGTTTCATGCTATTTGGAACTCATCAGTAAGATGTACCTGTAATCTCGAGGAAACTGGTGCTCCCTGGCGGATTTGATTTCGTGTCACCCAGCTTCACAATCAGAGACGTTACCACTGAGCTATCCGAGCCGCGACTGACCTCCTGTGAGACTGAGATGTAATCACAATTGATTGATCACTGAGTGGCGATCAATGTCATGCGTGTCTAGCCCTTATTAGTGCAGACCGAATTTTATCGATCATGTTGCAATGTGGCCACTATAAAGATCTTTGACGAATTATTGATTTTTGTGTATAGTTTTGAAATGCTTTAAAGCTTATAGACAATATATTGATACATCGTTTTTTTATTAAACGTCTAACAGAATGATTTTACTACTCCATTATATTCTACAGAATTCTTCTACTCTGATAATACTATGGTGAGTGTTACTGATCTGGATAGATATAAGTAGTATGTGTCATCAATCGAAAGTCACAACATTTGACGGTAGAAAATCAAGAAGATCGAAGCAAACAGGACAAGAATAAAGAATAACTGATGTAGCCACGAAAGAACAATGAAGTTGGAGACAATTGATCGATATTTTGTAAATAAGGCATTATTTTCTTAATGTATAGTTCTCAGATATTACAAAGGGATTGCGTAATACTGTGTTCAAATACATTTGATTGTTCCGTCTCGTGTGTTGTCATTCACTACAGTAGTAGTAGTAGTAGTAGTAGTAGTAGTAGTAGTAGTAGTAGTAGTAGTAGTAGTAGTAGTAGTAGTAGTAGTAGTAGTAGTAGTAGTAGTAGTAGTTACTATCGTCGTATTAGTCGTAGTTCTCATCGTCTTCATATTAGTAATAGTCATAGTATTATTATTGACTTATTAATGTTCAAAATCTATGAAAGTAAATTTATATCTGATAAACTTTTCATCATCATAAATATAGATCTCTAAGTAAAATTTAACAGTGTTGAAAAATTTCTCCACAAGGGAATTATCCTTATGAAGAAAATGTTTATTGTCAAAAAGAAATTAATCAAAAGAAAGAAAACCTGAAGGCGGATGGTGGTGGTGGTGATGATGATGATGATGGAGGTGGTGATGATGGTGGTGTAGTAGGTGTTGGTGATGATGAGGACGATGATAGTTAGAACAAAAAGAGAGAAAAAAGCGGGGAAACAGACAAGAATAAACATGAATAAGCATCTGTATTGGTGTTAAGAGTATACTCTGTGGGGAATTTATTCAACGACAACAACAGCAACAACAACAAGAACGAAAATAATCAATAATTCCATCAGAAGAATTTCTTTTCACTTATTTTCTTTATTTTTTTTTAGTTTTTCATTCTTTTTCTGTTAGAATAAAATTTATTTAATGAATAGAAATGATGCAACGTTTGAATCGTCCGGTAAAGAAAAACGGAAAGAAAAACAAAAATCAAGTTAGCAATTGCTTCATAACAAATAAAAAGAAGGATTAAAGTTAGATATTAACATGGTTAGATAATTGGAACGTGAATATGCACTGTTGAGGAGTCCCATACTAAACCGAAACGGCCATTCAGTACTTACATGCATTCAATGATGATCAAACATCGTTCGGTTCATGATCTCAATCAAAAACCCAATAATCTCGACAACCCTACGCTGTTAACATGAAATCATTTAATATCTAACTAATTATAATGAATTACTGCTTGTGGATACAACCTGATAGGTACCAAAATTAAATCAGTCAAGTGCTTCGTACGATTATCATAAACTATATTCGATTGAATGCAATTATACATGGAGAACACCATACCGTGTATATTGCAATACATCATGTTGAGAACCAGATTGAATAAAATCACTCTAGCCAGTTGTTACTTTGTTTCAGTGACAATGGATTCCCTAATATTGATAGTTTAATTCAAAAGTAAGATGGTGGTTGGAAGTAGTCAACAGGAAACCAAGGATTCAGGTTTCGTGATATTTGGCACTTGTCATCAAAGTGGACCTCTTATCTTGAGGGAACTGATACTTTTTAACAGATTCGTTCCCGTATCATTTATCTTCCCAGTTAGAGACCGTATCTCAACATAGTGCATACAATTTAGAGTCGTTCGGATGAGTGGTCACATTGTAACTTGTTCGATAAAATTCAGTCTGCACCAAGAAAGACCTGACATACATGACAGTGATCACCACACAGAGATCATAGGTGATCTTTATGACCTCAAAAAGCATTAAGCGAACTTGCTTCAACCTGAAATTGGTCCTTCAAAACGCTAAGCTTAAAGTATTCACCTAGATAATAAATTTTTCTCATTATTTCCATGGTCTATTTCACCAGTGTATGTTGTAATAATACCAAATACTTTTGGTGAAACCAAGAAAAACTAACACACAGCCGTAAGGGAGAGGATTGGGAAAACAAGGACAGCACTCTTGGATTTGAAGACGATATGGAACTAAAGATAACTGTCTGTCAACTAATATCAAAGTCAGAATCGTTTATACGAACGTCAAGATAAATTAAGTCTATGGAGCTGAAACGACCAGAACTACCACAATCATCATCAAAAAGGTACAAATATTTATAAACAATTGTCTGTGTAGGATATTCAATGTCCGTTGATGTTGACAACATTAGCAACAGCCGATTTTGGAAGAGGACAAACTACTCTTCAAGCTGAAGAGTGAATAAGGAGAAGATGTTGAAAGTGTATGAGAAATACATTGCCGAAATCATCAAACTGCATCATGAATCAATCACTAACTTGAAATCTCGAATGAAAACGGGAAAGTGTAAGGCCAAAGGACACATTACGTTGAGAATTGGAACTACACATGTAAAAGATGAAGAGCATCTGGAAAGAACTGGAAAAGATTATTCCGAACATTTATTTTATTTATTTGAACACGTAGATATTTGTACAAGGTGGTTCCAGATAAATATACGCCACACAAATCTAATGAGATTTGTGTGGGGGCCGTGATACTGCCCGGGTGCCCAAACCGAAGCAGGTATTTTTCTGAGGGGGACACACTAAAAACTTCCGATCTAAAGGTCTGTTCTGCAAGGCAATAGAGCTTTGCAAGGAGATGCAGTCACATGGTAGTCTGTGATCAACGATTTTTCATACACCATGTGCAACACTGGTTTGGAATCAAGGTTTTTCAACTCCCTAGGTGGACTCTCCGTGTTCACCGACTCGGTTAAAGCGCCAGACATTCGCTTTTTGTCCTCTCAATTTTGTAAACAACATCCCCACCACGAGAAGGTAGTGAGTAGAACTTCCTTGGCAGAGGCTATATACGCGTGGTCATATGAGAGCATTTCGAGACCGAGAGAACAGACTCTCTCCATTCTCGACCATACCAGGGCATCTGATATGGCCTATGCTCCTCCATGAGTGCGGTCTTAGATGTAAATTAGTTTATCATGAAAATTTGAGTTGATTGTGTTTTGTCTTTTTCAAATTTTTCTTAATGAAGCCTAAAAAGGTTGATTGCTTCATTAATTCCATTTTGTGTTTTATATCTTATTTCATAATTAATTGAACAATTGAATAGATCTAATTGATATAAACTAAATAAGGTTAGTTTAATATGAAGGAATTCCAAGACATTTGCCTCTGTTGTTTGTTTTAATAGCATTTTTTGTAAAAATGTTAGATTCATAATTGATTAATCGAAAATGTCGCGGTATTGTTCAATAATCAATGATAATAAGCCCCCGTGAATGCCCTAATACGGACGAGAATGGGGAGAGTTAGCTCTCCCTTAAGAAATACTCTCATTTGCTCACGTACATATAACCACTGACAACGAAGTTCTACTTACAGCCTTCACGTAGTGGTGGTGTTTTTCACGAGATTAAAAGGACGAAAAGTCAATACCTGGTGCTTTAAACCGGTTGATGGATATGGCGAATTCACCTAAAGGGTTGGAAAACCCTGATTCCAAACCAATGGTGTACAGGGACTCCAGGGTCCTGAGTGAATAAGTGGCATATATGAACCAATTATCTGTTACCGGTTGCCACTGCCATGTGGATCAGACCTGTGGGTCAAAGGCTCCTGGTGTGACCCCATAAGAAGATCACCTGTGTTTGTTTTGGGCACTCCGTCAGTATCTCAGCCCTCACAAATCGAATTACTCATGTGGTGCATATCTATTTTGTGCTTCCTTGTACCAATTATTATGTGTTTAAATAATAAATAATAATAATGATTGATATAATAGTTAGTTTTTAACCAGCATTTGAAGAAAATTCACTTGATATCATATACTTGAATCTTCCCTTTGAGGTTTAAGAACGCTAGTACTAGATTCCACTACTATCCACTGTCCACCTTTGTTTATGATGCTTGTTATTAAAAGCAGTATCAAGGCAATACACCCAGTACGTACATATGCCAACAAGATACTGATCAGCTGTGGTTCTGAATGACATTGAAAAGATCCAATTAAACGACAATACAAAGCGAATTTAAATTTCACACACTTGCACAAGCAAGTGGCTATCAGGTCTCAGCAGCAAAGTGGTTAATGCGATGGTGTTTGAAGCAAATGGTACTGGATTTGAGTTCTGGAATGAACGTCAAATTGTTCATGCAAGTACAAGCATCTGAGGAGTCACAAATTGAACGAAACGTTCGTCAAACTCCATCCCACTGCTAACCACTATCCATCTATGCCTACAATACTTGATCTGTTTTAATCATAATGAGCTCATGATAATTAGTACTCACACCTAACCGCTGGTCACATCAAAGTAGTATGTTGAATCGGATAAAGCGTAGTTGAAAAAACTATAGAAGAGATCACTCGACGAAATGATTGACTGTTGAACTACACAATATTGGAGATTAAGTACTTTTCAAAAGATTTCATTGTCAAATCTGAATTTTGACGGTGACTTCCAGTCACCTAACACAGATATTAAAGCAGTTTGAGCTAATGCATAAACGTTCACTATACCTTGATGAATTAGACATGGTACATTGGATATCTATTCAATCAGATGGTAAAATTAAACCAATCATATCTCTTACATAATTCACAGTATTAATGATTCATCGAATAATAACCAATCCTATGATATACAATGACTTGACCAAATTCATATTCAGTCAAAAACCTATTGTTTAATAATGATGGTAATAAGTGTACACATGAACAGCGCACACTATAAGGATTATCATTGAGGAAAAGCCTTACTCTAAAACTTACTACAACTAGTCTCCAACTGTCGGTTACAAATATCATCCTTATCTAGTCAAGAATGTAGCTGAACACTGTCCCACCTTACTTACTTACTTACTTAGCCTTATGGAGGAACGTGGTCCGCTCACTAGCACTCTCCATTCAATTCTGTCTTCCTCAACCAGTAGGCTTCAACATACATAAGGGAAAAAACATCCTTAAATGCAATACGGAGAACACTAACCCGATCATACTTGATGAAGAAAGCCTGGAACAGGTGGGAACACTCATATATCTGGGCAGAATCTTCAATAAACTTCTACTATCTAATACAGATGTAAAGGTGAGGATTAGTAAAGCAAGGGCAGCATTCATACAGTTGAAAAATCATATGGAACTAAAAACAACTATCAACTAATATCAAAGTCACAATCTTCAATATGAACGTCTTACTGTATGCAGATGAAATTTGTACAACTACCACAATCATCATCGAAAAGGTACAAGTAACTATAAACAATTGTCTGCTTAACGCACTGAATGTCAGATGGCCGAATACCATCAGCAGCTTACTGTGGAAGTGAGCAAACCAACTTCTATCTGAAAAGAAAACTAGGAAAAGACATTGAAAGTGGATAGAATATACATTTCGGAAATCACCAAGATACATCACAAAACAAGCCCTAACATGGAATCCTGAATGGAAACATAAAAGTAAGATGTCAAAGAGCACACTGTGTCAGGAATTGGAAGCCAAAATGGAAAGGATGAATAGCAACTAGAAAGAACTGGAAAGGATTATCGAGGACAGAGTTTGATGAAGAATGCTGACGGTTGACCTATGCTCCTCCATGAAGGCCTTGTCAGGTCTAACTAAGTAGGCAAGTGTATACACATACATAGTTTAGTAATAATTCATTTTAACACCATCTAAGTATGAAACAATCTTCAGTGTTAATATTCAATTCATCCTGACAGTTCAACGATAGATTATGTCATTTCTAATTAACTTATTACTATAAGTAGGTTGTCAATGTAACAGTAAAATGATTCCATCCTGCTTTTTCATTTCTATAAGGAAACAATAACCCTTGTGTAATTCGATTCTTCATTTGCCTTTATACCATTGAATGAGTGAGTGTATGTAGGTGTGTGTTGAAAGTGGGGGTGAAAGTTGAGTCAAATGAATAATACACTTACATAAATGACTGAATGTGTAAAAGTAGTAGATGAATGTCTAACTAAAAATTTCTGCTATGTACATAATACAATAATGAAGTGTAATATTGTATGATATTGTTAGATTGGTTAGTGAGAATATAAGAAAATATGTGGCAATCAGGACTCAGTAGGTAAACAAATAATACTATGGCGTTTGAAGCAGAAAGTTGCTGCATTCCAGTACCAGAGTAAACATCTATTCTAAGATGAGCCTCAAATTGGAATAAAACGTTCATCCGCGATTCCACTGCTAACCACCAACCATTTGTAATTCGAAGAAAAATATGGTTTAAAAATTAGTAATTCTAGTCGAATAGAGTTTATTGAACGATGCTAAACCTATTTCCCATTTTGTTTGTTATTGGTATTATCTAGGAAACGTGTTTGTTTAACGTTGAGGACACATTAGTTTTAAGTAATCTACGAACACTACTACTACTACTACTGAGCTGTGTGCTACTGATGTCGACAGATATAAGTAGTATGTATCATCAATCGAAAGTGAAATACCTGATGGTGGAAGGTTAAGATCGAAGAGAACGAGGACAGAGAATGATTGGAAACGAAAAAAAACAGTGAATTCTGACTCTCAGACACTACTAAGACGTTCTATAATTTTGTATTCAAACACATTCCATTGTTCCCACCTGTGTTTCTGTTCAATATACTACAACTACTCCTACTCCTACTCCTCCTCCTCATACTACTACTCCTACTCCTACTCCTACTACTACTACTACTTCTATTATTATTATTATTATTATTACTACGACTACTACTAGTACTACTCACACCAGAGTACGTATGGACATCAAGTGTCATTTAACTTGATTGTTATTCTGTATCAATAATGGTGAATATCCATATTCCTTTCGAACTCGATAAACTTACCACGTAAGCTTTTAGTTCAATTTCACGTTCAGCATGAGACAACTATCAAATTTTATTTTTGGTTTACCACTCAACTACCCTGAATGATGATGAAATCAGATTGATCTCATCTGAAGGTATTATTAAGAACCAGAAAGAATCAAACAACTATTTCGTATAAGCGTACACCTACTCCTTCGGCAGTCGAACCTAAAATCACCACTCTCATACTAAATTAGCTGTTCATTATTTACTAATTTTTCACTGATCGTTGAGTGAGAGTCAATTTCTTTCTATTGAAATCATGAACCGATGTTAATTTCTAACTTCAATCAATCCACTAAAATGAGCGACCATGTTCCATTGTACTCCCATAGATATCTATCTCCATCCGACATGGATTAACTAGTGAGTTATTCAATGATTACTCGTTTTCACTGATTGTCAAACTGAAATCAATTTTCTCGTTCTCATTTTTCATCATCTCATCTTTTCTCTAGAATTAAAGTGATAAAGAAACAAGATAAAATAAAGAAAAATAAAATCAATAATACAAAAAAAGGAGGGAGAATAATTGAAATCGAACTCATTTCCTGTGTCAATTCATTCAAACAAAAAAGGGGGGTAAAGATTTTCAACAAATATGTCTTCATTAATAATGAGATAAAAATTTAAAAAATGAAGAAAAAAATAGAGAGAAAAGAACTGAAGAGAAGAAAAAACTCACAAATTTCACGCCATCTATCACATTCCATTTTAAATGGGATAATTAAGAGTCAGAGAACGAGAGAAAAAAAGAGGAAAATAACAAAAAGAAAGAAGGATACAATTTACTATTGATCTGAGTAAAGATTAGAAGAGTAAAGAAAACTGAAGTGAAAATCCACACACACACAACAAGAAATCGAATCTCTTAATGATAATGTTCGAGAAATAATCGTGTGTGTGTGTGTGAGGGGTATGCGAGCGAGCCAGTGACTGAAAGTACGTGTTTGTGCGCGTGCGCATGTGCGTGTGCGTGAGAATATGGGTGATTATGCGTGTTACTAACTAATTTCTTTATCATTTATAAAGTAAACAGATAAGTAAATAAATAAATATCACTTTCAATATTCCTTAATGTTGATATTTAGTTTAGTTTTATAGTTGATTAAAATGAGTGTTTCATTGTAATTAATGATTTATGAAGTAGAGTTTACTTTGGTAAACATTGTTCATTATTTGAAACGAAGGGGGGTTATGAAGGTTTTAGTTTGTTGTGAGATATCAACACACTGAAGACAATGGTGTACGGTGGCTCAACTTTGTGGATTAGACATTGACACCATTGGATGCCGACTAGCTCAGTGGTCTAGTTGGTTAAGCGCCTGACGCGAGACCGATAGGTCCTGGGTTCGAATCTCGCGGGGTGCTAGATCATGGATGAGCACTGATGAGGTGTCGCACAATAGACCGAAACGACCGTCCAGTGCTTCCAGGGTTTCCATGGTGGTCAAGCTTTGATTGACTCATTATGCCAACCAGTGAAATTTCTAAAATCTCCACAAAACCGCTTCTGATAAGATTTTAGCAGTTATATTAGTTGAATTCATGAGTCAATTAAAATTAGACCATCATGGAAAATTCGGAAGTACTGGATGGTGCATGAGACTGTAGGTCGTGGGTACGAATCCTCAGAGCGGTATCGTGGATGCGTACTGTTGAAGAATTCCATATCAGAATGAAATAGCCATTTAGTGCTTTCAGTTTTTCTATGATGGTTTAGCTTCATGCAATTTATGAATTCAACTGGTAAATTACTACAATCTCGATAGTTAGTTAGTTAAATGATATACCCTTGTGGGCCAGGATAAATTTACATTGGTTTTCAGGAGAACCAGACACTTTCCGGACTTTCACGTGACAACCCAAACAGTACAAATGAATCCTGTCTGACAAGGGAGCCGGAGACTGCCCAAGCTTAAATTTTATAACCCTAGCAGTACAGCTCAATCTCGATTTCGATAGTGCAATGAGAAGACGTAGTTTATCAGAATTATGTGATATATTTGCGCAATACATTTCGAACAATCTGATCACACATATACTTGTTAAGAACATTTATATATGAAAAATTAAAAGGTTAAGGGTAAGTCATAACAAAGGAAGAATATTAAAGTACACAAAAACAAATGTGATTACCACTCTGGATAGTAAATCAGTACTACCAGGGTAGGTTAAGTGTAAGTACAAATTGTTTTTGAACACATAAAGGGGGTTTCAATTTCCGTATAGCCAAGGCTTCAATAAACCTTAGTATACGTCCTTGAAGGCTTTTGTACAATACAACAAATGCTGATTTGATATCAACCTTATGACCCGTCTCAAACAAATGTTTCGCAATGGATGATGATGTCTGTCTATCCTGTGATCTTATTTCACCATTGGAATTCATCTGATTCTGCAACCATTTTGGTATATGTTCACCCACCCTTAATTGCAAATCACGATTGCTCCTCCCTACGTACGTGTTTCCACACATACATGTAAATTTATAGACACAATGGGATGTGACACAATCGTTTTCATGCTGTTTGGGCTTTTGATGAAACATAGACCTTGTCTTTTCGATAATAACAAGTTGCGCTGCATAAAATGTCCGGTTGATAGCTAATTTAAGTCTCTGTTTCAACATGAGACTATTTGTGTCACCTCTGAATGGTAGCGTAATATAAACTCGCTTTTTGGGCAGCCCTCTAGGACCATTGCTGGCTGATGTGTTCATGGGATATGTAGAAAATTTAGTTGGAGTCTCAATTCGAAAGATGGGTCTGTATAAACGATATGTAGATGACATCATAATCATAGGTGATAAAATTGAAGACATAAGCTGCTTGTTAGAAGAATTTAATAGTAGTCAAAAGCACATTTCTCTTACATGTGAAGAAGAGAAGAACAACCAACTTCCTTTTCTTGACATCCTGATTACTAGAAGAGATGATGGCTCCATCAAACGTGCTACATATAGAAAACCAACATGGACAGGACAATATCTCAATTTTCATAGTCACTGCCCTATTCATTATAAACGCGGTTTAATAAAGAGCTTATTCAATAGAATCAATCGTATTTGTACTAGTGCTACTATTGAAGTAGAGATGAAGCTCTTGACTGATGCGTTAATTAATAATGGTTACCCTTTGAAGTTCATAAACCGCTGGAAGGGTTGCAATATGCCTAGACCTATGACACTTCTGGCACCCAAAAAGCGAGTTTATATTACGCTACCATTCAGAGGTGACATAAATAGTCTCATGTTGAAACAGAGACTTAAATTAGCTATCAACCGGACATTTTATGCAGCGCAACTTGTTATTATCGAAGAGACAAGGTCTATGTTTCACCAAAAGCCCAAACAGCATGAAAACGATTGTGTCACATCCCATTGTGTCTATAAATTTACATGTATGTGTGGAAACACGTACGTAGGGAGGAGCAATCGTGATTTGCAATTAAGGGTGGGTGAACATATACCAAAATGGTTGCAGAATCAGATGAATTCCAATGGTGAAATAAGATCACAGGATAGACAGACATCATCATCCATTGCGAAACATTTGTTTGAGACGGGTCATAAGGTTGATATCAAATCAGCATTTGTTGTATTGTACAAAAGCCTTCAAGGACGTATACTAAGGTTTATTGAAGCCTTGGCTATACGGAAATTGAAACCCCCTTTATGTGTTCAAAAACAATTTGTACTTACACTTAACCTACCCTGGTAGTACTGATTTACTATCCAGAGTGGTAATCACATTTGTTTTTGTGTACTTTAATATTCTTCCTTTGTTATGACTTACCCTTAACCTTTTAATTTTTCATATATAAATGTTCTTAACAAGTATATGTGTGATCAGATTGTTCGAAATGTATTGCGCAAATATATCACATAATTCTGATAAACTACGTCTTCTCATTGCACTATCGAAATCGAGATTGAGCTGTACTGCTAGGGTTATAAAATTTAAGCTTGGGCAGTCTCCGGCTCCCTTGTCAGACAGGATTCATTTGTACTGTTTGGGTTGTCACGTGAAAGTCCGGAAAGTGTCTGGTTCTCCTGAAAACCAATGTAAATTTATCCTGGCCCACAAGGGTATATAATTTAACTAACTAACTATCGAGATTGTAGTAATTTATCAGTTGAATTCATAAATTGCATGAAGCTAGACCATCATAGAAAAACTGAAAGCACTAAATGGCTATTTCATTCTGATATGGAATTCTTCAACAGTACGCATCCACGATACCGCTCTGAGGATTCGTACCCACGACCTACAGTCTCATGCACCATCCAGTACTTCCGAATTTTCCATGATGGTCTAATTTTAATTGACTCATGAATTCAACTAATATAACTGCTAAAATCTTATCAGAAGCGGCTTTGTGGAGATTTTAGAAATTTCACTGGTTGACATAATGAGTCAATTAAAGCTTGACCACCATAGAAACCCTGGAAGCACTGGACGGTCGTTTCGGTCTATTGTGCGACACCTCATCAGTGCTCATCCATGATCTAGCACCCCGCGAGATTCGAACCCAGGACCTATCGGTCTCGCGTCAGGCGCTTAACCAACTAGACCACTGAGCTAGTCGGCATCCAATGGTGTCAATGTCTAATCCACAAAGTTGAGCCACCGTACACCATTGTCTTCAGTGTGTTGATATCTCACAACAAACTAAAACCGTCACAACCCCCCCCTTCGTTTCAAATAATGAACAATGTTTACCAAAGTAAACTCTACCTTATAAATCATTAATTACAATGAAACGATCATTTAAATCAACTCTAAAACTAAACTAAATATCAACATTAAGGAATATTGAAAGTGATATTTATTTATTGGCTTATCTGTTTACTTTATAAATGATAAACAAATTAGTTAGTAACACGCATAATCACCCATATTCTCACGCACACGCACATGCGCACGCGCACAAACACGTACTTTCAGTCACTGGCTCGCTCGCATACCCCTCACACACACACACACACGATTATTTCTCGAACATCATCATTAACAGATTTAATTTCTCGTTGTGTGTGTGTGTGGATTTTCACTTCAATTTTCTTTACTCTTCTAATCTTTACTCAGATCAATAGTAACTTGTATCCTTCTTTCATTTTGTTATTTTCCTCTTTTTTTCTCTCGTTCTCTGACTCTTAATTATCCCATTTAAAATGGAATGTGATAGATGGCGTGAAAGTTGTAAGTTTTTTATTCTCTTTGTTTCTTTTCTCTCTATTTTTTTCTTCATTTTATAATTTTTATCTCATTACTAATGAAGACATATTGGTAAAAATCTTTACCCCCTTTTTTTGTTTGAATGACTTGACACAGGAAATGAGTTCGATTTCAATTATTCTCCCTCCTTTTTTTGTATTATTGATTTTATTTTTCTTTATTTTATCTTGTTTCTTTATCACTTTAATTCTAGAGAAAAGATGAGATGATGAAAAATGAGAACGAGAGAGTTTACATCAGAAAATTGATCTCAGTTTGACAATCAGTGAAAACGAGTAATCATTGAATAACTCACTAGTTAATCCGTGTCGGATGGAGATAGATATCTATGAGAGTACAATGGAACATGGTCACTCATTTCAGTGGGCTGATTGAAGTTAGAAATTAACATCGGTTCATGATTTTAATAGAAAGAAATTGACTCTCACTCAACGATCAGTGAAAAATTAGTAAATAATGAACAGCTAATTTAGTATGAGAGTGGTGATTTTAGGTTCGACCGCCGAAGGAGTAGGTGTACGCTTATACGAAAGAGTTGTTTGATTCTTTCTGGTTCTTAATAATACCTTCAGATGAGATCAATCTGATTTCATCATCATTCAGGGTAGTTGAATGGTAAACCAAAAATAAAATTTGATAGTTGTCTCATGCTGAACGTGAAATTGAACTAAAAGCTTACGTGATAAGTTTATCGAGTTCGAAAGGAATATGGATATTCACCATTATCGATACAGAATAACAATCAAGTTAAATGACACTTGATGTCCATACGTACTCTGGTGTGAGTAGAACTAGTAGTAGTCGTAGTAATAATAATAATAATAATAATAGAAGTAGTAGTAGTAGTAGGAGTAGGAGTAGGAGTAGGAGTAGTAGGAGGAGGAGGATTAGGAGTAGTTGTAGTATATTGAACAGAAACACAGGTGGGAACAATGGAATGTGTTTGAATACAAAATTATAGAACGTCTTAGTAGTGTCTGAGAGCCAGAATTCACTGTTTTTTTCGTTTCCAATCATTCTCTGTCCTCGTTCTCTTCGATCTTAACCTTCCACCATCAGGTATTTCACTTTCGATTGATGATACATACTACTTATATCTGTCGACATCAGTAGCACACAGCGCAGTAGTAGTGTTCGTAGATTACTTAAAACTAACGAGTTCTCAACGTTAAACAAACACGTTTCCTAGGCAATAACAATAACAGACAAAATGGGAAATATGTTTAGCATCGTTCAATAAACTCTATTCGACTAGAATTACTAATTTTTAAACCATATTTTTCTTCGAATTACAAATGGTTGGTGGTTAGCAGTGGAATCGCGGATGAACGTTTTATTCCAATTTGAGGCTCATCTTAGAATAGATGTTTACTCTGGTACTGGAATGCAGCAACTTTCTGCTTCAAACGCCATAGTATTATTTGTTTACCTACTGAGTCCTGATTGCCACATATTTTCTTATATTCTCACTAACCAATCTAACAATATCATACAATATTACACTTCATTATTGTATTATGTACATAGCAGAAATTTTTAGTTAGACATTCATCTATTACTTTTACACATTCAGTCATTTATGTAAGTGTATTATTCATTTGACTCAACTTTCACCCCCCACTTTCAACACACACCTACATACACTCACTCATTCAATGGTATAAAGGCAAATGAAGAATCGAATTACACAAGGGTTATTGTTTCCTTATAGAAATGAAAAAGCAGGATGGAATCATTTTACTGTTACATTGACAACCTACTTATAGTAATAAGTTAATTAGAAATGACATAATCTATCGTTGAACTGTCAGGATGAATTGAATATTAACACTGAAGATTGTTTCATACTTAGATGGTGTTAAAATGAATTATTACTAAACTATGTATGTGTATACACTTGCCTACTTAGTTAGACCTGACAAGGCCTTCATGGAGGAGCATAGGTCAACCGTCAGCATTCTTCATCAAACTCTGTCCTCGATAATCCTTTCCAGTTCTTTCTAGTTGCTATTCATCCTTTCCATTTTGGCTTCCAATTCCTGACACAGTGTGCTCTTTGACATCTTACTTTTATGTTTCCATTCAGGATTCCATGTTAGGGCTTGTTTTGTGATGTATCTTGGTGATTTCCGAAATGTATATTCTATCCACTTTCAATGTCTTTTCCTAGTTTTCTTCCCAGATAGAAGTTGGTTTGCTCACTTCCACAGTAAGCTGTTGCTGATGGTATTCGGCCATCTGACATTCAGTGCGTTAAGCAGACAATTGTTTATAGTTACTTGTACCTTTTCGATGATGATTGTGGTAGTTGTACAAATTTCATCTGCATACAGTAAGACGTTCATATTGAAGATTGTGACTTTGATATTAGTTGATAGTTGTTTTTAGTTCCATATGATTTTTCAACTGTATGAATGCTGCCCTTGCTTTACTAATCCTCACCTTTACATCTGTATTAGATAGTAGAAGTTTATTGAAGATTCTGCCCAGATATATGAGTGTTTCCACCTGTTCCAGGCTTTCTTCATCAAGTATGATCGGGTTAGTGTTCTCCGTATTGCATTTAAGGATGTTTTTTCCCTTATGTATGTTGAAGCCTACTGGTTGAGGAAGACAGAATTGAATGGAGAGTGCTAGTGAGCGGACCACGTTCCTCCATAAGGCTAAGTAAGTAAGTAAGTAAGGTGGGACAGTGTTCAGCTACATTCTTGACTAGATAAGGATGATATTTGTAACCGACAGTTGGAGACTAGTTGTAGTAAGTTTTAGAGTAAGGCTTTTCCTCAATGATAATCCTTATAGTGTGCGCTGTTCATGTGTACACTTATTACCATCATTATTAAACAATAGGTTTTTGACTGAATGTGAATTTGGTCAAGTCATTGTATATCATAGGATTGGTTATTATTCGATGAATCATTAATACTGTGAATTATGTAAGAGATATGATTGGTTTAATTTTACCATCTGATTGAATAGATATCCAATGTACCATGTCTAATTCATCAAGGTATAGTGAACGTTTATGCATTAGCTCAAACTGCTTTAATATCTGTGTTAGGTGACTGGAAGTCACCGTCAAAATTCAGATTTGACAATGAAATCTTTTGAAAAGTACTTAATCTCCAATATTGTGTAGTTCAACAGTCAATCATTTCGTCGAGTGATCTCTTCTATAGTTTTTTCAACTACGCTTTATCCGATTCAACATACTACTTTGATGTGACCAGCGGTTAGGTGTGAGTACTAATTATCATGAGCTCATTATGATTAAAACAGATCAAGTATTGTAGGCATAGATGGATAGTGGTTAGCAGTGGGATGGAGTTTGACGAGCGTTTCGTTCAATTTGTGACTCCTCAGATGCTTGTACTTGTATGAACAATTTGACTTTTATTCCAGAACTCGAATCCAGTACCATTTGCTTCAAACACCATCGCATTAACCACTTTGCTGCTGAGACCTGATAGCCACTTGCTTGTGCAAGTGTGTGAAATTTAAATTCGCTTTGTATTGTCGTTTAATTGGATCTTTTCAATGTCATTCAGAACCACAGCTGATCAGTATCTTGTTGGCATATGTACGTACTGGGTGTATTGCCTTGATACTGCTTTTAATAACAAGCATCATAAACAAAGGTGGACAGTGGATAGTAGTGGAATCTAGTACTAGCGTTCTTAAACCTCAAAGGGAAGATTCAAGTATATGATATCAAGTGAATTTTCTTCAAATGCTGGTTAAAAACTAACTATTATATCACTCATTATTATTATTTATTATTTAAACACATAATAATTGGTACAAGGAAGCACAAAATACATATGCACCACACGAGTAATTCGATTTGTGAGGGCTGAGATACTGACGGAGTGCCCAAAACAAACACAGGTGATCTTCTTATGGGGTCACACCAGGAGCCTTTGACCCACAGGTCTGATCCACATGGCAGTAGCAACCGGTAACAGATAATTGGTTCATATATGCCACTTATTCACTCAGGACCCTGGAGTCCCTGTACACCATTGGTTTGGAATCAGGGTTTTCCAACCCTTTAGGTGAATTCGCCATATCCATCAACCGGTTTAAAGCACCAGGTATTGACTTTTCGTCCTTTTAATCTCGTGAAAAACACCACCACTACGTGAAGGCTGTAAGTAGAACTTCGTTGTCAGTGGTTATATGTACGTGAGCAAATGAGAGTATTTCTTAAGGGAGAGCTAACTCTCCCCATTCTCGTCCGTATTAGGGCATTCACGGGGGCTTATTATCATTGATTATTGAACAATACCGCGACATTTTCGATTAATCAATTATGAATCTAACATTTTTACAAAAAATGCTATTAAAACAAACAACAGAGGCAAATGTCTTGGAATTCCTTCATATTAAACTAACCTTATTTAGTTTATATCAATTAGATCTATTCAATTGTTCAATTAATTATGAAATAAGATATAAAACACAAAATGGAATTAATGAAGCAATCAACCTTTTTAGGCTTCATTAAGAAAAATTTGAAAAAGACAAAACACAATCAACTCAAATTTTCATGATAAACTAATTTACATCTAAGACCGCACTCATGGAGGAGCATAGGCCATATCAGATGCCCTGGTATGGTCGAGAATGGAGAGAGTCTGTTCTCTCGGTCTCGAAATGCTCTCATATGACCACGCGTATATAGCCTCTGCCAAGGAAGTTCTACTCACTACCTTCTCGTGGTGGGGATGTTGTTTACAAAATTGAGAGGACAAAAAGCGAATGTCTGGCGCTTTAACCGAGTCGGTGAACACGGAGAGTCCACCTAGGGAGTTGAAAACCTTGATTCCAAACCAGTGTTGCACATGGTGTATGAAAAATCGTTGATCACAGACTACCATGTGACTGCATCTCCTTGCAAAGCTCTATTGCCTTGCAGAACAGACCTTTAGATCGGAAGTTTTTAGTGTGTCCCCTCAGAAAAATACCTGCTTCGGTTTGGGCACCCGGGCAGTATCACGGCCCCCACACAAATCTCATTAGATTTGTGTGGCGTATATTTATCTGGAACCACCTTGTACAAATATCTACGTGTTCAAATAAATAAAATAAATGTTCGGAATAATCTTTTCCAGTTCTTTCCAGATGCTCTTCATCTTTTACATGTGTAGTTCCAATTCTCAACGTAATGTGTCCTTTGGCCTTACACTTTCCCGTTTTCATTCGAGATTTCAAGTTAGTGATTGATTCATGATGCAGTTTGATGATTTCGGCAATGTATTTCTCATACACTTTCAACATCTTCCTTATTCACTCTTCAGCTTGAAGAGTAGTTTGTCCTCTTCCAAAATCGGCTGTTGCTAATGTTGTCAACATCAACGGACATTGAATATCCTACACAGACAATTGTTTATAAATATTTGTACCTTTTTGATGATGATTGTGGTAGTTCTGGTCGTTTCAGCTCCATAGACTTAATTTATCTTGACGTTCGTATAAACGATTCTGACTTTGATATTAGTTGACAGACAGTTATCTTTAGTTCCATATCGTCTTCAAATCCAAGAGTGCTGTCCTTGTTTTCCCAATCCTCTCCCTTACGGCTGTGTGTTAGTTTTTCTTGGTTTCACCAAAAGTATTTGGTATTATTACAACATACACTGGTGAAATAGACCATGGAAATAATGAGAAAAATTTATTATCTAGGTGAATACTTTAAGCTTAGCGTTTTGAAGGACCAATTTCAGGTTGAAGCAAGTTCGCTTAATGCTTTTTGAGGTCATAAAGATCACCTATGATCTCTGTGTGGTGATCACTGTCATGTATGTCAGGTCTTTCTTGGTGCAGACTGAATTTTATCGAACAAGTTACAATGTGACCACTCATCCGAACGACTCTAAATTGTATGCACTATGTTGAGATACGGTCTCTAACTGGGAAGATAAATGATACGGGAACGAATCTGTTAAAAAGTATCAGTTCCCTCAAGATAAGAGGTCCACTTTGATGACAAGTGCCAAATATCACGAAACCTGAATCCTTGGTTTCCTGTTGACTACTTCCAACCACCATCTTACTTTTGAATTAAACTATCAATATTAGGGAATCCATTGTCACTGAAACAAAGTAACAACTGGCTAGAGTGATTTTATTCAATCTGGTTCTCAACATGATGTATTGCAATATACACGGTATGGTGTTCTCCATGTATAATTGCATTCAATCGAATATAGTTTATGATAATCGTACGAAGCACTTGACTGATTTAATTTTGGTACCTATCAGGTTGTATCCACAAGCAGTAATTCATTATAATTAGTTAGATATTAAATGATTTCATGTTAACAGCGTAGGGTTGTCGAGATTATTGGGTTTTTGATTGAGATCATGAACCGAACGATGTTTGATCATCATTGAATGCATGTAAGTACTGAATGGCCGTTTCGGTTTAGTATGGGACTCCTCAACAGTGCATATTCACGTTCCAATTATCTAACCATGTTAATATCTAACTTTAATCCTTCTTTTTATTTGTTATGAAGCAATTGCTAACTTGATTTTTGTTTTTCTTTCCGTTTTTCTTTACCGGACGATTCAAACGTTGCATCATTTCTATTCATTAAATAAATTTTATTCTAACAGAAAAAGAATGAAAAACTAAAAAAATAAAGAAAATAAGTGAAAAGAAATTCTTCTGATGGAATTATTGATTATTTTCGTTCTTGTTGTTGTTGCTGTTGTTGTCGTTGAATAAATTCCCCACAGAGTATACTCTTAACACCAATACAGATGCTTATTCATGTTTATTCTTGTCTGTTTCCCCGCTTTTTCTCTCTTTTTGTTCTAACTATCATCGTCCTCATCATCACCAACACCTACTACACCACCATCATCACCACCTCCATCATCATCATCATCACCACCACCACCATCCGCCTTCAGGTTTTCTTTCTTTTGATTAATTTCTTTTTGACAATAAACATTTTCTTCATAAGGATAATTCCCTTGTGGAGAAATTTTTCAACACTGTTAAATTTTACTTAGAGATCTATATTTATGATGATGAAAAGTTTATCAGATATAAATTTACTTTCATAGATTTTGAACATTAATAAGTCAATAATAATACTATGACTATTACTAATATGAAGACGATGAGAACTACGACTAATACGACGATAGTAACTACT
The DNA here is from genome assembly GCF_000699445.3 of Schistosoma haematobium. NCBI lineage: Eukaryota > Metazoa > Platyhelminthes > Trematoda > Strigeidida > Schistosomatidae > Schistosoma > Schistosoma haematobium. Next base: position 668,278 of record NC_067196.1, on the reverse strand, counting down.
ACTACTACTACTACTACTACTACTACTACTACTACTACTACTACTACTACTACTACTACTACTACTACTACTACTACTACTACTACTACTACTACTACTACTACTACTACTACTACTACTACTACTACTACTACTACTACTACTACTACTACTACTACTACTACTACTACTACTACTACTCTCTCTACTACTCTACTCTACTACTCTACTACTACTCTACTCTACTACTCTACTCTACTCTACTACTACTCTCTACTCTACTACTACTACTACTACACTCTACTACTACTCTACTACTACTCTACTACTACTACTACTACTACTCTACTACTACTACTCTACTACTACTACTACACTACTCTACTACTACTACTACTACTACTACTACTACTACTACTACTACTACTACTACTACTACTACTACTACTACTACTACTACTACTACTACTACTACTACTACTACTACTGTAGTGAATGACAACACACGAGACGGAACAATCAAATGTATTTGAACACAGTATTACGCAATCCCTTTGTAATATCTGAGAACTATACATTAAGAAAATAATGCCTTATTTACAAAATATCGATCAATTGTCTCCAACTTCATTGTTCTTTCGTGGCTACATCAGTTATTCTTTATTCTTGTCCTGTTTGCTTCGATCTTCTTGATTTTCTACCGTCAAATGTTGTGACTTTCGATTGATGACACATACTACTTATATCTATCCAGATCAGTAACACTCACCATAGTATTATCAGAGTAGAAGAATTCTGTAGAATATAATGGAGTAGTAAAATCATTCTGTTAGACGTTTAATAAAAAAACGATGTATCAATATATTGTCTATAAGCTTTAAAGCATTTCAAAACTATACACAAAAATCAATAATTCGTCAAAGATCTTTATAGTGGCCACATTGCAACATGATCGATAAAATTCGGTCTGCACTAATAAGGGCTAGACACGCATGACATTGATCGCCACTCAGTGATCAATCAATTGTGATTACATCTCAGTCTCACAGGAGGTCAGTCGCGGCTTGGATAGCTCAGTGGTAACGTCTCTGATTGTGAAGCTGGGTGACACGAAATCAAATCCGCCAGGGAGCACCAGTTTCCTCGAGATTACAGGTACATCTTACTGATGAGTTCCAAATAGCATGAAACCCGTGTACAGGGTTTCCTGTCGACTACCTCCAACCACCATCTCATCTCAATATATAGTGCCCGCAGTGTCGAGTCATCTAGATTGGTGGCCATATTGCAACATGATCGATAGAATTCAGTCTGCAATAATAATGACTAGACACGCATGACATTGATCGCCACCCAGTAGTCAATCAATTGTGAAAATCTGAGGTTCATCAATAATGCGCATCGACGATCCTGCACATGTGATTAGAAACCAGGGTCTTCGACTTCGTGTGTGAACACTTAACTTATGAATAACTGAGCTGGCCAGAATCCAACAGTGTTAATGTGTACCTGCAATCAATCCATGAAATTGTGCTACCATCCACCATCTATAGAAAATTAATACCACGCAGTGTAAAAAATTGTCAATAACAAAACTAATCTACTTAATCTTATTAATCTTAATTGTGAACGTTTTACTACTTACAAGTTGTTAGTAGTTTATTTATTGTAATCAAAGATGATTCATGTAAATCCAAGCATCTGAATACATTTCAATATGAAGTGAGTTTGATTCGACTTCAAACTAGGCATAATCCACTGATCCAATAATCAAGTAACACAGTCGAATTGGAACCGAAATTATTTATCTGATTAGTGAAGTCTATTTAGTAACAGTTGAATTCTCACAATGGAGTTTTCCATGGTTGTCTAGCTTTAATTGATCCATGAAATCAACTATTAAAAATTACTAAAGTATCGTCGAAACTCCATCTGAACAATAACCATCATGTGCTCACTTGTGACTGGCTTCGTGAGGTATTTCCTGAAGTTCTAGGGAGAATTCGTGGTCAGTGTGGTTCAACCGTGTATGTCGTTGAGGCAGTAACTCAGTGAAAACAATGGTTGATTGTGCATTCTAATTGATTTAAGGCTCTTTCGCAGCACTAACTGTTTGTTGTGCATCTAAATTATTTGGAAAATAGTTAAGCATGTATATGACCCACCCAAATCTATATTGTTTGTTCAGCTTTTAAAATATATGAAGGATTTGTGTATCGTACATCTAGTAATTCAATTTTTCCGCAATCTTCAGTAATCCATATAGATTGATTTCAGAGAAATTATGTCGTGGATTCCCACCTACAACTATTGTTGCCAGAACACTTTATTTACTTTGTATAATGTAATTCTCCTATCAGTCGCAACTATTTATCTGGTATATGATGGTTGGTTTGACTCCAATTGTTCTTGTGTTCTTTAGATTGTACGGTATATATTGTAAAGATTTCTTTGGTTTTGTGTGCAAACACCTAGTTGTGGAAGACTCAAGTAATTCATTTTTGTGATTTTGAAGGTGTTGTACACGTGGGATAGGATAATGAATCCACTCAATACATGTTTTGTTAATGTAGTGTTTACTGATCAGTTTGATAAGCATTTCCTGATGAATTGTTAGAGCGTGTCCTGGTTTTCCATGTCCTGAGTATTTTGTTTGCGTTTTCGAATAAAATGACGATGTCACAACATGTCTTCATAATTTGAAGTAGAATGGAATGAATATATTATTCTCACGTGATAGCAATAATGAGTGGATTATTCGAAAGATCATGTTGAATGAAGGCATTCTCTATGTGTATCTATATAATCTGCACAATTTATAAGTATACAATAGAGTGATAGTCGATGGACATTCGAGGAAATGAACTTCAGTTTTCACAATATCCATTCTGTTATCGCTTTTCATTAGATTATGACAAACAACCAAATTAGACATAGAAATTCACGATTCATTTTCATAACTAAAGAGAGATGATGCCTAACTGTGATTAATTTATGTGTATTCGATCGCAAACGCCTGGGTATCAAGATATTTAAGTTGGATTACGCTTTCACTAGAGATAAAACATTATTCAGTTTAGATCTCATCTCAGAATCTATATACCCTACATATGTACATAGATGTCAGTTATTTGCAATGATGTCTCGTTGAAACATACATACATTTTGTCATAGTCAGATGATACATCTTTTCTCTATACCTTTGAACAGTGTGACAGATGAAAGGTTGCATTACATCACAGGGTTGTGTAATGATAGAAATATTAGTGATCATTTCTATATTCTTTGGAATTTCGTCAGAATAACATTGATCACATTGTCATATGTTAAAAGTATCGATTGAACACAAATCTTATATGATTTCGTGTACACGAAATTCAAAAACTGTGTTTCATACACACAATTCTCTCTGCAGGTCATCCATGTCATGTGTGATGCTGTTGCTCATCGGAAACAATAGAGTATGGTAGCAAAATGTTGTTGCAGAGTCTCATTCTTGGACGTAACGGTCGTTGACTGCTTTCAGTTTTTCAATGTTCGTCTAACATAATTCGATTCACCACCTCAATTAATCATAATACGTTCAATATAAGTATAATTAGTAATGGTAGAAGTCAATGATGATTTGGAGTATTTGAATCATGGCATCAACTTAGAATCTCAGAAACAACGCAATTTAAATAAGAAGTTCCAGATAAGAACGAAAGAATGTAATGTATTTGGAATTCGAATCAAGCAAGCAATCACGTACAAAAAGAATCCTTAGTTCATACAAACACCACAAAGCAGTAAAAACAAAAGGAATATTTACAATGAATAAAGTGTGTGTGTGTGTTTTACTTGTATGAACAGAAGAATATAATATCGCTAAAGAATTGAAAGTAGAATTCAGACGGATAATAGCGGAAGGAAGAGAAAAGATGAGAGAAGATAAAACGGTCAACAACTAAAATGAGAACGGAAATGAAAGGACGATGGTGATTGTGAAATAACAATTAAAGAAAATTTGGCAAATTATTTACATCATGTACATTTTACACGTTTCAGTTATGCAGTATGTGTATTGGCATAACTTAATAAATCTGTTTACTATTACCTACTCTCTACAATAATTACAGATGTAGTATTGGTAGTGTTGATAGTGATAGATTATCCGGTCGTTGTTAAAGTGATGCAGATAGTATAATGCGTAGTAATATGTTATTTGGCATTTCAGAATCTGTACTAGTGGGAGCGTAGAATTATGGTCTATTATGATAATAGTAGTAGTGCTCTGATAATAGACTTGTATCTAAAATTGTAGATTAGTTATGATGTAACTGCATACTCTTTAAGATCTTACATGGAAGTCATTTCGAAACGTGTTTATTTAGAAGAGGTTGCACTTTTCTCGTTCTATCTGATGATAGATGAAAGGGAATAATTTAACTAACACTTCGAAGTCTTCAATTGAATAGTTCAGTATCCACACAACTTTGATACAATTGTGATCTGTAGAAATTATGAAATAAACGATAAGAGATTACATTCACTTGATGTTTTGTTACTTGTATCTTCCCATTCTTATTTAGGAATGAAGTTGATGGGTTCGAGTCCTGGAATGAACATCAACTCTGCGATGCAGGTACATCTAGATGACGAGTCCCAATTAGAACGAAACACACGTCTTGGATTCCACTGCTAGCCACTATCCATCTTTGCTTGAGGAGAGATTACATTTTGTGTTTATCCTAATGCTTTATGATCCATTCGTTCATTACACGAATTGTCTGATTGAAGAAACCTGTTCTATAGTGTAAAACTCCTGCAAATATAGAATGCGCGTAACGATGTTTGGGCACACAAATAAAGGATTTGTTAACTCAGTTTCCATTAAAAATTACATTGATGTTTTGAAAATTAAAACTACAACAGGATTTTTCAACTACTTATAACATTGTAATAAGTAGTCTAAAAACATCTATAAAGCATGGTAAGCTATTTCGTTAAGAAAATACAAATAAAGAAAATTCATTAATGAAATGACTTCAGAAAGACAGTATATAGTCGAAACAGCTCATTGTTTTGTTAAAAACGGTTTAAGCGAAAATCTACGAACGTTATTTGTTTTCGCTCCCAAATTCCCTGGTACGGTCGAGAGTATACAGCCAATGCCAGAGAAATCCTACTGACTGTTGTCAGACATAGTGTCAAAGATTCCTTTGAATTTGTGGAGAACATAAAAAGTCTATCAGTCAAGAATAAATTCATGATATCACTTGACGTATCATCATTATTCACTAATATTCCACTACTCGAAACGGTTGAATTTATTTGCAATGAACTAACGGCGAGACGCATAGAAACCCCGATTCCCGCATGCGCGATAAAACAGTTAATTCTTAGATGCACTATGAACGTCCAATTCAGATTTGACAATTAATACTATAAACAACTAGATGGAGTCGCCATGGGATCACCATTGGGCCCTCTACTGGCTAATATTTTCCTTGCAAAACTGGAAAATGGACCACTCAAAAGTACAATTACCCATTTACCAACTTATTATCGCTATATAGATGATACCTTCATAGTATTAGAAAAGGAAAATGATAAGCACAATTTACTTAATATATTTAATAACGTTCACCCATCAATTAACTTTACATCAGAAGATGAACAAAATAATAGCATATCTTTTCTAGATGTCCAACTAACTAGAAGAACAGACGGAACTATATAAAGAAGAGTACACAAGAAGTCAGCAGCTGGTCAATACACTTATTTCCACAGTGCAGTTCCAATCAGATACAAAAGGAACTTAATAAAGACCTTGACACATCGTGCTAGAATGATCTGTTCTGAAGACACTATTGAAGATGAATTGAACAATATTCGGAACCTACTCAGTCTGAATGGGTACCCAATGAAATTCATCGAAAAACATATGACGGAGAAGAAAACAAGGACAAAAATACCTACTGTCCCCAAGAAGGTATTATTCATAAAACTACAATTCATAAATGACACCATCGAAGAAGTCATGACTCAGAAACTAAGAAGAGCGGTAGAAAAAACATTTAATGCTGCCAAACTAAATGTCATCTTCTACAATCACCCGAAAATAAGAACATCCATTAAAGACAGACTGCCAGAATTCGCCAAATCTATGTGCATCTATCGTTTCAACTGCTCCTGTGGAGCCAGTTACATAGGGCGTACAATTCGACAGGTCCGTCACCGCATTACAGAACATCATCCAACATGGCTAAGCAAAGGACAGGTGAAAGTGATTAAAAATTCTATTCTCTCTCACTTGGTTGACACAGGTCATCAAGTCGAAGTGAATAAAGCTTTTAAGGTTATCTACAATATTCCATCAAATCTACCACATGGTTTACGAGTGCGCCTTTTGCACATTGCGGAAGCCATCGCAATCCATGTTTACAAACCTGACTTTTGCATCCAAAAGAAATTCGTACAACCACTTTCTCTACCCTGGCCTTCAGTCTAACATTTCCGTCAGAAGAACTATTCTTCATACTTCTTCCATTTTTATTTTAATTTTAAAATTTTTGTAATTTTGTTTCTATCACTTTTGAGCCTTATAACTTTTCAAAATTCATCTCTTGATTCTTACGTAACTACTATCCTATTGACCATCCGGTAAAATTCTATTCCTTCTTTGTTTCTTACATTACGCAACGTAGCAACTTCTTGATCACTTTGAATATTAATAATCCTCTCTCTTCCAATTACTGAATGTTAATTTAAATGTCATTATGTAATTATTACGTAACGTATCCACTCGATGAGTATTATATTATTATTGTAAAACGTATATATATTAGTGTAGAGCCATGATGAAAAACTAATTGAAAAGAAATTTCTTCGCTCAATTCGTTCTTTTTTTATTTACCAAATGGCAAAATGGGAATTTTCACTAAATGTATGGAATGAAATGATAATCATAACATCAATTATTGGATTAGTTAATTTTAGGCATTAACACCGTTAGATGTCGACCAACTCCGTGGTCTATAGGTTATAAGCATTCGAGTGTGAGACCACCATCACTGGACTAACTACTTCTATGAATTCCGTGTTCATCTTGATATGCAAATCAATTCATCACCGTAACTGATATTTTGAAAAATCAAGAATTTTCTGCTGGTTTACCACGGACTGGTAATTGGTTGACTTTAGTTGTTGAGATCCTTCAATGAAAATATGTTTGTCTGTTTTGAAACTTCTTTATACCAACCTATTACTGTATTCAATCAACAAGTTTTGAATCAAATGATACATTTAGTAAATACTTTGCAAGTTTATCATGATATTAAGATAAGACTATAATTTATGGATGAATCAATCAGATTTAAGATAACGGGTCTTGGATTTCGGCGCGAAATTCATTCATCCATTTGACTAAATAGCGTTTTACCATTAGAGTTTATGTCAGTTCGTAAATAACCGAACCCATCCCTTGAATCTGATTCTTAACCTTAAACCATCAACTGTGAATCATAATCTTTGTTTCTTCACACAGGTTCCTTATGCTCAGTTAGCTTTAGTAATTAGGTGGACATTCTGAAAGTTCATTCTAGGGTCACTCAAAGGTCAACTTTAAAATATAGTCTCAATAATAATAGAATATTGCCTATTGCTCCAATGAAAATCACATTCATTTAAGTAGTATTGACATATAAATGAACAAGAAATTTGATTATAAATACTGAATACCACTACAATCTTTACAAAACCCTCCCTCTGATTATATTAGCTAATTAAAATAGAGGCTGGATAAGTATATTGAAGACTCTTTGTGGCATATAGTTATCCTGTATTAGATCATGAATACTCACTGCTTACAAGTCTCATACTAAGACAAAACCGCAGTCTAATGATTTTTTAATTTTTAATGGGCAACTATTTAAAATAAATCCACGATGTATACTGTAATTAATATTAAAGAAGTGGGATGTATTTCTAAAATCCCAAAAACTCAGCAGTGTCATCATGACCAAACACTCGGGATTCGAACCCAGGAACTCTCTGTCTCGTGATACAGCGCCTAACCTATAGACCGTTTAACTGATCAGCAACCAGTGGTGTATATGTTTAAGTTCAAGAAATCCACGAAATCGCTCCACCGTCCAATGATTCCAGGTTTTCCATGATCAACTAGCTTTAATTACCTCATGAATTCAACTATACAATTACTCAAATTTCCACAAATCCTTCTTCTTTCTGAATTGTTTCAAAAGGCGGATATATATCTTTATTTAATGAAATAAATGAAGTTTTGTTACTTCAAATGAATTAACTTGAAAGTATATAATGATTACAGCAATATTTCACTTCAATACTAAAACTGATCATCATGTTAGTTCTCTATCACTTTCACTCATATTCGGGAAGTCTATTCATTAATAATCATAATAATCTTATGATAGATATCACAATTGAATTCTGTTTTCTGGTTAGCGCTTTTTTTTCTAATCGAGTAAGTATTCTACTGGATGTAGTCGCTAATCTCATGCCCAACACTCCCCATTACCTATGCTTAGGACAATCGGTAATTGTAGAAGAGCTACAGGTGGAGTTAGATGTCATAATGCATAGAATAGAAAATAAAATTAGATCTTCTAAAGTTTTGTCTCTCGTGATAATCTACTTCTTTGGAGAATATCTATTGAGGAAAAGAAAGAAAACAAAAAAAGAGAAAAATAATGAAAACTGTTATGACATTGACGTCTGACTTTTCTATCACACGAATTATCTACCAATCCGAATACGACTTATACGAATCTTCACACTAGGCCAACCAATGACGTTCAATTAGTGTGGGCAGTCTAGCGCCTTATTGGTCCTAGGTCCTTCTAGCCCGTTTGTTTGAGTGCAAAACACAATACCAGCTTCCGCAACATGAATCGAACCGTTTATTTCAGACATACTCGGTTTATATATCAATCAGACAGACCGCAACGTACCATAAAATAGAAAATAACATGTGTACACAAATATGCCAAAAAGTGGCTGTGAACGAGGGGGACAGTAGGTTGGATACAATAACACTTTTGAACTGAAACCAATTATATGTTATCAACTAATAACATTCCAGTTTGTGTGAAGAGAATTTTTATAGATTCGACTAACTCACCGATTGTATTCATGAATGATTAATTCCACATCAGCGTAGATACTATTAAAGACTAGAAAGCATTAGTTGAACGTAGCAATATAATATAGGGTTGTTTAAGAATAGCTGATCGTATTACCTCCATGATACCTTAATATTCTATTTGTTTGACGAATAAAACTTTATCAATATAGGGTTGTGGCGATTATTAAGTCGTTGATTGAGATCCTGAATCGACTGATGTTTGACCACCAATGCTAGCCGTTTCGTCATATGGTGGAAATCCTCACTATTGCTCAGGGTTTGATCACAAGATCTACGGTGTCTTTCGTATTTATCATTCATACTAATTTCATTAGTTTATTCTGTATCTATCTTGTTGCCATAACAACAACAACAACATAGAAAAGGAAATTCTTTTTCATTTTTACATTATTTTCTAACTAAAAACCTACCCTGGTAATATTGACTTATTATCCAGAGTGATTAGTTTTCAAATTGTATTCACATTATTATCATTATTATTATTATTACTCTTATCATTAGCCTTATCTCCTCTTACCCCGTTTCCTGTCTAGTTGACCTTTTATTTTTATATATAAATGCTCTTAACAAGTATATGTGTGACCAGATTGTTCGAAATGTATTGCGCTAATATATCACATAGTTCTGATAATCTTCGTCTTCTAGCATCATTATCGAAATTTATCAAACGGACTAATTGTTTTAAAATCAATTCATCATCCTCTCTTTTAAATTTGGTTCATATGCTAGTAATATTGATTCGATTCCCATCCTCAACCTCCCTCCTCAACCCCCTTCTTTCTTTTTGCTTTAATACCATGTTTATCTATCCTTGTTTGAGAACATTCTTGCTTAGTGATTGAACATGAATAAATTTTAGATATAAAAGTGTTCAAGTATTGACTTCTTGACAATTTCTCAATCTTTAGAAATCAGATTCTCTTAAACTTTATACTGGAAATCAATAAGTGAGTAGTATAGAAGTAACTTGTCTTAAAATATAAGTTCATATTTATATATAAATATATATAGAATGGATAGGATTAGAGGTAAATATAATGTCTAAATTGATCTACAGAATATTTGAGAACCATACAGTGAATGCTTCATCAATCGTCTCAGAATTTATTGCTCATTCGTTTCCACATCAATCATTCTTTGTTCTCGTTCTATTTTACTTGAGCTTCAAAACTTTGTGCCACCACGTATTTTACTTTCTATTGGTGATACATACTACTTATATCTGTCAACATCAGTAGTACACACAACTTAGTACTGTTTCAACTCATTTCTATTCATATTATTAATTTCAAACATCTGTCGTGATGTTATATATTGTAACGATGTACTTTTGTACCTGGAATAATAATGTTTTGATGAACTCATTAGCTGACCGGTACAATAAACAAGATGAAGATAGTTTCCATGACAAATCAAGGGATGAATCGGAAACCAGCAACACAGTTAACTGCTGTAAAGATAATGACAACTTAAGAGGTAATGTCAGTCAGTCAGTCAATCATTCACTGAGTTAGCTACAACGAAGCACCAGACACATATATGAATAAGTCCAAGTTGCCATATGTCGTTAACACAGCAAGAGGATCACTGGATTCATAGAAGTAGTTAATTCAGTGGTAGTAATATATAAACGAAATATTGCGTATAAGGTAATGTCAGAATCTAGGGATATATATATTGAAGTTCAATTAGCCTCATAGACGACACTATCTGTGTAATGAACAAAAGCACAAATGGGTCGCCCAAACTTTATTGACCCCGAATTACAGAATCTCCTTATAATATCTAAAAACCATACAGTGAATATTTCATAGGCAAAGTGTCAATCAATTGTCTCATACTCCATTGTTCCTTCGTTTCCATACTAATCACTTTCTGTTCTCGTACTCTTCTCTTTGAATTTGTTTTGACCTTCTACGTTCAGACATTCCACTTTCGATTGATGATAAATACTACTTATATCTATTGATATCTGTATCACACACCATAGTATTATCAGAGTAGACGAATTCCGTAGAATATAAAGGGATTTTAAAATCAGTTTGTTAGAATTATCAATATATTGTCTATTAGCTCTAAAGCATTTGAAAACTGTATACAAAAATCAATAATTCGTCAAAGATCTTTATAGTTAGACCATCATTGAAAATCTGAGATTCATCAATAATGCGCATCGACGATCCTGCACGTGGGATTGGAAGCCAGGATCTTCGATTTCGTGTGCGATCACTTAACTTATGAATAACTAAACCGGTCAGAATCCAACGATGTTAACGTGTAACTACAATCAATCCATGAAATTGCGCTACTGTCCACCATCTATAGAAAATTAGTACCAGTCAGTCTAAAAGAATTGTCAATGAAAAAACTAATCTACTTAGCCTTATTAATCTTAATTGTGAACGTTTTACTACTTACAAGTTGTTAGTAGTTTATTTATTGTAATCAAAGATGACTATTGATTCACGTAAATCCAAGCGTCTGAATACATTTCAATATGAAGTGAGTTTGATTCGACTTCAAGCCAGGAATAATCCAATGAATTCAACATCAACTTTCATCTGATACCAAGTAATTCCAATAATGTTCGTCATCAATAATCAAGTTACACAGTTGAAGTAGAACTGAAATCATTGATCTGTTTAGTGGAATCTATTCGTTAACAGTTGAATTGTTAGGATGGTGTTTTCCATAGTGGTCTAGCTATAATTGATCCATGAAATCAACTGTTAAAAATTACTAGAGTGTGGTCGAAACCCCATTTGAACAATAATCATCATGTGTTCACTTGTGACTGGTATTTCCTGAAGTTCTAAGGAGAATCTGTGGTCAGTGTAGTTCAATCGTGTATGTCGTTGAGGCAGTAACTCAGTGAAAACAATGGTGGATTGTTCATTCTAATTGATTTGTAAGTGTTTCGTAGCACTAAATCTTTCTTCTCCATCTAAATTATTTGGAAAATAGTTAACCATGTATATGACCCACTCAAATCTATATTGTTTGTTCAGCTATTAGATGATGAAGGATTTGTGCATCGTCCATCTAGTAATTCAATTTTTCCGCAATCTTCAGTTATGCACATGTGTCGTTCACGTTGAATAAAATAATGGGTCCATTCAATTTTTTTCTGTTAATGTAGTGTTTGCAGATCAGTTTGATAAGCATTTTCTGATGAAGTATTAGAGCGTGTCTTTGTTTTCAATGTCTTTGGTATTTCCCTTGCATTTTCGAATAAAATGACGATGCCACAACATGACTTCATAATTTAAAGTAGCATGGAATGAATATATTATGGTCACGTGACAAAAATATGAATCAAAATCATGATATTAATGAACTAAATCTATGTGCAAGAAGCGGTGGTTACCATGGATTCACACCTACTCCTTTCTCTCAATTTGAAAAGTCATTACCAAGTCTTAACTAACAAAGTCTTACAATAGCAGACGTTATTTGCAAACAGACATATTAGGCCACATCAAATTATAAAATGGAAAATATACATGAATCAGTTGGAAGATGGTTATGATTGGAGTGAGCCGTAAAAATAGACGGAAAAGGGATTACGGAATAATGAATCGGATAACAATATTGAGTGGAATATACGAAAGATCGTGTTGAATGAAATCATTCTCTATATGTATCTATATAATTTGAACACTTGATAAGTATACAATAGAGTGATAGTCGATGGACATTAGAGGAAATGAACTTCAGCTTTCACAATATCCGTTCTGTTATCGCTTTTCACTCGATCATACAGACAATCAAATTAGGCATAGAAATTCACGATTTATTTTCATAACTAAAGAGAGCTGATGACTATCCACGATTTAAATCCAAACGCCTGGGAATCAGGATAGTTAAAGTTGAATTACTCTTCTGCTAAAGATAAAACATTATTCGGTTTTGATCTCATTTCAGAATATAGAAATGGTTCAAGAAGTGAAAGTAGAATTCAGACGGATAATAGCGGAAGGAAGAGAAAAGAGGAGAGGAGATAATACGGTTAGCAACTAAAATGAGAACGGAAATGAAAGGACGATGGTGATTGTGAAATAACAATTAAAGAAAATTTGCCAAATTATTTACATCATGTACATTTTACACGTTTCAGTTATGCAGTATGTGTATTGGCATAACTTAATAAATCTGTTTACTATTACCTACTCTCTACAATAATTACAGATGTAGTATTGGTAGTGTTGATAGTGATAGATTATCCGGTCGTTGTTAAAGTGATGCAGATAGTATAATGCGTAGTAATATGTTATTTGGCATTTCAGAATCTGTACTAGTGGGAGCGTAGAATTATGGTCTACTATGATAATAGTAGTAGTGCTCTAATAATAGACTTGTATCTAAAATTGTAGATTTGTTATGATGTAACTGCCTACTCTTTAAGTTCTTACATGGAAGTCATTTTGAAACGTGTTTAATTAGAAGAGGTTACACTTTTCTCGTTCTGTCTGATGATAGATGAAAGGGAATAATTTAACTAACACTTCAAAGTCCTAATTTGAATAGTTCAGTATCCATACAACTTTGATACAATTGTGATCTGTAGAAATTATTAAATAAACGATAAAAGATTACATTCAATTGGTGTTGTATTACTTGTATCTTCCCATTCTTATTTAGGAATGAAGTTGATGGGTTCGAGTCCTGGAATGAACATCAACTCTGCGATGCAGGTACATCTAGATGACGAGTCCCAATTAGAACGAAACACACGTCTTGGATTCCACTGCTAGCCACTATCCATCTTTGCTTGAGGAGAGATTACATTTTGTGTTTATCCTAATGCTTTATGATCCATTCGTTCATTACACGAATTGTCTGATTGAAGAAACCTGTTCTATAGTGTAAAACTCCTGCAAATAAAGAATGCGCATAACAATGTTTGGGCACACAAATAAAGGATCTGTTAACTCAGTTTCCATTAAAAATCACATTGATGTTTTGAAAAATAAAACTACAACAGGATTTTTCAACTACTTATAACATTGTGATAAGTAGTCTAAAAACATCTATATAAAATAGTAACTATTTCGTAAGGAAAATACAAACAAACAAAATCCATTAATGAAATGACTTCAGAAAGACAGTAGAGAATCGAAACAGCTCATTGTTTTGTTAATAACGGTTTAAGCGAAAATCTGCGAACGATATTTGTTTTCGCTCCCAAATTCCCTGGTACGGTCGAGAGTATACAGCCACTGCCAGAGAAATCCTACTGACTGTTTTCTCGTAGCATTACTGTTGTTTACAAAATTGAGAAGATGAAAAGTCAATGCCCGATGTTTTAACTAGGTTGCTGGATACGAAGGATCTCCTCAAAAGAGTTATTAAACCCTGAATAGTACTGTCTTCATCTGTATCTCAGTCAGCTGATTTCACATCTCGAGTAGGAAGTCGGTAGTTTTAGAGTGATGTGTGTTACTCAATACCAACAGACATAAGTAGTATATATCAATAATCGAAAATGGAATGTTTGGAGACAGAAAATTGAGGAAATCGAAAATCAGAGGACGAGAATGGAATACCTACTACTATTTCCTCATTCAGACTATTAACCTCATTCATTGTTACTACCATTAAAACACAATTATTACATAATGTACATAAATCAATTACCTACTGACAAACCATATATTGTGAACTTGAATTACTATCCTATTGATATCTATGATTAGAAAGGTAAACTTCCTCAATATTAGATCCATCAAAGCGTCAAAGTCACCCGATTGAGATACGCGCGAAACCGAAGTTCCCAAAACAACGATTTGTCTACAATAGCGACTCTTTATTGAATAATACAAAAATTTAGTTACAAACCTCAACTTGTGACGTGTCTGAGGCATTTAAACGCATCTTTCAAGTATGAAAATAAAAAGTCTTCCTGTAACAGTAAAATAAAGAATAATTACAACATACGATAGTACAAAGGACAGTTGATAGTTGTGTTTAAATTTGATAACAGTTTATGAACAATGGAAACCCGAATCAAGAGCGAAACATTATAGAAAATGTGTATAACCACTACAGTGATTAAGGTACGGTAATTATAATGATAAATACAATGATAAGTACAATAAACGTTATAAGTATGTGTAAACAGGGATACTACCGGGGTACTCAGACTGAAGCAGATTGTTTTCTTGGTGGGTTACCCACTCAGAACCGATGACCTAATGGACTAATCCGTCAGGAAGTAGAAAAAGTTGCGAGATGCAGTTTCGTGGTAGCAGACGGTCACCAATTGGTTCATACTTTATTTGTTCCTTCAGGACACTGGAGACCACATGCATCATTGGTTTGGTATCAGGGTTTTCCAACTCCCTGAGTAGATCCTCCGTATCTAGCAACGTAGTTAAAGCAATGGAATTCACTTCTGAAAACAATGGTAATGCTACGGGAAAACAAACAGGATTTCTCTAGCAGTGGCTGTTTACGCATGGAAATGTGAGAGCATTTGAAGAGCGAGAGATGACGTTTCCCATCCACGAGTTCGCTTTTCCCCTTCTCAATTTCGTAAACTACAGTAATGCTACGAGAAGATAATGAGTAGGACTCTACTGCCAGTGGTTGTATGCACATGGTCATGTGAGGGTTCTTCGAGTGGGAGAACGGAATCTTCCCACTCTCGACTGTACCAGGGCATTTGGGAGCAAAAGCAAATACCGTTCGTAGATGTTTGCTTAAACCATTATTAAGAAAAAAATGAGCTGTTTCGATTCTCTACTGTCTTTCTGAAGTCATTTCATTAATGGATTTTCTTTATATGTATTTTCTTTACGAAATAGCTTACTTCTCTATATAGACTACTTATTAGAATGTTATAAGTAGTTGAAAAATACTGTTGTAGTTTTATTTTTCAAAACATCTGTGTAATTTTTAATGGAAACTGAGTTAACAAATCCTTTATTTGTGTACCCAAACATCCTTATGCGCATTCTATATTTGCAGGTGTTTTACACAATAAAACAGATTTCTTCAATCAGACAATTCGTGTAATGAACGAATGGATCACTAAGTAATAGGATAACATAAAATATTATCTCTTAGAAAGCAAAGATGGACAGTGGCTAGGAGTGGAACCCAGGACGTGCGTTTCGTTCCACATGAAACTCGTCACCTGGATGTACCTACATCACAGAGTTGGTGATCACTCCGGAACTCGAACCTATCGATTGTAGCCCTAAATAATAATGGGAAGATACAAGTAAAACAGTAACAAATGAATGTAATCTCTTATCGTTTATTTAATAATTTCTACAGATCACGGTTGCATCAAAGTTGTCTATATGAACCTTTTTAGCTTGATATCCAAGGGTATGAGGCTATAGAGCTTTTCTATAGTGTATGGATGCTGAACTATTCAAATGAAGACTTTGAAGTGCTAGGTATATTTTTCTCTCTATCTATCATCAGATAGAATGAGAAAAGTGCAACCTCTTTTAAATACACACGTTTCAAAATGAAATCATCTGAATGTGAGGATGTGGAAATGTGCGCGTTTTTGCGTGTTAGATTTCTACGGAATAGGGTCGCTAACCAAATGCTCAACTCTCCTCCTTCATCCGGTCTTGCGGCCTGCAGAAGCCAAGGAGGTGCTCTGAGCGGAGTTTTGTGGAGATTATAGTTAATCTAATAGTTGAGTTCACGAGTCCATTGAAACTAGACCATCAAAAATTTGGAAGGACTGAGCGGCCGTTTCCTTCTAATATGGGATTCCTCACTAGTGTGCATTCACGATCCATCAAACGGGTCTCGAATTCGGGACTAACGAACTCGATCACCAATGCCTAACCTCTACACCACTCAGCTGGTCGATGTGCAGCAGCGTTAATGTACAACTTCAATAGATCCATGATCTTGCACAAGCATTCATCAGATATCTGAGCTGAACATCCGTCTCTAGCCGACACGGACATGATGTTCAACTCTTCAAGAACTTTACTGAAATAATTAACTTTCATTCCTAGCTTTGAAATCAGATGCTCTGTGAGTTCGATCTAAGGTTTCATCATCTTCTGAAGGTATCACTGTGGAGAGAATTTCCATAGATGGATAATTTTAATATCTAACGATCCGATACCCAATTAGTTCCAAGCTTCTGAAATCTTGTCTTATATACACATAATGATATCGTTATCTTAATCATCCAGGACCTCCTACCAATCGCTTTCTGTAAGGAAACCTAAATAATTCATTGAAAGGTCTTCAGAACCCAAAATATAATAAAAGATATTTAACTCATCTAACGTTCTGCAGAAAAACAAAGTGAATGATTAGTTCTCTGTTATCTTGATTCAATCATTATCAATCTTCGTGCCATTGCTATCATGGTTTTTAGAAGCTTATAGAATATCAAGATCACTGTATGGTTCTATAACTATGATTAATCTTCTCGAAGTCCATTGCTTGAACCTATTCAAAAAGTGTATCAAGATATCTTTTGCTTGGAAGAATGATCTATTTTTCTTTCTATAAGTAATTAGTTCATATTTCTTGATGATCAAATGACTTGATACTTTGCAGCTTTGTTGACTAAAACTGTACAAATAATTGTCTATTGATGTATGAATGATGGAATTGACTCATTTTCAGCTCATAGAATTACATCATTTATTTGACAGGACTCATTTTACTTTGGATAAGTAACAGCTTTTTATTTCTTTTTATCGATTTGACTTCATGAATGTACATGCATATTGAAAACTTCTATGGCTTACATAGTCTACAGATGCTATTCATTCACATATTTTTACATTATTCAAACTGATAATTCTTTTTGATAATGTGTACTACTAATGTTGGCAGATATAAGTAGTATGTATCATCAAGAGAAAGTGGAATATCTCGAGGTAGGAGGTCGAGAAAATTTGATGAGAAGTGGATGAGAACACAGAGTGATTAGTATAGAGACGAAGGAGCAATGACGTCTGAGATGATTGATTGACATTTTGCAAAGAAAGTATGTATTATAAATAGCTTTTGGGATATTACCAAATAATTGTGTAATTCTGTATACAGATATATTCGATTGTCACCAGCCGTGGAGTTGTTTACTACAC
Source organism: Schistosoma haematobium (assembly GCF_000699445.3). Taxonomy (NCBI): domain Eukaryota; kingdom Metazoa; phylum Platyhelminthes; class Trematoda; order Strigeidida; family Schistosomatidae; genus Schistosoma; species Schistosoma haematobium. Next base: position 650,053 of record NC_067196.1, on the reverse strand, counting down.
AGATAGTGTTATATACGAAACTAAATGAATTCCGACATGTGAATTACTAGATTCTGACATTACCTCTTAAGTTGTCATTATTTTCACATAAACTGATCCATAAATTAGGTTTGAATATGAATTCGTTGACACATAATGTTGACATTTGACGAAAAGGACTGTTAACTGTGTAGCTGATTTCCGATTAATTCCTCTGTTTGATATGGAAACTATCTTCATTTTCTTTATTGAATAAGTCAGCGAATCAGTTCATCAAAACAATAGTACTTCTGGTACAAACGTACATCACTACAAGATATATTATCACCGCAGATGTTTGAAATTATTAATATACATAGAAAAGAGTTGGAAGAGTTCTATGTTATGTGTGCTATTAATGTTGACAGATATAAGTAATATGTATCATTAATAGAAAGTGAAATACGTGGTGGAACATGGTTTTGAAGATCAAGGAGAATAGATTGAGAGCTGAGATTGATCGCTTTGGAAACGAATGAACAATAAAATCTGAGACGATTGATGAAGCATTCACTGTATGGTTCTCAGATATTCTGTAGATCAATTTAGACGAAACGGCTAACACTGATGGTCAAACATCAATCGATTCATGGTCTCGATCAAAAACTTAGTAATCTCCACAACCTTATATTGATTAATTTCTATTCGTCAAGCAAACGGGATATTATGGTAACTTGTAGGCTGTGTTCATCACAGATCTCTAGAGGGGTTATGATAACCTATTCTTAAACAACCTTATATTATACTGCTATATTCATCTAGCGATTTCTAGTCTTTATTACTATCTAACCTGATGTGAAATTAATCATTCATGAATACAATCGATAAGTTAGTGAAATCTGAAATTTTATCTTCAAACAAACTGTCATTTTTGATGTTGATGGTTGAGTCTAATCAATCCAGATGTATTGATACCATTATCATCTACAAACTAACTTCATTTAGTATAACTACGGTTCTTCATTGAATAATACACAAAATTTAGTTACAAACCTCAACTTGTGAGGTGTCTGGGACGTTTAAACACGTCCTTCAAGTATGAAAATAAGAAGGCTTCCTATAACAGTAACATAAAGAAAGATTGTAACATACGATATTACAAAGGAGAGCTAATAGCTGTGTCTAAATTCGATAACAGTTTACGAACAACCGAAACCTAAATCAAGTGCAAAACCATATAGAAACTATGGCGTCTAAACAAATGCAAAAACTATGGGTAACCACTACAGTGATTAAGGTACAGTGATGATAATGATAAATACAATGATAAGTACAATAAACGTTATAAGTACACGTGAACATTTCAGAATGTTACACTACAACTTACGTTACAACATAAGTGATAACATTGTTGGGAATACAACTGCTTAGTGAATGTAAATAAGTAGTATAAAACACAATATAAAAAGAGTGGAAAGGGAGCGAGTAGAAACAATGTAAGACAAATTTAACACTCAATAACAAATATTCAAATTGTGATACAGTTAATCATAGTGATGAATATTCATTCCGATTCCATAAATATAATAAAGGAATATGAATGTTAAGTAGTTGAATGTAGTTAGTAGATAACTACACAATTACGTTTCATGTTATTTGACACTGATCAGTAGGATATATCTACAATGTTTAGGGTATTGATGTTACTTTAATGATTCGAATCAGGGTCATCAAGCTTTATAGTCAATGATGTAACCACCTACCTATTTACACGTCATGTAGACATAAAAAGACTACATACAACCACATAATATTTCATCTTAGTCTTCTTGATATCGAGTTGCTTAAACAATAGTCATAATCTTTGTTTCTTCACACAGGTTCCTGATCCTCAGTTAGCTATAGTAATTGGGTGGACATTCTCAAGGTCATTTTGGAGCCACTCAATGGTCATCCATAAAATGTAGTCTCATTAATAATGGAACATTGCCTATTGCCTACTAATCTATCGGAGAAGTAAGTAGTATTGTCATGTAATTTGAAATTTCTAAAAGAAATTCATTATTTGTATCTTTTATTTTCCCTTTTAATCTAATGGTAACTATTCTATTCAGTTTAGGATCTCTATTCAAAACCTAAGAACTTTCTCTTCCTGTTAGTGAAAATATATCAGTTTCTTTTGGAATATTCCCATTTTTCTGAATCTTACAGCTTTAGATATATACAATTCATATAAATACTTATGTGGTGTATGCTACTTACGTTGACAGATATAAGTAATATTTATCATCAATCGAATGTGAAATGCCCGATGGCAGAAGGCTAAGAATGTTCAAAAAGAAGAAAGTTTGGACAGAGAATGAATGGTATAATGATGATGATGATGATGACGATGATGATGATGCGCATTGTTGAGGAGTCCCACATTAGAACGAAACGGCCATCTAATGCTTCGAGGTTTTTCATGGTGGTCTAGCTTAAACTGACTCATCATCTCAACTATGGAAAATACTATATTATGTACAAAAACCCTTCTGCTAGATGTAATAGATTATCTATAGTTTGATAAATGAATTGCTATGAATACAGTTTAGTAGCTTTATGCTGACTCCACATCTGAAGCAAGTTTGTTCTTCGGTTCTGATGGCCATTAAGATATATATATGTCACTAATCCTCGTATACAATCATCGACTTAAATCACGTTGTTGAATAAGTGCGTTAAATTGGTCAAATACGAGAATGGATCTCGAAAACTCAGTAACGTTAAATGGTCGATGGTTTCCATAATTCACCTTTCAATCACCTCACGAGATTAATTAAATTCTACTTTGATTATAACTAACAAATGCCAGCATGGTATAAAACTAATCACAATAACTGACATAGGAATTTAAACTCGGTCTCTTCGTGACACAGTTCTACTGTTTTGACTTTTTGACTGATCTCAAAATGATGATAGAATAGATCCTGGATAACAGCGCGAAAGTCATTCATCCATTTGGCTAAATAGAGTTTTTGGCATTGTAGCTCATGTCAGTTGGTGATGAAAACCCCCTTCATCTAATTCCTAACCTTACTCATCAACTGTAAATCGTAATCTTTGTTTTTCACATTGGTTTATAACTATCACTCTGAAGTAGAAATTAAGGTCGCTCAAATGTTTTCAGACATTATAGTTTCATCGTGTTGTATTCACTACCAGTAGTCATTCTCCCAATCATGGTACATACTAAAGTATACTTGTCATTACGTATTAGATTGAAAGCTCTAGTCATTACTGAATGTATGTTTCTTATTCCACTGATTGACAGTGTGCAACAAAGAACACAGTTATGCCTAAACAGAAATCTCCAATGAAAATCACATTCATTTAAGTAGTATTAACATATAAATGAACAAGAAATTTGATTATAAATACTGAATACCACTACAATCTTTAGAAAACCCTCCTTCTGATTATATTAGCTAATTAAACTAGAGGCTGGACAAGTATTTAGAAGACACTTTGTGACATATAGTAATCCTGTATTATATCATGAATACTCACTGCTTTCAAGTTTCATACCAAGACAAAACCGTAGTCTAATGATTTTTGATTTTCAATGATCAACTATTTAAAATGAGTCCAGGATGTCAACTGTAATTATTATTAAAGAAGAATGCGTCAACATGACCTAGCAGTCACGATTCAAACCCTCTGTCTGATGCACGAAAACTTAACCTGTAGACCGCTTAACCGAATATCACCCTGCGGTGTATATGTCCAACTTCAAGCAATCCACGAAATCGCCCTACCGTCCAATGATTCCAGGTTTTCCATGATCGACTAGCTTTAATTACCTCATGAATTCAACTATTCAATTACTCAGATTTCCACAAATCCCTCTTCTTTCTGAATTGTATCAAAAGGCGGATATATATCTCTATCTAATGAAATAAATGGAGTTTTATTACTTCAACTGAATCAACTCGAAAGTATATATTGATCACAGCAATATTTCACTTCAATACTAGAACTGATCATCATGCTAGTTCTATATCACTTTCACTCACATACTGAAGTCTATTCATAATAGTATATTTAAAATTATCACAATTGAATTTTGTTTTCTGGTTCGCTCTCTTTTCTAAGCGAGTAAGTTTTCTACGGAATGTGGTCGCAAATCTCATGCCCAACAATCCACTATTACATATGCATACGACAATCTGTACCTGTAGAAGAGCTACAGATGGAGTTATATGTCATAATGCATAAATTAAAAAATAAAATTAGATATTCTTATGTTTCGTCACTCATGATAATTTACTTCTTCAGAGAGTGTGTGTTAAAGAAAAGAGGGAAACGAGAAAGAGAAAACGAGAGAAAAAGAACAGTACACCGAATCTTTCGATGATCATTCTAAATGTATATGAAGGTTACAAATGTGAAAATCACCCGACCACATTGTTTCTCTTGTCTCCAAGAGAAACAAAATTGGATCAATTATCTTCGTATAACATGTAGATATTAATTTTCTTACTGATGATGAAAACAAAGAAAAAAAGAAGAAAAGAAGAAAAGAAGAAAATCAATCAATACGATCAATGACGTTTTTCTTCTGAATTTTTTAAATTTTTGAATAGACAGAGAAATAAAAAAAGTGAAGGTAGTGTTTGTTTGAATGTTTCTATGGATGAGAGATTTAGTAGTTGAGTAGGTGTATGGTATTGGTTTGAGTTGTGAAGTGATAGATGAACACTGGAATGTACATTTGTCTAGTTGATGAGTCTTAAATAGGACGAAATCTGTATCTTGGATTTCATTACTAGTCACTTACTATCTTCGTATGGAATGCTTGAGAATTAAGGTGATGTCGAGACAATCCGTATAGGATGCACATATGTTAATAAGAGTTTGATAAATTGCAGTCCTTAACAACAATGAGAAGATTGAAGTAAAAGAATATGTAGCCAATTTAAGCTTACATGTACAAGCATGTGGCTTTCAGGACTCAGTAGCTAAGTGGATAACGCGAACGACACTAGGTTCGAGTTCCATAGCGAACATCAACTCTGAGATGCTGTTACACCTAACTGACGGGTCCCGAATAGAACGAAATGCACGTTTTTTCATTCCACTGCTAGCCACAATCCATCTTCGCTTGAGAAGAGATTACACTTTCTGTTTATCCTATTACTGAGTGATCCATTCGTTCATTACATGGATTATCTGTTTAAAGGAACCTGTTCTGTAGTTTCAAACTCCTGCAAATAAAGATTGAGCGTAACAATGTTTGGGTACGCAAATAAAAGATTTGTCAACTGAGTTTCCGTTAAAAATTACATTGATGTTTTGAGAAACTACAACAGGATATTTTAACTACTTATAATATTGTAATAAGTAGTCTAAAAACATCTATATAGAATAGTAAGCTAATTCGTAAACAAACTACAAATAAAGAAAATCTATTAATGAAATGACTACTGAAAGACAGCAGATAATCTAAACAGCTTATTATTTACTTGATAACGGTTTAAGAAAAAGTCTACAAACAGTATTTATTTTTCCTCTCGAATTCCCTGGTACAGTCGAGAGTGGGTAATGTCGGCTATCCTAACTGAAATACTCTCACATGTCCACATGCATACAACCACTGACAATGAAGTTTTACTCATTACCTTATCGTATCATTACTGTTGTTTGCGAAATTGAGAAGGCGATAAGCGAACTCGAGGATGAGAAACGTTATCTCTCCTCCTACAAATGCTCGCACATAGCCATTCGTATACACCCATTGCCAGAGAAATCCCACTGACTATTTTCCCGTAGCATTACTGTTGTTTACAAAATTGAGAAGATGAAAATCAAATATCCGATACCTTAACCAGGTTGGTGGATACGGAGGATCATCTCACGGAAGTTGAAATACCCTGATACCAAACCAATGATGCGTATGGGCTCCAGTATTCCCAAGGAAAAAATAACGTATGGACCAATTGTTGATCACCGGCTACCACGTAACCGCTTCTCGTCACCTTACTCTACGGTCTTATGAATTACTCCTTTAAGTCATAGGCTCTGGGTGTAACACACTAAGAAATCCACCAGCTTCATTCTGTGTACCCGGGTAGTGTTCCTGCTCACACACAAATCGATCAGTTTATGTGGTACATATGTTGAGTTATTTACTCACACGCTCACCCATTCAATCACTCGCACACTCAAGTACTCACTCACACACACACTCACTCAGGCAATTACTTGCATACTCAATTACTCACTCAATCACTTCATTGTATGATATTCTATGTATTCCTTACCTAATAAGATCATTTTATTAAATAACATTGAACGAATATCGTCATACATGACGTGTAATAATTCATTATATTCTCTTATTCGATATTCAATTTCAATATTACTTATCGTATCATTGTTAAGTAGCTAATCCTTTGTATATTCATGTTCCTCTAATTATAAACTTTATTTTGACCTACAGACTACTATTATGATACGATTAACCGTTCTTGAGTTATGCCCTGTCGATTATGAATTACTCTGTCCCATATTCCGTTGCCACTTTTGGTTAGATCTTGTAAAAAACGTTGTTTTTCTATCATGTGGTTTGATGTGGCTTGTTCAGTTTGTTTATAAACCGAGTAGTATGTTGGAGTCCCAGAGTGAATATCAACTCTGAGATGTAAGTATATACAGCTGACTGGTCCTAAATAAGAGAAAACGCTTGTCGTGGATTCCACTGCTTGACACTATCCATCTGTATTTATAATGTCTGTGACCTAAGGCAATATTGATGCATTCAGCACAACATGCACAATTACAGTTCTAAATAACAATGAGAAAAGGTCCTGAATGTGGACTAATGAGGGGTCCCATACTAGAACGAATCAACAGTTTAGTGCTTCTATGTTCTCAATGGTGGTCCAGCTTACATTGACTCATGAATTGAACTATTAAACTTAACACAATCTCCACAAGCCTCTACTCTGATATTCATATTATTCTGCTATAATTATGAATCTTGTGTTATTGAAATGAATTCGCCTTGTTTAAAGGAGATGTTGAGTAATCTAACAATATTCATAGACCAATAACTTTATGCTATTTCTCCACGACCTATAGAAAACTTGGATTCACTGGATGGTCATTTCGTCTCAGTATAGGACTCCTCAGCAATGCGTATTCACGATCTCACTCGTCAGTATCAAATAAGAAAACCCGTAGGTTTCATGCGCGATTGCTTAACCTATAGACTACTGAACCGGCTGGCAGTCAACTGTGTTAACGTCCAATCCCTTAATCATTTTGTGTTATTCTTACAATCTGAATCAGATTACTTTAGTGTTGCAAAAATATCTTTGTGATGCTTGATTTGAGTTAATTTTATGTCTCAACATTTGAAATTAGCTTGAAACAAAGTTGAAAACGAAAAATTCATGAAGCGAATTTGCATTTTTACATTGAATTTGTCATATTTTATTTAAACTCCTTATGAATCATGTTGCGGTGTGTTCTACTGATGTCGACAGATATAAGTAGTCTGTTTCATCAATCGAAAGTAACAATGTCTTGCTGATTGTACTGATTTATTGGTACCCCTCAGCAGTGCTCATCCACGAGTCAAACCATTGAAATTACTAAAATATCCACAAAAGCCCGTCTGATATGAATCAATATATGCTCACTTTTGGCTAACTTCAAGTTGTATTTCCTGGAGATCTAGTAAGAAGCAGTAATCAGTAAAGTTCAAAGCGTCTGTTGTGACTCACCGCTTTGCCCCCTCCATCTACGCTTACATGAACACCGATTAGCAGTCAAACGCCATGATATCTCTTCACTTATATCAATACACGTGGATAACTACGGACACTCATTCGATTGGGAAAATGTAGAAATCTTAGACAGAGGAAACTCCAAAAATACCAGAGAATTTTTAGAAGCCTGGCACTCAGGTCAATCAGCAATCAACAAACATATTGAAATCAATCCAATTTATCAACCAATCAGAAAAATCATGCATAAATATAGGAACGAAAATCAAACCAATGGGAGACACAACCAAAACAAAGAAGTAAACGATGATAAATTTAAGGTCAACAAGAACCAATCAACATCGAGGTGCACAGAACAAGCTGTGAAACACATATGGAGAAATTCGAACACTTCACTTCTATTTGAAGTTTGTGCTGATGATGTCGTTCAGAAGAACGATGAAAGCTCCACGACCAAACCATCCAGCTCAGAGAACAAAACTCCACCAAAATGTAATCTTGTAGGTGCGATAATGATACACAGAACGTGATTTATTGTTTAAAATAATAATACTGATGACGACGATTGAACACAATCTGACATCCGATAACCGTGAGAAGGAACAACCAGTCGAATATGAATGTATCTAAATTAGTGATGACAGTTCCTCAGATGAGATTACAATAACTACGACTATATGAAATAAGATGGTAAACATTTTCTGTGATTATTGATGGCTGGTGCCAAATATTCCCTGAGAGGTTGATAGACTACTTGCTATCTACTAATTTTCTCATTAGAAACTAATCTGTAATTGCAAAATGAGAATTTTATTCATTTTCCTGCTGTGTGTTTGTTGATGATTGTCAGTCATATGAATGAATCATTAGAAAGCGACATTCATTTCTATACTCAAAGTAAATATCACTCTCAATACACAATTAAAAAACATCAGATAACCTGATTAATAAGATGAAATATGGTGATAGACAACCGAAATTTTCCATAATTGACATTTCTACAAACAACAAATGAGGTCAACACACAGAGATCGGCATATCACGTATTCAGATAATATACACCATTACTTTGACTAGTGTTAAATTTAGAAAAGTATTTCTTTTACAGAAACGCTAAGTAGATTAGAAGAACTGAAATAAATTTACTGATTTTCAGTAATATTCAAACACATAATCGTGATTGAATCGCCAAAGTACAGTCCTCAGTGTGAACGGTTTCACGAGTGCGAGAGTACCACGTGTTGTGTTCACGTCGAACAAGTACTGTTCATCGAGGATAATATGTTACTGATGAACAGTCATATCATCTTGAGCCTCTGATCAAATACAACTTTTGTTGTCAATCACACTATGGTCTTGAGTAATTAATGGATGTAAAAGGTGGCAGTCCACATGACCAAAACGGATAAGACAGAATTCAAACAATTGAAACAACGAACCATTAGTGATATTTATTATGGAGCTGAAATCACGCATCAATATCTATCTGATTATCTTTAATTAGCCCTATCAATTGACATGGGTTTGGAGAAATTCTCCTGGAACAATTATCGGGTTATATCAAGCTCATCTTCATTTGTTCTGTTAGTGCACATCGTCGTAGCAAAATGGCAGTATGACATGTGATGAGGAATGAATGTGCAACACATTCCTATTCTGTTCAACGTTGGTGGTGAGATATACGGGACGTGGTTGTTAGACGAATTCCAGTTCAAGGGTTTTGAATATAGGAACACTACTGAGAAAACTAGCAGATTATTGTAGGCTTCATTGGATCTAGTAATTTATGTGACGCCTTTTTCAGTGGATACTTAATATGCAACACAGAAGTCATTGAGACGCATCAATCATCCACACTGTAATAACATGAGACTATGTTTAGTTTTCAAATTATTGACAAAAAGTATTTCATCATTATTTGTGAGTTATGATTTTAATGAGATTTCCAGGTAAGATATTCTGGATTGCAGTCTACTTGAACAAATCTCGTTTTTCCGTTGAACCAATTTAACTTAAATAAATCTGTTTTCCAATTTTGCGAAAAATTACTGTCTTAGTTGAAACTGCTCATGAATCTATTTGTGTAATATTTGTGCACATAACAACTATTTGGGATGTTGCAAAAACTCCTATAATTGAGCTGCGCGTGCGAAATCGTGGATAAACACTGCCGAGTAGTCTCATTCCAGAACGAAACGGTCGTCTAGTGTTCCCAGGTTTTAAATGGTGCCTCAACATTCACCAACTCATGATATCGGTCAAATCCTCGACAATTTGTTCAGTCATATACACAATCCTATATTCTAAAATGTTTGGAGTATGTTTTGATTTGCTGGTTATTTTGTTACTTTTGTTAAACAATCCAGATGGACGGATCAAGAAAACCGTATTAGGAGAGAACAATATTCACCCTGCGAAAAATGTCATAAATAAAATGTAAGGCCTCTTCAATCAACTCTCAGATTAATGACTAAACATTCTCATACTTGAATTCCAATAAGTCGAAATGCAATTGTCAACTGACAATCACATCATTCGTAGGTGATATTATGCATGTTTATGCTAGAAGCTGGCTCATGTAACTCTCCCTAATAACATTCGAAATGGAGCATCGTCCACAGACTGAGACAGAGATCTTTTTACAATGGCTTAAACAGTCAAAAAGAATTTTTACAAAAGATTTACAGCATAATGCTTCTTCCAAGACTGTTAAGATGTGACATGTAATGATGTGACACATTGAATGAATTTGTCAAAATATTAATGACAAATGAAGATGGATTGGATGGCGTAAGGGACAGTTATGTTATCCCGAATGAGAAGTCGTGCAAAGTGTAAAATTATATGAACGAGGTACAAGGTGTTAAATGGTAGTGATTGCTGGATAAATTTCCCCTCAATTTCTTGTGATTCAATGTTATTTATGGCAAGATGTGTGAATGACTTTAAGCTATGAAAATGCAAAGAATAGGGTTGCGTGACTTATAATTTAATGATGTCTTCACATCACACATGAAGACTACTCATCAGTGTATCCAGACGTAGATCAACGTAAAACGAGCAGTTCAACATATTTCCTATAGATACAGAGCTCTGACATCTTGATTGAGCCGTCTAAATGACTTCGAAACTGATGGATATCGGCAGATTGCTGTTAACACGATACATCACTGTCAAGTCAAACCTTTACATTGATCATTTTAACACCAAATAATTTATCCGCATCTTCCTAATACAAACAATCCTGTTTTCACAAACTGTTATTTGAAACGAATCATTTTGCCTTAAATATGACCACTATTTGGATGATTCATTTCGACAGTATGATTATGGAAAATTGATAACATCCATTATGTACAAAGCATTTCTCGGCGATAAAACTCTTTCTATTTCTTCACTGTTATATCGCGACGAGCAGACAAGTCGATTGTGGAAGACCAATTTATTGTTTGATGCAAATTCATACAGTGAGTTAATAAAATGTAAAGATCGTAATTCCATTACACCATTTTCACATCTTCAAATCGACTCTTACATGCCTCACTGTCCCTTCATTTCACTTATTATCTCGTTTGCTTTCAGTTTTCTTCTCCTTTCTCTTCACTTCAATCCTGTTCATCTCCAGTTCGTAGACATTCCACTTTCGTCTGGTGTTGACTACCACATATGTCTGTCAGCAGTCATAATTGCAGTGAACGAGAACACAGGTGGGGACAAACGGATGTATTTAGCACAACAATTACAGTCTATCTCAACAAAATCTGAATACCATATATTAAATCGTCAATTTGCAAAATATTCACGCATCAAACCAAACTGAATTGTTTCTGTTGCAAACACCAATCCATTGTCTCCCATTCCATTGTTCATAGGTTTTCTCACAAATTCCATTATGTTCTCGCTCCACCTTTCTTGGTCTTCGCCATCTTTTGCTGCCGAGCATTACGTTCTTTTAACGCATATTATATACTACTTATATCAATATAAGTAGCTCACACCACATAATCAGCATACGTCACTTCGGTGAATATTATGCAACAAAATTGAATACAAACAGTTCATAGAATCGTGTATTCTTCCAAATACTAAGGTACCGTAAAAAGTAATCATTTGAAAGTGTATTAGGTGAAAACCTTCATAGACAGACAGCGGAAACGCTATGTATGAATTCATGTTCACATTCGTGAATTATTTGTACATGATCCTTATTTTTATTTCGATAATCATAAGTTTGGGCGAATGAACCCTATTCATAATCTAACTCACATTGTGTCCTATTTTGTTTTCCACACTTGTGCAATCATTTCTGACTGACAAGTGCTCTTAAATAATTCTTCATTCGTTCTATCGATCAATACTCTGTATTGCGTAACTTATTTCACAGTTTCATATACCATCCTACCTGATATTTACCGTTATTTTACAGCATTGAGAAAGAAGTTTTTAAATACGTTTTCAGTAGGGTTATTGAAGTATGAGTTTATGAAGTGAGTATACCAACTGATCACCGAGAAGCAGTCAGCTCTGTATTTATCTAGTCTCCAGTGTTGATTAGACTCCACCATTCTAGTCACGAAATACCGAATGAAATAATTCGAATGGAATACCGTGATTTGATTGGATGAGGCAAACATGGAATCGATTCGGATTTGATGATCAGTAAACCGGTGAATGTTCGGATGGCTGAATGTGAACGTGTTTGTCTGTTTTAGTGAATGGAGTTGGTTCAGAAAATTAACTTCAGCCTACACTAAATATTCATTTATATAACGTTAAGGGTTACTAAAGAGTTTGCAGGGCTTTCCATAGTTCGATTAATTAATTGGCACATAAATGGACGCATGGTTTGTCTTCTTTAGTACTGGCATCCATCCAGAAAATTCGCAAACCTTTACCGATTCAATAACACCTAAAACATGAAATCGTTCGAGCTCTTCATCAACCAATGAGAGAGCAGCATATGCTACAGATTATTTAGATCAAAACACCGGCTTCTACTGAAATCGAAGACCAAGAGTGTTTACACATTTTCTGCATCCTCCGAAATCCCCAACAAATGCCATTTTGAGTCGCTTAAACAACGACTCAACTGAGTGTTGCTCTCCCACATTCAGTATACTGACGTTGGTGTAGATCGAGTTTGTGGGACGGTCTAGTAACTGCAAACTATCTATCCAGTGAAGACCCAACAAGACGAGTTACGAACAGCATTTCAAAACTATTACTCCCTTCTCCATTAATTCATTCACTGTAGCTTCAAAATATATCTGATCTGCACATTTTAACGTTTCTTCGGATGCAGAATTTACTGCTCATAAGTGACATGTCGGATGTAATGTGCAGCTGTTAGCAGGTTTGATAGTCATTATTCTTAAAACAAACGAATTTTCCGCGAACGCTAAAGACGCGCTTGTTAACTGTTTTCGTTAATGTAGCTTTTCAGTGCTTAAATCTTTCTGAACATCCTTTGATTCATATCAGAAAGGATTTTTCGGTATTATTATAATTTCAATGGTTTTGAACATGAACCGATTGAAACTAGACTACTATGGACAACCTGAAAGCAATGAACAGTAGTTTCGTCCTATTGTGAGACTTCTCTGCAGGGACCATCTACGATCTTGGCTCGCATGATCCGAACTCTGGACCTAACGCAAACATAAGATTGGTAAGCAGTCGAGTGTGTCTATCTAGAATATCGTGTGACGATAAGTTTCTACGTCATATTAATCGAAATAAAAGATAAACACAACGTGATGTGTAGTTTTTCATGATGATAGTGGGTTTTCACAATCCCACTTTCAATAAACATGAGAAGTATCAACCAGTCGAGTCTAAAAGTGTTTAGGTTAATAATGGGAGTTCCACCGACACGCAAGGCATGGATGATAAACACCACAGAATTCTGTAGGATTACGATCAATACACTTATTTGAAATTAGTTGGTGAATAGTTACAGAGTTTATTCATACCTGGTGCAAAATGTACTCTAAAATGATGAAGAATTTTATTCATTTTTCTGCTGTGTGCTTGTCGATGATTGTCAGTCATATGAATGCATCATTAGAAAGCGACATTTCTTTCTATACTCAAAGTAAATATCACGCTAACTACACAATAGAAAACATCAGATAACCTAATTATTATTATAAAATATGGAGAAAAACAACAAAAGTTTTCATCATTGACATTTCTACAAACAACAAATGAGGTCAACACACAGAGATCGGCATATCACGTATTCAGATAATATACACTATTATTTACACTAATGTTCAATTAAGAAAAATATTTCTTTTACAGAAACGCTAAGTAGATTAGAAGAACTGAAATAAATTTACTGATTTTCAGTAATATTCAAACACATAATCGTGATTGAATCGCCAAAGTACAGTCCTCAGTGTGAACGGTTTCACGAGTGCGAGAGTACCACGTGTTGTGTTCACGTCGAACAAGTACTGTTCATCGAGGATAATATGTTACTGATGAACAGTCATATCATCTTGAGCCTCTGATCAAATACAACTTTTGTTGTCAATCACACTATGGTCTTGAGTAATTAATGGATGTAAAAGGTGGCAGTCCACATGACCAAAACGGATAAGACAGAATTCAAACATGTGAAAAAACGAACATTTAGTGATACTCATTATGGAGCTGAAATAATGCATCAATATCAATGCGCACGTTAGCCGACTCTTCTTCATTTCCCATGAGCTCCACTTCAATAAGTTTGATTGTATTTGAAAATTTTGTAAGCCTCTCTATTTTATCACAGACTACCACTTCAGTTCTGCTTCCGTTTAGAATTCAACCGAAATTGAGCAATTTAATGTTGTCAATAGTTCGATGTGTTCTAATCTACGTTCACAGAATTCTGTCAAACTCTTATTACTTTCTGTTTGTTCCCGGTTATCTATATGTCATCACAGAATCTTCTTGCATTCTATCACAATGATCTAACAAAACTTTCTCTAGTCGTCATTATTTAAAATAAATTGTTCGGAATATCAATGGTGAGTTGAATACAAGTAAACGTGATGTAATCCGGATTCGTTTCTTAAACACACAGTACAAACGTAACTGTCTCTCAAATTTGCAACGTTAATTTCATGTGTACACTTCTTGTAGCAAAATCGCAGTATGACATGTGATGAGGAATTAACATGACGCGTTTAATACCTCACCTGCATTTAAACTTGTTTACATTTAGTTTTATCAACGTAATCCACTATTACATTCACCATGAACATGTTCAACTATTTTCAAGTTATTGCGTTCACAAGATTCAGTTAAAAATTATCATTAGCAACAGCGTATTGTGGGAGAGAACAAATCAGCTGACGTTTGAGAATCAGACATATATCACAAAAAGAAGAATGTATGTGAGTGACTTATGCTACGACAAGGTGTAACAGCTGTAAATGAGTCAGTGAGTGAGTAATATGTATAAACTTGGAAAGCAATTGTTTAATCTTGTCCAGCTTGTCCACCTGGTCAATTCACATATTTTGCGAAAAAATTACGGAAAAGTACAGTCAAAATTCAAATTATACAGTTGACTTTGGTAGAATTCAGCAGTTGATAATACAATGAACATTACCCAAAGCAATTCATTTGTCTCCGTTGAAGATGTACTAGAGAAGGAAGAAATCATTTGACAAAGAATAGTCTCTTTCTGGATTGATAAAATACACTGAGGTACACCACATGTGACCAATTAGTTGTTTCAAAGATTTTTTGTTAAAAGTGCATGGCATTCAGTAGACAATCATGAATCCGCGAATGATAATGTTTAACATTTAGGAGTTGACAATCGTCTCTGCTGTCATCATCAAACTACATTGAGAGATAAAGACGATAATTTGCAATTGTCATGATGAATATCAGCTATATTCATTGCTATGTGTTTGTTCAAACATTAAATTATCTGCAACGGGTATTCCACATTTCCTTTTACAAAAAATGGAAAAAGTTGAAGAGAATACATAATTCGAGTGGATGAACTACATGGAATAGAATGGGTTGTCTTTTGGAGAAAATTAGGAATCTGTACAGCATTCTTAATTATAAATATGGGTGAGAATACAAGTCATTGACTAGGTCAATTCAAACAACCTGTTCGTCACAAAATATATTTGTTATTTAAGGCTGTTATAACGCTCGGTTTCACGTCGTCTACACGTAAGATACTTTCATTTACCTTAGACAAATATCTAGGCTAGACTCCCTCCCAGTGTCTATTCTACAGAACGTCGACACAATTCAGGTCAATAACACGTGACTGACCTGACTGGAACGTTAATATATTTTCACATCAAAAAGCCGACACAATTCAACAACCAGGAACAATAAATAACGTGTAATGATATGGAGAGAGGAAATAATAACTTATCTAATACCTGTCAGACTCGCACACACATCAAAAGCATTGTGAAGCTTCTATTCTTTTGCTTGCATACATGTATTATAATATACTGAAATCTCGTCTTACCAGGAGATATACACGGAGAAATATATAAATAAAGGATATGGTGAGTATCCGGTGAAGCAACAACTGCTAGGTCTCAGGAAGACATTGAACGTCTATATACAATCATATTTTCAATGATCTCAAAATATTAACCAAGCATCTTGCTTACTACCTTCAGCACTCTTCGCAACGCAGTAAAGTCTTTATTTCGCAAGCCCGTAAACGGAAAATGTAGCACAGTAAGTAATAATAGGTTACATGCAAGAACTATCAAATTATACAGTCAAATTGAGTACTTAAAACATATTCACTTGTAACACTATGTAAAATACACAAGAAAGTACAAGGAGAGACTACCAATTAGGTTCTAATCTAGATCTCACTTATCCTGAACAGACTAGTTTTCTTCTCAGAATTAGGTACTGATCAACAGCATAGAGTGTACAATGTATCATTGAAACTAATTTTGATGTTGATTCATTCATGAATTTACACAACGGTGTTTTGTTATACAAGACTGTGGTGCTCCAGAAAACAACATTTTGAATACTGTCAAAACCCTTCTAAAGTAGAACAATGCACCTCCACTGTACCAAGAGAACATCTATTTGCAAGCTCAAATGATATGAGGAAATAAAACATTGAAATACTAAAATGGAAATCAGTCCTTCCCTTGTGTGTAAACAGATTTATTAGTAATCCGATACAATAATCACTGTTGTAACTATAAGTCTGTGTCTGGTTCGAGAAGTCGTTGTCAATCTTCAAAAACTCACTTTTAACAGAATAAATTGTTTCTCTATTAATACAATCTTTGACGAACTCAATCTACATAACTGGACACAGTCAGTCCTACTTCTACATGATGGATACTAAATTTATTATCGTTTTTAATCCGAATACCTTTTAACAGTCAATGGTATAAAATGGTGATCAAACAGAATGGATGTGACTGCGTTAAGAAGTTACAATTTCCATATTAAACGATGATGAAATCGCCTTACAGAATTTCTATTTAGCTAAACTACTTTGATTGAGATAAAGAGGTGAGTTTGAGCCGAACACGCAAGGTAAATGAGTGCATTGTACAAATTGAACTTCGATTCCATGAGTTAACGTACTTTTATTCACCTGAACCATTTCAGATTCAATTCTCCATATGATCTGTTGATAAGAATTTCTTTGATCTTGAACTTGTTTTCCGTGTTCTGTAACTGTGAAGAAATCTGTCAACAAAAGGATTCGGAAGAACTTTAAAACGTGATTTTTGAGTGTGATTCATATCGATATGTAAGTAATCAGTCAGATTCTTATAGACATTACTCACAAACAATTAAACTTAATCAGCCTCATCAAGTTGTGATTGGCAGTTTTAAAGGATTCGGTCGGATGGAAATACATTTTGTGGTGGAGGCACTATCCATATGTTTAGATCTTTTCGGTACATTAGACTAGAATTTCCGTTGAAATATTACGAAAGTCAAGTCAGTTACTTTGATGATTCTTCTGATGGTAAGTCCATATTTTTCTTCGAACTAAAATTGATCAAAAAGTTATCTCATGAATCAAAGTTGATTCAATTTCTTCAGTGAATCAGTCGCTTGCTCTTCGTAGCACGCCCGGAAACTTTTCCTCAAATTGTCTGTGATGTGACGCCTTATAGCCAATTAAATTAAGTCTATGGAATTCCTTTAAATCTTCAGTCTAATTCGAATTCATTTATCCATTCAATGTGAAATCATCAATCAATTTGCATGTTTTCTTTATCAAAATTAAAGGTCAGAATGCACTACGGAAGAATCTCAAATGAATTAAAAAGACATCTGAATGCTTGAGTTTGATGTTTTAAATGAAAGTGGGTTCTTATATTATTCAGTTGTAGATTGTGTTGTTTCCTTTTCTCACATTCATTTTGTATAATTGATATCTCATTGATACGACACTTCAATGAGATCAATTTGAAATCATCAATCAATTTGCATGTTTTCTTTATTAAAATTACAGGTCACATATTTTTGTATAAAAGCAGAATGCACTACGGAAGAATCTCAAATGAATTGACAACACATATCAATGCTTGAGTTTGATGTTCTGGATGAAAGTGGGTTCTTATATTATTCATTTGTAGATTGTTTTGTTCCCTCTTCTCACATTCATTTCGTTTAAATTGATATCTCATTGATACGACACTTCTTTTTGGACTGAGTGAATCAAACTGAACAAATGTGTAGCAATGAGCCATGTTCTGAGTGGAGTCAGTTTGAACTTGTAAAGCCTACAAAATATCATATCATATTTGTTATCTTTAAATACTCTACTAGCACTTAATTGATCCATACTTCATTGAACTGTATCTCTGTTTTCATGTTCGTATGATTATGATCTCCGAATCTAGGTACTTTCTGAAAGAGCTGAATATTGAACGACCATGAACAGTCCGCAAGTACACAATGTTTTACTCGAACTTGAATACCTAGAACATCAAGTCTACATATGGTCGTTTTGGTCTGCTGTCCGAATCGATGAATAACCGAATCTCAGAAAATGAATATTTTTGGCTATTGTCAGATAGATATTAAATTACTCTTACTCAGTCAAAAAATCATTGGACAAATTTGGGCGGACGTGAAATAACTTTACCGAAGTCAGTTGATTGAAAAGTTCATTATACCATTGAAGCGACATTATTCCTTGAAACATCTCCATTTCATGTTAATGTCGGAATGAAACAGATAACTTGTATGCAAAGGTATTCCGGGTTACAAAGTACATTAAATAAAAGAGATGGATTTTCATTTCACAGATATTTCATTATCTTTTTCGTATTTTCAATAATTCAGAGGGATTATTCACTGTCAAATGATCTCATGAAGGAGAAGATAATGGTACACGTAAGTCAACACATATGAAACCAGCACACTTACATATTCACGGATTTTGGTCACTTCTTGTTGGTGAGATTCCATTGTCCTTAGAAACTGAAAATGTTAGAAGTTCTTGCTTTTTCGAAAAACGATAATTCATATATATATATATGAATCCACTCAACATTTGAATACATTGAATTCGACTTGAAGATCAGTTGACATGAACTGATAATGATTAGATCTGAAAAGTCCAAAATTGATCACCATAGATACATTCAGGCACAATTTCACTTTGCCTGTTGAGAAACGTGATGATAATCCATTGCTTAAAAGAAAATGAATCGTGTTATATGTTCGTCACAAAGCCATTCCTGTGCACATCATATTCATCTACGCTTCCATTTATCACATAGTCATTCCTATATATTGTCCTTTCGCAATAGGAAGTCGTTGAGACTACAGATCCAAATCTATTCGTCTCTCATCTACAACAAACAAACATTGTAGTCAGAGTTATTTGATCGATTTGAATATCCATATGATATATCCGCATTATAACTTATCTGATATATCCGAATGAGAAGATATCTTTTATTATGAGAACGTAAGTTACAAAATTGAATGGACATATGATGTTTTTCAATTATGAATAGTCTTGAATGTATTGAGCTTGAAAAACAAACCTCCTTGTTGCAAGAAAGCAATGGATGAAAGCTTTAAACATTGGAAAATTAGATAATGTTATCTACATAGACTTCAGCAAATTGTTTGAAAAGATGTCAACAAATAGACTTATATTGCTAACAAGATGCCAACAGATGGACAGCTATTGAAGCTAGAATATCATAACATGGATGAACCCGCCGTATAATGCCTTGAAATGTCTTTCATAGGTCGTAAACAGGAAGTTAGAGTAAATTGCAAGTGCTCCATCTGTAGACCAGTACTTGGCGAAGTACTTCAAGGCTCTGCACTAGATTCTTTACTTTTTATGCTGCATATAAACTATCTCTCAAGTATAGTTCAGTCCACAATATTATTATACGCTTATGATGTGAAAATCTGACGAGAAATGATGAAAGGTGCAGATGCATGCGGTTATTTTTTCTAAATAATGTCTGATGCTCACCGACGCTGCAATTCGTGTCGTCATGCACTTTAAAGATGCAAAGTCGAACAGCTACTGAATGGGAAAGTGCCTGTACCCGTAGATCGGTTTCACGAGGATCTTGGAGTGACCGTGATTCATGAATTTAAGGCCAATGATCATTGCTGGAAGGTTGTGTTTTACACGTCTACAACACTGTGTGCTTTAGGACGGACACTCACCAAGTTAGATACTACCATAATCACCACATTATACACAACCTTCGTGAGAAATAAGCCTGAAAAATGGATTGACGCTGCAGGTTCTTATTTAAAAGTTGACCTGCGAAAAATGCTGAGTGCAGTTACCCGTGCGATTCCAGAACTCCGATGTTTACAACAAAAAGAGAGGATTGAAATACAAGACCTCTTTACTGTGTCTTATCGTAGACGGAGATGTGACCTGATTTCGATGCACAGAATACAAAGAAATGATTTTGGACCCAAAATAATTTATCATTTGCTTCCCACTAGATGTGTTCATCTCAGAGAACAAAGTAAACGTGTAGTAAAGTCAAGAACGAACAAAATATACGTAGCATACAGGTTTTCACACATTCAAATTCTGAAGTTTTCGATGAACAGATGGAAAGAATTTGTCTTACAACTAACTAGAATCCTCGGCATTAACAAACGAGCCTGCTACGCTTTCTTGATCAATTCCCAAAAAACGTACTACTAAATCATGCATTGTGTACTAATTTCGAGTGCTGGAAAGAGAAACATTTCATGAAAACGTCGATAATTCCACCACGTTACATAGTCATTCAGATCTGATGCGAATAACAGATATTAGAGTAATTGCAAATCCAGTCACGGAGTTGACCACAAGTTTGGTACATGTTTATCCAGTGCTAAATTGCACTCACATAATTCCTGTGTATTTCGTAATGATGAATGTTTAAACTATTGTAAAATTGGTTACATTCGGTCAGTCTGTAGAGCTACATTTAGTATTGCCACTGATGAAGATAAACACTGCAGTTCGGATTTTGTTAAATTGTCCGTTTCCGGTGATAACTTATCTCTGTACAACATTTCGGAAAATAATGTTCATACTCAGTAGCGACTATATACCTCCCTTGATTAATTCCATGACTGTTATATTGAGATAAACAGTATATAGTGATACCTCAGTCCAGAATTTAATGACGCTTTGTTTGCCTTATATAACCCTGAAACCAAACGTCAACTGGAACAAAATTTTGTTCCACGTGACATTTGTTGAGAAAGCTGAAGCGATCCCCATCCTAAAAACAATTGATGCAGCAAAATACGAGGAAAAACATTTCAGAGGAATCAGATCCTGAATATGAATCGAATGCTTATCGGAAATCTGGTGCGATTTCGTTAGATGCTGATTCTCGAATGACATTCTTACTAAATTGGAGGAAAACATTTCAGAAGAATCAAATCCTGAAGATGTCATGTTAAATGCTACTTGTGCTCATCATATTTGTTTTTTTGGTGGGAAAGTCAAGAATTATTTATTTATTTTCCTCAACACATAAACATTGGTACAACAAGGCACAGAGTATATATGCGCCACATAAATCACTCGATCTGTGTGAGGGCTAGGCTATATTCCGTTTGCTGAGGAGCGTTCGACCTAAAGGTGCAATCCACAAGGCGGTGAAGCAACGTGAGAGATACAGTTTCATGGTAGCCGCTGACTCATAATTGATTCACACGTCATTTATTCACTCCGAATCTCAGAGCCTATGTGCACCATTGATTAGTACTCAGGATTTTCCAATTTCGCTTATGTGGCTACTCCATATCCAACAACATGGTTTATTCGCCAGCCATTCGCATTTTGTCCTCGCCTACTCGCGAGACATCAAGAAGTAGGATGTCCTTGACAGAGGATGTGCACACGTGGCCATGTAAGAGCATTTGTAGTGAGAGTGAGCTGACTCTCCCCACTCTCGGCCGTATCATGGCACTTAGGGGCTCCTATTGAGGAAACCTGAAACACGTTCAAAATCAATTTAAACCTAAAATGTGATCGGATGATTTAACATCAAATGTTGTATATCAAATATTATTTCATGGAGAAAACAGTGTTTGAAGAGCTATGCTTCGAATTGCAGACATCAATGATATAATTATACACATTGGCACATTATTCAGATACGCTTCCAGAAACCAGATGACTATGTTACACAGAGTCTACATGCAAAACATAGCTGAACAAATGAACGATAAACTTAAGGAGAAGTACAACCCATTAAAGAAATTCGGACTCCTATTTAAACTGTGATGGTTTTGATAATTTTACGAAATAATAGTTTCTTAGTACTTCATAGCCTATGATTTTGAATTCCAAATACAACAGGTTTGTGTGTGCTCATTCAGTTTCTCACAGCACAATTCAGAACAATGAAACTGAACATCTTCAGTGACAACCGTGAAGTATGTGTGCTCTGAAAACTGCAATTCATTGTGCAACGCTGGTTACTTATTTTTCAACAGCACTTAGCACACCAAACTATCAACTCAGTAACGGTCTCCTTTGTGAAGCTGAGAAGGACAACTCCGTTTTAGCTCGTTTGGAATAAGTTTTGAGTGAAACTGATGGCCGTTTATTGCTTCTGTCAACAATAGAAGTTTGTAAAGAATCACAATCAGTCTAGATAACACCGAATTAACCTTGGTTTGTCACTCATCATTAACATAACAATGAATAATGAAGTAACGAAGGATGACGATGGACATTCACAACAAACTCATTGTTGATTTCAATTAACACAAAATAAAGTAAACACATGACTACTAATTCCGAAAAAAGTGTTGCCAAACTCTCGTAAGAAAAGTCAGCTTCTAATGAATAAAGACAATGACGTAAATATTATAAATCATGTTTGATATTTAATTAACAAGAATACATCGGCTATAACATAAACAAGCACAAAATGTACATAGTTCCGTAAGGAAAAGTCCAAACCATTAAAATGAATAACTAAATCTAAAATTGTTCATTAAAATACGAAAAAGAAAAGCGGAATTAGTCAGAATATTCGAATTTAGTTATGAGACTTTGTTGAGAATCATTCACTACTTCTCCTTTTTTTATGCAAACATTTCCAGGTAACATATCCGGTACATGCAGCGATGAAGACGATCAGTGGAATTATTATATACAGATACCAAAGTGATTTGTTCTGTCTACTTTCTTTCGATATTTCAGTAGTCGTATTCTATGGAAAAACAAAACAGTAGCATTTATTACTAAATATCAAATATTTATCGGGTATTGATTGGTTTGATGGGTGGTTTCCTTGAGGTTTCCACCAACCTGAACTTCACAAATTCCCAATGTTGTTCCTTTATGATTGACGGGTGTCGATGTACTCACATCGTTAACATCCGGGCTCCTTTTGAATAGACGAAACAGTAGCATTCATTACAAAACATGAAATATTCCTTGAGAAATTCATTCTGCATTTGTGTCAACAAGGGTGGTAAAATACAATTCAACAAACGGTAAGAAAATGTGCATTTTACAATCATTCAGAACAACTACTACCTAATTGACAGTCAGTTAATTAAGCACATACCTTAAAATGGCAACCATTCACTTTAAAGAAATGGTGATTCTGATGATTACTGTCAATGCACGTATTCCATTTCTCACACCAAATACATGTCACATTCGATGTTATTGCATTCAGACATGCTTCACTTGAATTGTGTATTGGACAAATTGCTGTAAAAGTAATAAGGTGATTATATAATTCGAATTCTTAAACAGAACTAAAGAGAATCACAATACATGGAACTATAACTCAATCACATGATGGTGATTTCAGTGTCAAGTGACTATTTCATTCACTGGAGAGTTGTTATCACAATGCATAATGCAATACTCAGTATACATTCCATTTCAATCATGTTTCACAACGGAATGTTTGGAGTGAATGAAACAGGTTTGAATGTCAAGTATAAACGATGAATTCCGACTGGCGAACTTGACAGATTTCACTGACTGTTTACATTCAGAAATGTACACACAATGCACTCACTGGGTTCAGAGAAGCCTACTCCACATTATGTTCCATCAATACATAGTTTCTTTTCATGAAGGCAGTGATGGAAATTCAGTTGTTCTTAGACTAAAAATTCAATTCAATCATGGTAATTCAGTCGAATATGAAATGTAGATAGAGATTGTTTTTCCAATTATCATTGTCTTATTTTTCCTGAAAAGATTTTATTTGTTTTACTATGAGAACCCATATCAAAGTATATGGTCGCAGTCTGGTTCGTGTGCTGTCAGCTAATGCAACAGACTAGTTGGATCAAAGAAAATTCATCGATGATATAGATCATATTTTATTCGATGAATATGAAGGAGATTTGATCATTGGATAATGGAATGATTCTCACGGTGGTGGAAATGTTGTTTCGGTAGCCTAACACATGGTGAACTGAAATCTGTTTTAATTTACTGAGTGTTCATATTCAATTTCGTATTGTTTATTACATCAATAATTCTGAGACTGTCTATGGTGAATATAAGTTTGGTGACGTCACATTTCTTCGTCTCTATTTTATCGGATATGTATGACAAAGCAGAGATTTTGGAAAGTAGGCAACCGTTTTGAGGTTAATCCCAATGACATGGAGTGTTCTTGTGATTTCAATGCCCCAGAAAAATTCGTTATCCCATGTACCAAAAAGGAAAAACAGAAGCTGCCTGGTCAATCCACAATCAAATAACTGTTACCTAATCTTTTTCCAGATTACTATCAAGTCATACATCGTTTTGTGAGTTTTTCCACAAGACTTCAATAATCGTTCAAAATGGATACCTTATCATTCTTGATATTTAAAAATGAATCCACAATTAATCACTAATGATAAGTGAAACGTATTTTCGGACGGATGGCTGGATGTCATTTAGTAGCTGACTGAAGTTATAAATGATATTTTCAGCGTGTTGAAATAAAAAGGATGGATTTAAGTGTGAATATAGTAAATGATGATAAATAAGATTTAACATACTGCCGATGACTTCATACTCCACTAACGTGCCATTTTTCATCCATTCTACAGGAACAGATATCTCATGTTCTTTCTTACCTTGTGTGACAAATCAAAGAGAAAAAACGTAACATTTAGATTTTCTTTATGAGCAACAACCGCAAAATTTTAGTCCAACCTTTTAAACATTTTCTCACGTTTCAGCTAACAAATAAAAAACATGGGAGCATCAAATGAAGAGCGAAAGATGACTAGCGTTCATTCTTATTTTAAAAGTCTCAGCTGGATATTCCCACATCTCAGAGTTGATGTTTACTAATGGACCGGAGCCCAGGATCATTCAATGCAAACGCCATACGGATATTCACCCAACCATTCAGTCCAAACACCTACTGGTTTGTATGAAGCGTGAAAACTTATTTCATTCCTGCTCTGTTAACTCAATCTTCCGTTCGATATTTATGACAACAATCGATTCCACTGCTAATCACCATCCATCTTTGCCTACAACGTCCAAGCAATCATCACAGAAAGCAAACGAATCAACAAGAGACAGGTGAGAGAATTCAAACGAGCAATATGAAAATGACAATTTTCATCATTTTTAATGACTCAGTAATGCACTTCAATCGAGCAATATGTATCACTTGACCAAATACTTGGTGCATGTTCTCACATGTGATCATGAAACACTGAATTTCGCTCATTTACTCAGATTGAAACTGAGCCTCATCTTTCAACAACACATAGGATTGAGCATTGTATGAAGAAAACATTAGCTTCAGGTGCTACTTATTCATAACTTTCATATATAAAACACACCTCATTATGCATTGGGTGATGATATGAATAAGAACGGCAAGTGTGACGGTCGTACGATATTTTATCTACCTGATTTCGTCGTTTATATATCACTGCTCCGTTCAGTTGGTCGATCTGCACAAGTATAAAACGTCTCTAATTACACATCCAAACTTTTGCGATAAAAAAAATTCATACACCTTAGTTACTTGACCACAGATTGCCGGTTATGTAAGCCTTAGCAAACAAATGATTGATTATAGACGTCACCGCACATGAAACTGTTAACATCATACTTTGCAAAGTTTCTTACCTGTATCACATTGAAAGATTCCTCGGATTCCGTAGTCTGTATCTTTTGAAATTTCCAAAATATTCTGAAAGAGACATGGGACGAGGATTTGTCAGCACACAATCTTTTATATCAAAACAAATTGAACATTAAATAAGTGAGTCTTCGTTCAAATTATCTTAACCACACTTACATTACGTATAATGATATTCTCATTGAAAATGTGTTCTATCTGGTGTACATAGATATTCTTAATCACACCAGTTGTCAACTTCAGCCAAGTTTGATGATTTATCAGTCTATGATGAAATATGTTGACACATTGTGAGATGAAAACCTACGTCAGTTGTAATGAAATGTGATTGTTAACATTTTCAAGGAAGCTCTGCTCAGATGATACATTATTGAATGTTCCGAAAAGCCGACCATTTGAAGATGAAATACAATCTGACAGAATACGACACATAACATACACTATTCTGTCATACACTGGTTAGTAGTGTTTGACATGAACACATCATTGTTACAACTGATGTCACTTCACTTCTAATTACTCACATATTAACAAGTGCTAGAGTGAGTTGTGTCATTAAAAGAATAATTACAAAGTCAAATAGTTTCTTTACACATCACAAAATGTTGATCTTTTTCTATTATGTTCATACGCATGAAATAGTAGAATGATCTCAAGTACTTGAAACAAAACTAAATGTACATTCAATTTAATAACTTACGTTCTCATAATAGATAGATATCTTCCCATTCGGATATAACAGATTAGTCACAATGGGTATATTCACTACAATTAAAAGACTAACGATAATTAATATTTGAAAGATAGGTGTAACACAGCATATGCTCACTCACAAAGTGATCAAATTTAGTGTATAATTACTGAGTTGTGTCAAATGCTTTCTTCAGTCGGATTCGCACTCAAAACATTGAACTAAACTTCATGTGAATGAAACGAGCATGCATCCTTCCAAACTAGTGTGAAATGCTGAGTTTCTGAATCTGCATTACTATTGTATTACTACTGATTCATTAAAGGTCTAATACTGCAAATGTATTCGCACATTCGCAATATTTTCTATAATTTTCCTTTTAACAATCGACTCCAAGTATGCATGACATAAGTTATGGAGCGTTTATTCACAAATGCAACTTGAGAATCTTATTGATCACCTAACATATGGATATTTAACTCGATCAAGTAACTCTGGCTACAGTGTTTGTTTGTGTTGGGACGGTATATTCCCAAAATTCATATTTGTAATTTTATCATATCGATTGACTCATCGATTAAATATTTGGATGGAAGTCACATGATGAACTTATCGACTAAATATTCGAATGCCTGTCGAGTGATGAACTGAATGAGTCATGTTTAAAAAAACATTTTAATATGACAATATCGATTTTATATATTTATATATATATATACGTTTAAAATTGTGTCTGAGTGTTCGCTGCTGCTGCTTGCTTGCTCGCTCGTTTTCTGGTTGTATGCAGAATATATTTTCCATACCAAGCCTGGACTTCTCCTTCTAGATAGCGGGGCTGGGACGCGTCAATAGTTAGATTACTGGTCTTTGGTCACTGAGTATTGTTCTCGTTCGCAGTCTAAGTGAACCCGTGAAGCTTCAAACCTAACAGTTTGTTGTAGATGCAAGACGAATAGATTTGAATGTGTAATCTCAACGATATCTCAATGTGGAAGGATATTATATAGGAGTGACTATGCGATGAATGGAAGCGTAGATGTATATTATACGCACAAGAATGACTTTGTGACGAACATATGACACGGTTCGTTTGTTTTGAAGCAATGATTTGTCGTCAAGTTTCATGGAAGCATTTAAACGAAAATGTATCTCTGCACAGGTTTTCAAACAGGCAATGAATATCAATATTTTACACGTCTTATCTAATTTTTCCCAGTCGATGTCAACTGAGCTTCAAATCACATTCAATGTGTGATCAAACGGTGAGTGGATTTCACATTTGGTTAGACCCTCATTTTCTAGAAAAATAACAAAGTTTTTCATGTCAATTTTCTGAAAACTGAATTTCACAAACAGTGTGTGATCACAAGGAGTAAAGAAGTAATTGTGCAAAGTTCACTTGTCATGAATCATGTTTACCTTTATCTTCTCCTTTAAGAGACAATTTGACAACGATTAATCCCTCTGAATTATTGAAAATAAAAGTAGATAATGAAATTTGTGTAAAATGAAAATCCATCTCTTTTATTAAATGTACGTTTTAACATGGACTACCTCTGCATACAAGTTATCAGATTCATTCCAACATTTACATGAAACGGTGTGGTGAAATGCTCGATCATCGCTTATGAGGAAGGTTCAAGGATTATTGTCACTTCAACGATATGATGAACATTTCAATCTCTCTAAGTGAGAATGTTACACTTCTGTTAATTTTTCTCAAACGATTTCGACTGAGTAATTGTCACTTGACATTATTTGGACGATAGATTTTGTTATTCGTAAATTCATATAACTGACTGAGATATACGGATGTAAACTTGATGTTCTAGGTGTTCTAGTTTGAGTAAAGAATCTTGCACTAGTCGACTGTTCACGTTCGTTCATTAGTCCGCTGTGTCAGAAAGAGTTTGAATTCGAAAATTGTATGAAGGTGAATATGATTAAAGAGATACAGTTGAATATACGATGGTCGACAAACAGCGACTCAGAGACATTAAACTTTTAGGAATCAAGTAAGTACTAGAAATGTATTTTAGGGAATCAAATAAGATTTGATAGATTGTCGGCTTCAATAGTACAAACTGATTTAACTCAGAACGTCGCTTATTACTGCACATTTGATTAGTTGGATTCACTGACTTTATTGAGAAATGTCGGGTCGGTGAGATTTCGTATATGCAAAATGAATATGACAACGGTAAACAAAACAAACTACAACTGAATAATTCAAGAAACTCACTCTCATCCAAAAGTTGACGTGACAAAGATCTTCCTAAATTATTCGAGATTTGTCCTATTTTCTCGTCTTTTTTAAACATATATAAAACACCTATATTTTTGTGAATGAAAACATACAATTCGATTGATAACTTCACATGGAATGAATAAAATATAAATTGCCTAAGTTCGACATGTAACACGGAGCATGTAGCTGATTCATTGAAGAAATCGACGAGTCATAAGGAGCATGCAACTGATTCATTAAAGAAATTGAATCCACTTTGATAAATGCAATTAATTGGTGATCAAGAAAACTCAATAACAATTTTAATTCAAAGAAAATTATGGACTTACCACTAGGCCAAATTTCAAATTTACTGACTTCACTTTCAAAATATTTTAACGGGAATTCTGGTTTAATAGGCTAAAAGGTGTAAATAAGTGGATAGCGCCTCAACTACAAAATGTAACCAACTCACTTGAATTTTCTTGTACTCAATAAAACTGCCATTCACATTTGGACGAGGCTGATTGAGATTAATGGTTTGTGAGTAGTGATAATGATGAGACTGTATATGTCTATTAGAATCTGACCGATTACTTACATATCGATATGATTCATTCTTAAAAATCACTTGTTCAAAGTTCACCCAATTCGGATGTTTACAAATTTCATCGCAGATACAGAACCCGGAAAATACGTTCAAGATCATAGAAATTCGTATGAACAGATCATATGGAGAATTGAATCTGAAATGGTTCAAGTGAATAAAAGAACGTTATCACATGGAATCAAATTTCAATTTGTACGATACACTCATTTAACTCTTGTGTTCAGCTAACACTCACCTCATCATCTTGTTCAAAGCAGTTAATGAAATTTCACTAAAAATTGTCTGGTTTATATAGATTTTATGAGTGTTTGGTTGTTTTATTCTGATTCGATTATTCAAAGTGACCATGAAGGTCAACTTTCGTTCATTACGTTCATTACTGGCCAATCATGGTGGTGGAATAACTGATCGTTATTCAATATTCATCTATCTATTGAGAACGTGAACTAGGGTTTATCCACCGTTGTTTTATATTCCTGACCCGTGTTGATGAAACTGCTCTTGAATGTGATTAAACGTGCTTTGTAATACATGGTTGATTAACTTGCTACTCAAAAATACGAACAAGCAGTTTGTTGCCTGCAAATACCTCTCTATAGACTGTCAATGGTGTATTGTTTCTATTTGATTGATTCAAATCAAAATGACACCAACAGTTTAGGTGGGAATTCAACATTTTCACTTTGTCACTTGAATTTCATTTTAATAAAACTTCTGTTAGACGATTTCATCATAGTTCAATAAGAAAATATAACTTCTAAACCAAGCCCTATTCATTCCGTCTAACCAACATAATAATGACGACTGTAAGAATGTTTTAACTTTTCTGTATTGACATGTAGATAACTGTATACAAACAGAAATTCATAAGAAATTAACAGATCTATGTGGACGTAGATTAGATCACATCAGTCCATTGAAAACAATACTTTGCTGATTTTCTATTGAAATCTAAAAAGAAGCAGAGCTGTAGTAGTAGTAGTAGTAGTCTGTGATAAAAATAGAGCGGTTTACAAAATTGCCAAATGCATTGAAACATATTGAAGTGGAGTTCATTGGAAATGAAGTGGATTGGGCTAACGTGGACATTGCAGATTTAAATGCTCTGAGTATGCAGAGTAATTTAATTAGTTCACTTTCCTGAAGAGCCAGTCGAATATGCGTTGCAGACACAACTGATGATGAGCTGAATATAAACCGATAATTATTTCTGGAGAATTTCTCTAAACCTATGTCATTTGACTTAGCTAATTAGTGATAATCATAGAGATATATTGTTGCGTGATTTCGGTTCCATAATGTATATCACTGACTGTTTATTGTTTCACTTGTTTGTATTTCATCCTCTCCACTTTAGTTAAATGGACACTCATCTTTCAAATCCCTAATTTACTGGGGACCATTATGTGGTAAACAATACAAAAGTGTATTTGAACGGATGCAGAAATTAAGATTATCCATCAGGATCATACTATCCTCGATGAACTGTATTCGTTTGACGTAAACACAACACGTGCTATTTTCGTACTCGTGAAACCGTTCACACTGTGTGCTGTACCTTGTCAATTCAATCACGAAAATGTGTTTGAATATTCCACATAATCAGCCCAGCTATTTTAGTTCTTCTAATCTACTATGCGTTTTGGCATAAAACAATATTTCTCTTAAACTAACACTGATGAAAATAAGTGATGAACTATATGTGATTGTGTGATATGCCGATATCTGTCTGTCGACCTCATTTGTTGTTTGTAGAAATGTCAATGATCAAAGATTCTGTTGTTTATGACCATATTTTATCTTAATCATCAGGTTATCTGATGTTCTCTATTGACTTTGAGTATAGAAAGGAATGTCGCTTTCTAATGATTCATTCATATGACTGACAATCACTGACAAACACACAGCAGAAAAATGAATAAAATTCTCTATCATTTTTGAATAGATTTAGCATCAGCTATGAATAAACGCTGTGTACATTTACCATCTAATTTTAAATTAGTATTCATTACCTTAGAGAATCCTCGAGATGTCACTTTCGTAGATTTTATAGCGGTGGGACTCATAATTATAATAATCTAGAAACGTTTAGACTGAACTAGTTGATACTTCTCATGTTTATTGAATGTGAATCTACGAACAATCATCATTTTCATGAAAAACTCCACATCACATTCTTTGTTTCGTTTTATTTCAATCACTATGGCAGAGAAATTCATCGCTACACGATATTCTGGATAGACGCACTCGACTGTTTACCAGATGGGTGTCTGTGTTGAATGTTGATTGAAGTTGGATACAGTTGTTGGGTTGGGGCGATCAGATTTGATAAGAGATCGAATACATTTTGAAATATCATCTGATGTTGAAATTCGTGTTAGTTTTGCCATAGAAATCAGATGAATTCCTCCGTGGATGAACACTCGAAGATGAAATGGTAAATAGCCTGACAGCCACGTTGGTATGAACAACCTGATAAACACGTTTCGAATCGATGTTATTGAGAAGGTTTTATGATTGAGTTAGACGATGTTCGGTGTTTACAGTCTGTTTTAAAACGTACAAGTTTAGTTAACCTCACGAATTACATATACCAGCTTAATATCGTAATTAACTAAAACGCCAACAGAAATGGTAATCAAATCAAAGACAAACACAGTCTAAATGCTGATCACGTCTGTAAACTAGTGGCACGAGTTCTATAATTATTATCTTCAGAATGTATATACATTAAATACAAAAGGAATTCTGAAACTCAGGGGATATAATCTATTCTGATTACTTGACTGCAAATAACTCTCAAAGTTTATTCAATGAGATATATATGAAAATGATGCTTTGCTGTCACACAAGGATACACAGAGATATCCGATTTATCACTGATGCTTGGTCATAAATTGAAAACGTTTTGACGAAGCACGAGATACAGTGGACATCTAGGATGCAGCTGGATGATCTAGACTTTGCCGATGATCGGACTTAAACCTACTTTTCTATCGCACACGCAACAACAAATGCAGGAGTAGACGATCAGATTAGCACAGTCTCGACGGTAGTAAGTCTCAATATACACAACTGGAAAGGCCAGATTCTTCGATACAACACAGAATGCACCAATGCAATCACAATTGATGGAGATTCGGAAAAATTAAAAATTCTCACATATTTGGACAGTTTCATTGATGAACATGGTGGATCTGATTCAAATGTGAACGCAGTTCTACTGTATGGGGGAAACCAGGAGAACTACGGAAGTATTCATCCTGAAGATACAAGTGTTTATTAACAGACATCTACGCAAAATACTTCGAACCCGTTAGCCAGATATTATCAGCAACAACCTACCAAGGGAGAGAAAAATAGATTCCAGCTGACGAATGAATCAAATAAAAGAAGAGCTGGAAGTGGATAAAACACACATTGAGGAAAGCACGCAACTGTGTCACAAGGCAAGCCCTCACATGGAATCCTGGAGGTCGACGGAGGAGAGGTAAACCAAAGAACACATTGGGCCGAGAAATGGAGACAGACATGAGAACAATGAACATCAATTGGATAGACCTCAAAGGGAAGGCCCAGATTAGAATAAATGGGTTGGAGAATGCTGTTTGGCGTCCAATGCTCCATTAGGACTAACAAGCGTAAGTAAGTTATCCGTCGTTAAGAATCTATCAATTTGGTCAATTTACAAAAAGATGCACAACAATAAGTTACTTGTGGATAAATGTAGTGACTAGTATTGACGATTAATTCAATACAGAGCAATGACAAATATCATACCTATCTGGTCATTTATACATATCTTTATATCTCAAAGATCGAACTGTAATATGATCCACATTCAAACATTTGTACCATGTTCTGATGTTGGATAGTTGGAGTCAGTTAAAAGTAATACTTGGACATAGGTTTCAAGCTAGTTTACCTACATTATCAAGACAGACTTTCTCGCTTTGTTATTGCAACACAAACGTTGGTGAAGAGAGATGGAATATTAGAGGAGCATTCTTCAAACCAACCCCAACAATCTGACATTCTCATGTATGAACTTTGTATTTCCTCAAAGTAAGCAGTAAGAACAAGTACACATAGATTCAGCGTGATGTCAAGAAATTACTCCAAAGCTCCAGTTGATTTTTTTGAAAAAATGTGCGATATAAGATGTGGAGCGTCTATTTACAAATGGAACTTGAAATTTTATTTTGCTACGTAAGATATATGGATATTTCAGTCGATCAACTAACTCTGACCACAGTGCTTATTTGTTGTAGATGAGAAATCAATAGCTTCAGATATGTATTGTTAACAGTTTCTTAATTTGAAAGGACCAGTTATACGAATGACTGTGCAATGAATGGAAGTGTAGATAAATGTGTTCTGTACAGATGTGACTTTGTGACGAACATAAAACACAATTCATCTATTTTGCAATACAGACTCTTCGTCAAGCTCCATTGAAGCGTGAAAACGGAAATGAACCTCTGCATTCATTCTTCCACAAGTGAAATGAAATTGTGACTTGATTTATCTATTTATTGCTCGTCGTTTATAGTCTTTTCCAGTTCATTTCAACTAACCTTAAAGCTCTGACTGGTGCAACCAGACGGTGAATGGATTTCACAAACGGTTATACCTTCATTTTACAGATACGTAAAAGTTATTTCACTTTCAGTTTCTGAGAAGAATGGAATTGCACAAACTGTGAGTAATCACAATGAGTGAGGATGTAGGTGTTTATACTTTCAATGTGTTCACTTACGTGTATCAATGAGATTTTGAGTGAGAGACCATCTGACAGCAATAAATTCTTCTGAAATAATGACGGTATAATAGATAATGAAATATCTATATGATGTACATTTCAATACGAATCGCCTTTGCATACAAGTTATCATGTTTATTCTCAAATTTACATGTAATGATGTGGTCAAATGCTCATCTCTTATGACAACGTTTCAAAGAATATGGTCACTTCAGGATTATTTTTTGGTGCATATATGGATAAGCAAGTTAATAAAAAAATACTGTATGACTAACAAACAATCATTGTCTTCCAAGGATACCGACGACAGTTCTGTATGTGGATTGTTGGAAATATTCATACTGATTTTTGTTCAATTCCTGATTGATCTTGACTCCTTTTTTGGGATATTGAGGATACAGAATTTTTCAAACTATCTTCAATTGCTTTAACTCCAGACAAAACAAAACAAAATGATGCTTTGTACTAAACATACATGATCAGTCTACACTAGATCCAGACCAGTGTTCGTATCTCATGATTAAAATCTTTGAAAAGTGTGGAAATATAAAAAAAAGAATCAGATGACTAATTACAAGTTAACAAAACTAGGCAAATTGTAAGGTTACACTTGACACCGATGAAATTTTTATGTTTAATATTATCCCCAATGTGAATTCTAAATTGTATGGTAGTTACGTTGCATTATGAATAAAAAATATAATCTTGAAAATGTTATTGTGATTGTCAAAAATGTTTTAAATGTTTGGCTTCAATCTTCCAAATCGCTGCAGAAATGAGAAGATACAACCTAGAGGTACTTGGGATCAGTGAAACACATTGAACTCAAGTTGGACAACAACGACTAACTTCAGGAGAGCTTCTGTTATACTCCGGCCATGAAGAAGAAAATGCCCCACATACACAAGGAGTTGCATTGATGCTGTCCAAACAAGCATATAATGCATTTATAGGATGGGAATCCCATGGACCAAGGATCATCAAAGCTTCCTTAAAAACAAGGAAAGAGGGCATTACAATGAACATCATCCAAAGCTACTCGCCTACCAACAGCTACACCACATTGACTTCACCGTCTCACACTAAACAAAACCAAATCGAACATATCTGCATCAACAAAAGTTCAGGAGTACGATGGAAGACGTGAGAACCAAAAGAGAAGCTGTTATGTCATCAGATCATCACTTGCTGGTCGACAAGATGAAATTGAAACTCAAGTAGCACTGGAGAATGGGTCGGATACTGACAAACTCAACAAACTCAAGATAGTCCACAGCAATAAGTTCCAGGCCTTTTATGATCTACTCAATGGAGAAGGAACTACTATGGAGACCAACTGGAAGGGGATCAAAGAGGCAATCACTTCAACATGTCATGAGGTCCTGGGCCACAAGAAGCACCATCACAAGGAATGGATCACTGTTGATACACTGGATAAGATTCAAGAAAGGAGGAACAAGAAGGCAGCAATCAATACCAGTCGAACAAGAGCAGAAAAAGCCAAAGCACAAGCTGAATACACAGAAGTAAACAAACAAGTGAAGAGGAGTATCAGAATCGACAAACGTGAATATGTGGAAGATTTAGCAACGACGGCGGAAAAGGCTGCAAGAGAAGGGAACATGAGACAACTGTATGACATAACAAAGAAACTCTCTGGAAATCGCCGCAAACCAGAACGACCAGTGAAAAGCAAGGAAGGTGAGGTAATCACCAACATTGAAGAGCAACAAAACAGGTGGGTAGAACACTTCAAAGAACTCTTGAATCGACCAGCTCCACTGAACCCACCCAACATCGGAGCAGCACCCACGGACCTCCCAATCAACGTTGGCCCACCAACAATTGAAGAAATCAGCATGGCCATCAGACAAATCAAGAGTGGCAAAGCAGCAGGACCAGATAACATTCCAGCAGAGGCACTAAAAGAAGACGTAGCGGCAACGGCAAGGATACTCCACATTCCCTTCAATAAGATTTGGGATGAGGAACAAGTACCACAAGACTGGAAAGAAGGATTCCTGATCAAAATACCGAAGAAAGGCGATCTCAGCAAGTGTGATAACTACAGGAGCATCACTCTTCTCTCAATACCAGGAAAAGTCTTCAACAGAGTATTGTTAAACAGGATGAAGGACTGCGTAGACGCCCAACTTCGTGACCAACAGGCAGGATTCCGTAAGGATAGATCGTGTACAGACCAAATCGCAACTCTACGGATCATTGTGGAACAATCAATTGAATGGAATTCATCACTCTACATCAACTTCATTGACTGCGAAAAAGCATTTGATAGCGTGGACAGAACAACACTATGAGGACTTCTTCGACACTACGGCGTGCCTCAGAAGATAGTCAATATCATACAGAGTTCATATGATGGATTACACTGCAAAATCGTGCATGGAGGACAGTTGACAAAGTCGTTCGAAGTGAAGACCGGTGTTAGGCAAGGTTGCTTACTCTAACCCCTTTCTCTTTCTCCTAATGATCGACTGGATCATGAAGACGTCAACATCTGAAGGGAAGCACGGGATACAATGGACATCTAGGATGCAGTTGGACGATCTGGACTTCACAGATGATCTGGCCCTTCTATCCCAAACGCATCAACAAATGCAGGAGAAGACAAACAGTGTAGCAGCAGTCTCAACAGCAGTAGGTCTCAATATACACAAAGGGAAGAGCAAGATTCTCCGATACAACACAGCATGCATCGATCCAATCACGATTGACGGAGAAGATTTGGAAGATGTAAAAACCTTTACATATTTGGGCAGCATCATTGATGAATATAGTGGATCTGATGCAGATGTGAAGGCGAGGATCGGCAAAGCAAGAGCAGCATATTTACAACTGAGGAACATCTGGAACTCAAAGCAACTGTCAACCAACACCAAGGTCAGGATTTTCAATACAAATGTCAAGACAGTTCTACTGTATGGGGCAGAAACCTGAAGAACTACAAAAGCCATCATCCAGAAGATACAGGTGTTTATTAACAGTTGTCTACCCAAAATACTTCAGATCCGTTGGCCGGACACTTTTAGCAACAACGTACTGTGGGAGTGAACAAACCAGATCCCAGCGGAGGAAGAAATCAGAAAGAAGCGCTGGAAGTGGATAGGACACACATTGAGGAAAGCACCCAACTGCGTCACAAGACAAGCACTCACATGGAATCCTCAAGGCCAAAAGAGGAGTGGAAGACCAAAGAACACATTACGCCGAGAAATGGAAATAGACATGAAAAAGATGAACAAGAATTGGATGGAATTAGAAAAGGAGGCCCAGGACAGAGTGGGTTGGAGAATGCTGGTCGGCGGCCTGTGCTCCATTGGGAGTAACATGCGTAAGTAAGTAAGTAAGTAAGTTGAATCTGTGCAAAAAGAAGTTCTTATCTTATTGTATAGATTGAACTTAAAAAGGAACAACATATTGATGTTTTTCTTTGTTATTTATTACTTTTGTCTCTGATGTATATTAAAACTATTGACTGTATAAAAGATGTTTTACTCGTTAAAAAAAATACAAATTTTCAAGTTCCATTTGTAAATAGACGCTCCACAGCTTATATCGCACATTTTTTCAAAAAAATCAACTGGAGCTTAGGAGTAATTTCTTGACATTACATGAATCAATATGCAGAAACTTCTCATTATGACATCCGTAATTCCTTGGCACTAGTGAAACAAACTTATTCTAAATCATCTATTTATATGAATTACTTCACCTGTAAATGTTCTAGACTCTGGAATAACCTACTACAATCTATCCGTACGATAAAATCACTCCCATTATTTGCTCGCTGCATCGATGCATACTGCTCCTCTGAATATGCACTGAATGTTCTAGCACCTGTAAGTGTATCTAATTTCACAAGTGATATTATAGGAACTTTAAATTTTTAGCCATTTTTATTAGTGCATTCCCTAAGTAAAACCACTTACTTGCTGTCACTTTATGTTAACACCGTCCCCAGAAATTTTAAATCATTTGAACATTGACAATATATCACTGAGCCACATGACACACGCATTTTGGTAGACCTGATTGATATATTTTGGTAATTACTGCTTTGTTGTTCCGTGCTCTCTGTTTTCCTTTTAATCTCTCTAGTTGTAGATAATTATCATTATTTCGATCTGGCACACGAATTGACCTTAATTACACCGTTCATAAATCAACAGGCTGTCCATTTAAGAAATATTAAAATTTCCCGACTGATACATTGGATCGCTGTAATACATGTACTACTTAAACAACTACTGAACTGATATACTTAAAACTTTCTTCTATCACATGTTTATTCTGAACATCTAATGTTACTATTTATATCAAATGGATCATGCTCCTGTCAAACTGGTGTGAATTCTGTAATTATTATTTTCAGAATATGTAGTCATATTGTAGTGTGCGTTATTGATGTTGACAGATAAAAAGAATATGCATTATTAATCGAAAATGGAATGTCTGGTAGAAGAAGATTGAGAAGATTGACGAGAAGAAAACGAGGACAGATAGTGATTGGTTTGGAAATGAAGGAATAATAAAATCTAAGACGATTGAAAGACATTTTGCATAAAATGAAATATTTACTGTATGGTTTTCAGATTTTACTAAGAGATTGTGTAAATTTGCATTCAAATAGTTTGGTTGTAATTTAATAGTTAAATTCATGAGTCGATTAAAGTTAGATTACCATAGAAAATCTGGAAGCATTGGATGTTTGGTTGTTCCGGTTTGTGTTGTCATTCACTACAATGTGTTTGAATTTCGAAACTAGTTAACGATTGTCTGTTCTTTTTGGTATATTCCCATTTTTTGAATCCTACAGATTTAGTTGTATAACTATTCATATATTTACTTATGTGGTGTATGCTACTGATGTTGACAGATATAAGTAGTATGTATCATCAATCAAATGTGAAATACCTAGTGGCAGAAGGCCAAGAATGTTCGAAATGAAGAGAGTTTGGACAGAGAATGCATAGTGTAAAGATAATGATGATGATGCGCACTGCTGAGGAATCCCACATTAGAACGAAACGGCCATCCAATGCTTCGAGGTTTTCCATGGTGGTTTAGCTTCAACTGACTCATCATCTCGACTATTGAAAATACTATATTATGTACAAAAACCCTTCTGCTAGATGTAATAGATTATCTATAGTTTGATAAATGAATTGCTATGAATACAGTTTAGTAGCTTTATGTTGACTCCTCATCTGAAGCAAGTTTCTTCTTCGGTTCTGATGGCCATTAAGATATATATATATGTCACTAATCCTCGTATACAATCATCCACTTAAATCACGTTGTTGAATAAGTGCGTTAAATTGGTCAAATACGAGAATGGATTTCGAAAATTCAGTAACGTTAAATGGTAGATGGTTTCCATAATTCACCTTTCAATTACCTCACGAGATAAATTAAATTCTACATTGATTCTAACTAATAAATGTCAGTATGACATAAAACTGATCATAATAGCTTACAAAGGAATTTATACTCGATCTCTTCGTGTCACAGGTCTACTGTTTTGAATTTTTAACTGATCTCAAAGTGATGAGAGAATAGATCTTGGAGTTGAGCGCAAAACTCATTCATCCATTTGGCTAAATAGCGTTTTTGGCATTGTAGTTCATGTCATTTCGTGATGAAAACCCTTTCATCTAATTCCTAAACTTAGTCATCAACTGTAAATCATAATCTTTGTTCTTCACATTGGTTTATAACCCTCATTCTGAAGGTGACATTAACGTCGCTCAAAGGTTTTCAGACATTATAGTTTCATCGTGTCGTATTCACTACCAGCATGCATGTTTCTTATTCCACTGATTGACAGTATGCAATAAAAAACATATTTATGCCTAAATAGAAATCTCCAATGAAAATCACATTCATTTAAGTGTTATTGACATATAAATGAACAAGAAATTTGATCAAAAATACTGAATACCACTACAATCTTTACAAAACCCTCCTTCTGATTATATTAGCTAATTAAACTAGGTGCTGGACAAGTATATTGAAGACTCTGTGTGACATATAGTTATCCTGTATTACATCATGATTACTCACTGCTTTGAAGTCTCATACTAAGACAAAACCGCAGTCTAATGATTTTTGATTTTCAATGATCAACTATTTAAAATGAGTCCAGAATGTCAACTATAATTAATATTATAGAAGGGGGATGTATTTCTGAAATTTCAATAAGTCAGCAAAGCGTCATCATGACCTCACAGGCGGGATTCGAACCCAGGAACTCTCTGTCTCGTGATAGATCACCTAACTTATAGACCGTTTAACTGATCAGCACCCAACAGTGTATATGTCCACTTTCAAGCACTCCACGATATTACTCCACCGTCCAATGATTTCAGGTTTTCCATAATCGACTAGCTTTAATTAACTCATCAATTCAACTATTAAATTACTCAAATTTTCACAAATCCCTACTCTTACTGAAATGTTTCTTGTTGGGGACGATAGATCCCCAAAACTCATATTTTGTATTTTATCTTATCGATTAAATGATTAAATAGAAGTCGATTGACGAACTTATCGATTAAATATTTAAATGGTTGTCGATTGATGAACTTAGTGATTGATGTTTCAAAACATTTTACTATGACAATATGGATTGTAAATATTTGTATAAATACGCTTGACTTGTGTGCCTGATTGACTTGAACTGACCTGACTTGTGTGCTGCTGTTTGCCTGTAAAATACAATTTCGACGCCTTACCCAGACTTCTTCATCGCGTTAGCTGAGTCGGGGACAACGGACCAGAATAGTTTATCGAGATTCTGAATCCCTTGATCCGAACAATAAGTCACTGTCCTATAATCGGCGGCCCTTTGAGATATAACATATCCAAAGACGGATATATAACTTTTTCTAATGAAATAAATGAAGTTTTGTTACTTCAAATGAATCAGCTTGAAAGTATATATTGATCACAGCAATATTTCACTTCAAGATTAGAACTGATCATCATGTTAGTTCTCTATCAATTTCACTCACATTAGGGAAGTCTATTCATTAATAATCATAATAATCTGTTTATAGATATCACAATTGAATTATGTTTTCTGGTTAGCGCTTTAATCTAAGCGAGTAAGTTTTCTACAGGATGTGGTTGCTATTGTCATGACCAACAGAGAAATAAAAAAACTGAAGGTCATTTTCAAGAAATATCTAATAAAGAGAAACAAGAAGGTATTGTTTGATTGAATGTTTCTATGGATGAGAGATTTAGTAGTTGGTTAGTTGTATGGTATTGGTTTGAGTCGTGGAGTGTTAGATGAACACTGGTATGTAGATCTATCTAGTTGATGAGCCTCAAACAGGACGAAACCTGTGTCTTGGATTTCATTACTAGTCACTTACAATATGCTCTTTGAATGCTGATGTACTTGTTGAGGCTAATGTCCTCAATATCTGACTTCAATAAGTTATATCCCCGTAAACTGTGTATTTAAGGTAGGCTTAATCTCCTAGTAGAACTACGGATTTACTCAAGATCATTCAGAAACCTGAACACCAGTTGTAGAGATAATATTGTGTTAGTGATTAATAAAAATCCACAAGCGTACAGCGAGCAAGCACACGATGAAGCAAAGTGAGTGAGTCTGTTTGTGTGTGTGTGTGTGTGTGTGTGTGTTAAAAAATCCATATATATAGTTTTGAGAGTTAATGGTGTGTAGATAAATTATCGATTATTTGCACATTGCAACAAATAGGAGGATAGTTTAAGGGTTAATGTACAGACATGCATTCGATCATACACACTGAAATTAATTAAGAGTCTGAAATGCACACCGAAATTAACATAGTGAATTAAGTATTTGAGTTACAATGAGGAGACAAATGATATAGTGGCCAAATAGGCTTGCCATATACTGAGGTAATATCGAGACAATCTGTAAAGGATGCACATATGTTAATAAGAGATTGATAAATTACAGTGAATTTAAACTTATTACCATTGCACAAGCATGTGGCTTTGAGGACTCAGAAGCTAAGTGCATAACGTGAACAATACTGGGTTCGAGTCCCATAGTGAACATCAACACTCAGATGCGGGTAGATCCAACTGATGAGTTCCAAATAGGACGAAACACGTGTCAAACTGGATTCCTCTAATAAACACTATCCATCTTTGCTTAACTAAGTAATAAGCTTGTTAAGAAGAATAAATAATAAACATTTAACACTTCAACTCATCTAATCAAATGATATTGGTCTTTTCTTAATTCGTATTTATATAGAATAACTGAGCAGTATCCAATGCTGTGTTTTTTAGTGGCTCGTAGATTTGACTCCTATTTAGATCGTATAAATGTTTGCTATCGCCTTTTCTCGTAAATCATCGTCGACTTAAATCACGTTAGTCAATAACGGAATTTAGATAAGTCAATTAACGAGAATGACCTTTCGTAAGTAAAGTGAATTTGATAGAACAGAGCAAAATGACGCGCAGCGCAGATGGCTGGAAAGCCAACTCCATTTCAAGCCGGGCATTACTCAATATTTATAGGCAGACAAAATAAACAACAGACATGTGATGAATCATG
The DNA here is from genome assembly GCF_000699445.3 of Schistosoma haematobium. Taxonomy (NCBI): domain Eukaryota; kingdom Metazoa; phylum Platyhelminthes; class Trematoda; order Strigeidida; family Schistosomatidae; genus Schistosoma; species Schistosoma haematobium. The sequence goes on along the minus strand of NC_067196.1, from coordinate 606,847 downwards.
GGACATGAAGTGTACACACATATACGCTCATATAAAAACAATCAAGACTGACAAGCGAATAATTGACAAGGTCGAAATATGGTTCAAGTGAAATGAATAATATAGGATGTAGAATAAGGTATATGGACTTGCCATAATAACTGACACTACAGTTTACCCAGTCTTTAGCATTGAGCGAATACGACTAACGTTTAAGCGACTAGATATCAAGTGGACAAAAATGGAATATTATGTGGTTGGAGGTAGTCTTTCTTAAGTCTATATGACGTCTGAATAGGCCGGTTACGTTGTTACGTCATGGACTATAAAACTGGATGACTTGGTACGAATCCTCAAAGGAACATCAATACCCTAAATATTATAGATATATCTTACTGATGAGTGTTAAATAAAATGAAATCTAATTTCATAGTTTACGGAGCAAGTATTCATCGTATACTCCATACTTTCAATATTCTAGTTTGTTATATAATTTACTCTCATGGAGTGAATTAGTCAATGTTAACAATTCCAAATTTCCTATGCAGATAAAATTGGTCACATGAAATCCATATAATTGACTTAATGACTATTAGAAGACGTATGATTGAGGAAGTTTGATTCGTTCCATTAAAAGTGGAATGATTATGAGTTACTGTTGATTATTATTATTATTATTATTATTATTATTATTATTATACAGTTTGATGCAACCCTTAGAATCATCATACACTTCATTTATACAGTTTAATATTAGGTAATTAATTCATGTTTATTAGGTAATAATGGTTGTATTATGAATAATAAGTACAAGTTCGGGTGACTGTGGACGAATGAACGTAGCCAGACATTCCACTCCCAATAGCGGCTACATACTACTTATATCTACAAGCGTAAATATCATACACCATACAACTAGTGTTTCTGTACAATTGTAAACAAAAGATGGATGTGCACTGTTGAGGAGCCTCATAGTAGGACGAAACGGCAATCCAGCACTTCCATGTTTTCCATGTTGGTGTAGCTTCAATTGACTGATGATCTCAACTATTAAAACGGCTTCTTATCAAAGCACTTTTTTAAAGCATTTTTCTGGTTTCAGAAGAATTCAAGGAATAGTCTAGTCATCATAACACAAAATGGATATTAACATATAAGTTAGTGTGTCTATTTCTCCTATCGGTCAATAATCAATTGTTTATGGTAATAGAAAGGATCACTTCGACATAAGATCATGTTATAGTATTTGATATTCACTGTAACGCTCCAACCCAGTACCGTTCGCAGGTATATTCATCCGATGAGTCCCAAACAGGATGAAACATGTTTCTCGAACTTTACTGCTAGCCACTTTTCATCTTGGCTTATTCATCTTTTTTGTTCTCACTGACTGGTTTAATATTTTCTCATAACATCGTTTTAGCGTCCTGATGGGACAGTAAGCATAGGTAATTGCTAAGCCAGTCTTGCATTACAAACAAGGGAACCTGTATATTGTTATCAAGTAGTCACCTTATATGAGTATAAATGTACTGCGAAAATTGTTTGTCGACAATTGATAATGAAGTATTAGTATTGTTTTTATTCTTTGAATAACTGAGTGGAATATGGATCATAACTGAATCAGTAGGTTGGATACAATAACACTTTTGAACTGAAACCAATTATATGTTATCAACTAATAACATTCCAGTTTGTGTGAAGAGAATTTTTATAGATTCGACCAACTCACCGATTGTATTCATGAATGATTAATTCCACATCAAGGTAGATACTAATAAAGACTAGAAAGCGTTAGATGAACGTAGCAATATAATGTAGGGTTGTTTATGAATAGGCGATCGTATTCCCTCCATGATACCTTAATATTCTATTTGTTTGACGAATAAAAATTTATTAATATAGGGTTGTGAAGATTATTAAGTCGTTGATCGAGATCCTTAATCGATTGATGTTTGACCACCAATGATAGCCGTTTCGTCATATGGTGGAAATTCTCACTATTGCTCAGGGTTTGATCACAAGATCTACGGTGTCTTTCGTATTTATCATTCCTACTAATTTCATTAGCTTATTCTGTATCTATCTCGTTGCCATAACAACAACATAGAAAAGGAAATTCTTTTTCATTTTTACATTATTTTCTAACTAAAAACCTACCCTGGTAATATTGACTTATTATCCAGAGTGATTAGTTTTCAAATTGTATTCACATTATTATTATTATTATTATTATTACTCTTATCATTAGCCTTATCTCCTCTTACCCCGTTTCCTGTCTAGTTGACCTTTTATTTTTATATATAAATGCTCTTAACAAGTATATGTGTGACCAGATTGTTCGAAATGTATTGCGCTAATATATCACATAGTTCTGATAATCTTCGTCTTCTAGCATCATTATCGAAATTTATCAAAGGGACTAATTGTTTTAAAATCAATTCATCATCCTCTCTTTTAAATTTGGTTCATATGCTAGTAATATTGATTCGATTCCCATCCTCACCCTCATTCTCATCCCCTTCTTTCTTTTTGCTTTAATACCATGTTCATCTATACCTGTATGCAGACATTGTTGCTTAGTGATTGAATATGAATAAATTTTAGATATAAAAAAGTGTTCAAGTATTGACTTCTTGACAACTCTTTCTTTACAAACATCGTTTGATTAACTTAAAAAACTTTAGATGAGTTGATGTGTTACATTTCCATTATTCGCTTCGTATTATTTTACATTCTTTTCACCCGGACAATTCTAAAACTTCTCAAATGAGACAAAGTCACTACAGTTTATTCTTCTTTACAAGCTAAATACTTATATAGGCAGAGATGGATAGTGGCTAGTAGAGGAATCCAGTTTGACGCGTGTTTCATCCTATTTGCAACTCGTTAGTTGGGTATAACATCATCTCCGAATTGATGTTCACTATGGGATTCGAACCTTGTATCCACTGTTATCCACTTAGCTCCTGTGTTCTGAAAGCCACATGCTTGTGCAAGGGGAATTTGTTTAAATTCACTTGTCAATATTTCACCTCAATCTTCTCGTTGTGGTTAAGGGCTGCAATTCATCAATCTCTTATTAACATATGTGCATCCTATGCGGATTGCATCGATATCACCTTAATTCACAAGCATTCTGTACATAGATAGTAAGTGACTAGTAATGAAATCCAGGACACAGGTTTCGTCCTAGTTAAGACTCATCAACTAGATAGATCTACATTCCTATGTCCATATATCACTTCACGACTCAAACCAATACCACACAACCACCCAACTACTAAATCTCTCATCCATAGAAACATTCAAACAAACACTACCTTCTTGTTTCTCTTTATTAGATATTTCTTGAAAATCACCTTCACTTTTTTTCCATTTCTCTCTCTATTCAAAAATTGAAAGAAGGATTTTAAAAGAAAAACATCATGGATCATATTGATTGATTTTTCTCTATTTTTTTCTCATTTTTTTCTTTATTTTCATTATCGATAAGAAAATTAATATCTACACGTTATACGAAGATAATTGATCCAAATTTGTTTCTCTTAGAGATAAGCTAAACAATGTGGTGTTATATCCCGATGAAGATTAAATTACAGGTAACTTCCGAGGACTATTAATGGACTAATATTCTATAAATATTCTTATTGTATAACTATTCAATCATTAGATTATGTATATTTATATTCCCCTTGTTATAAGCTTTATTTTGACTTATACTATATTATTGTACGACTTACGGTTCTTAAGCTATACTCAGTCTATTAATTACTGTCCCTCGCGTTCACAGCCACTTTTTGATATATTTGTGTACACATGTTATTTTCTATTTTATGGTACGTTGCGGTCTGTCTGATTGATATATAAACCGAGTATGTCTGAAATAAACGATTCGATTCATGTTGCGGAAGCTGGTACTGTGTTTTGGACTCACATAAACGGGCTAGAAGGACCTAGGACCAATAAGGCGCTAGACTGCCCACACTAGTTGAACGTCATTGGTTGGCCGAGTGTGAAGATTCGTATAAGTCGTATTCGGATTGGTAGATAATTTGTGTGATAGAAAAGTCAGACGTCAATGTCATAACAGTTTTCATTATTTTTCTTTCTTTTTTTGTTTTCTTTCTTTTCCTCAATAGATATTCTCCGACGAAGTAGATAATCATTTTGGACTCATTTTCAATTGTTGCCCATTGAAAATCAAAAATCATTAGACCACGGTATTGTCTTAGTATGAGACTTGTAAGCAGTGAGTATTCATGATGTAATAAAGGATAACTGTATGTCACAATGGGTCTTCAAAATACTTGTCTAACCTCTAGTTTAATTAGCTAATATAATCAGAAGGAGGGTTTTGTAAAGATTATAGTGGCATTCAGTATTTATAATCAAATCTCTTGTTCATTTATATGTTAATACTACTTAAATGAATGTGATTTTCATTGGAGATTTCTGTTTAGGCATAACTATGTTCTTTATTGCACACTGTCAATCAGTGGAATAAGAAACATGCATTCAGTAACGACTAGAACTTCAAATCTAATGTATAACGAGAACTATACTTTAGCATGTTACATGATTGAAAGAATGTTTAATGGTAGTGAATAAGACACGATAATTTATAGACCACTTTTGAGTGACATTAAAATCACTTTCACAGTGTTCACTTAATAATTAGGACTAAATGAGGGTTATAAACCAGTGTGAAGAACAAAGATTATTATTTACAGTTGATCATTAAGGGTAGGAATTAGATGAAGGGGTTTTCATCACGAACTGGCATGAACTACAATGCCACAAACTCTATTTAGCCAAATGGATGAATGACTTTTGCGCTGTTATCCAGGATATATTATATCATCACTTTGAGATCAGTCAAAAAGTCAAAACAGTAGACCTGTGACACGAAGAGATCGAGTATAAATTCCTATGTCAGTTGTTGTGATTGGTTTTATGTCATACTGACATTTGTTAGTTAGAATCAAAGTAGAATTTCATTTATCCTCTGAAGTGATTGAAAGGTAAATTATGGAAACCATCTACCATTTAACGTTACTGAGTTTTTGAAATCCATTCTCGTATTTGACCAATTTAACGCACTTATTCAACAACGTGATTTAAGTGGATGATTGTATACGAGGATTAGTGACATATATATATATCTTAATGGCCATCAGAACCGAAGAACAAACTTGCTTCAGATGTGGAGTCAGCATAAAGCTACTAAACTGTATTCATAGCAATTCATTTATCAAACTATAGATAATCTATTACATTTAGCAGAAGGGTTTTTGTACATAATATAGTATTTTCAAAAGTTGAGATGATGAGTCAGTTGAAGCTAGACCACCATGGAAAACCTCGAAGCATTGGATGGCCGTTTCGTTCTAATGTGGGATTCCTCAGCAGTGCGCATCATCATCATCTTCCAAAGCATCATCATCACTATCTTTACACCATGCATTCTCTGTCTAAACTCTCTTCTTTTCGAACATTCTTAGCCTTCTGCCACTAGGCATTTCACATTTGATTGATGATACATACTACTTATATCTGTCAACATCAGTAGCATACACCACATAAGTAATTATATGAATAGTTATACAACTAAATCTGTAGGATTCAAAAAATGGGAATATACCAAAAAGAACTGAGCTATCCGAGACAGTGGTAACGTCTCTGACTGTGAAGCTGGGTGACACGAGATCGAATCCTCCAGGGAGCACCAGTTCCCTCAAGATTACAGGTACACCTTGCTGACGAGTGCCAAGTAGCACGAAACCCGGGTCCTGGGTTTCCTGTTGACTACCTCCAACCACCATCTAAGATGTAAATAAATGTTTGTTATATCGTTGGACTACTTTCAATTTCCAAAGTAGTTTGAAGGTATGTATGCATTTCACAAAGTTATCCCGATAGTAGTACGGAAAATTTAAACCACTGAACTGAACAAGACTTTGTGTATTATGAAAACATTTATAAGAAAATAAGATATGTATCGTTGAATCACTTTCCTGTAACGATGTTGTCCTAAAAGAACTTTACTATAAGACAAGTATTTAAAACGGTCAATAAATTTATTCACACAAATAATTCAAATCACTTGTCACTGTCGGGTATTCTAGTCTCATGGATTGTTATTCCGAATTTCATCAGGTTTCATTCACACGGTTGATCAGTTCAACTTATAAAAGTGTCTTATATCCGAAAACATATTTCTATACAGAATATTGGTTTGAAGTAGTTTCAACTCATAGTCCGCTAACCGATTGATTTGATAGTTTGAGTAAATTTCTAGAATATTAAGGTAAGTGATTGATCGTTCAGCATGTACAGTAATCAATGTTAACAGACATATTGTTGGCAAAGATGGATTGAACCAGCAGGAAAAGATAGAAAGGGAGAGAGTAGAGGTTGTAAATATGAATTTCACCATGCATACGTGCGATCATTTTAACCAGGTTAAAATTAAATTAAATCATTTTAAGTATTCTAAACAATCAGAATCTTGTCGTGATTCATCTGTGGAAGAATTTTTTCACTCTACATTAGATTTACATAATGTATACTTCAATAATCCAATCACACAATGAAGAGCATGTAAATGTGTATTGAAATGGTTTATAAATAAGAAAAGACGAATCATAAACTGAAGTATGGCTCCTTCAAGAAATGAAGTTTCACACAGAGCTTTGTTGTCAAAAAATGTACTAGTCTATAAACAAAACAAAAAAACAATCTGAAAAGTTTCGTTTCATCATCGAAACATTTGGTTTTAAAGAATCTCTGGAAATGTTTGCCGTTTACATTGCATCTTGATGAACAAAATCTTCTCTAGAAAATCTCCAAGTTTCAGCTCCGTATAGTAGAATTGCCTTGACGTTCCTATTGAAGATTCTTACTTTGATAGTGGTTGAAAGTTGTTTTGAGTTCTATATGTTCTTCAATTGTAGGAATGCGATCCTTGTTTTGCCAATCCTCGCCTTCACATCAGCATCTGAACCTCCTTGTTCATAGATGGTGCTTCCTAGGTATGTGAAGGATTCAACATCTTCCAGAATTTCGCTGATTCCCAGTACTGCCAAGTTGTATCTCCTCATTTCCGTCGCTATTTGAATTAAAAGTATTGGACTGTCATTTCATGCAAGTATGCAACTAGTCAATAGTGAGCAATCATCTTCCTGACAATGATCACCGATAGCAATAAAAGACAACTATATAATACCAATTGAGTGGATTTAAGAATATTAATCACTGACAATAAAATTAATGATCATAAAATCGACTCTTGTTGAAGTCTTAGTTGTTCATGTCGTTAAGTGTTTCACACCACTACGAAACATCTATTCAACACCTAATACTTCTTAATGTTTATTTAACTGAATGTCACTCAATGATGTCAGCTAATGATAAACTTCCTTCAAATATGCAACTTGATTATGATTTTCAAGTATTTCCGAAGAACACGTTCTGTCTTTGAACAAGTTGATACTCCCATTGCTATTCAACTTTCACTTAGAAATTCAATTCTCATTACCAAATCTCGTATCTTCATTTACAGTCGTTTATAAAGACCACAGAATCCGTTTCATTAGTAAAATTGTTTCATAAGTAAATCACTAACTAACCACATGTAACAATTTCAACTCGGCTGAATAAGAAAAGAATGAAAAGGGACAGCATTTAATGGGTTTTAGTGCAACTAGTTCATTGACATACATTGAAACAGTTTCTTCTCTACTTCTATGAAGTGAAAGGATGATCTCCTCTCTCAAATATTTTGCTTATTTTTCTTCGTTCTATACTTGATCTCTTCCTTCTATCCCACTGTGATCTTTTCTTGAAGTAAGGGAATTTACAGATTGTTCATTTTAATATTCAGCATTCTACATTGTGAACAACAAATTATGAACAACCGAAACCCGAACCAAGAGCAAAACATTTTGGAAACTATTGGGTTTAAACAAATGCACAAAACTGTGGATAACCGCCTCAGTGATCAAGGTATATTAATGAAAATGATAAATACAATGATAAGTACAATAAACGTAATAAATATATGTGAACATTTCAGAATATTACACTATAACTTGCGTGACAACATCAGTTTAAAAATTGTTGCGAATACCATTTCTTACTGAATATAAATAAGTAGTACAAGACAATATACAAAAGAGTGGAAAGGGAGTGAGTGATTGAAACAATGTAAGACTAATGTAATTTGAAAATGAATTCTATACATATAGAGAGAAATATGACTTGTGTCACTTTTATGCATAGAGTGTTGGATTGAAAGTATATGGATTACTAATGCCTATGTAATTTATGAATTATTCATTGAATCTCCTTCCAAACAGACAAACAAGTGTCTGATTGTATAAATGAGTTTCAATTGATGTATCCATTGGAGCCATGTATCTGGAGTTCACAAAATAGTTCTAATATTGAATTGTTCATTAATTGACATGAACTAATGATCATGGTTTAGTGTAATCAATTCAAATTATTCCCATGATTGACTTGTTGAAAGTGAATTTCAATTGGTTACTTTGTTGTCGATCACCATTTAAGCTCCATACACACATAGAGGTAAAGAGTCTAAAACTGTTCAACAACTTTGTGTTTCCGTATCCTTCCATTATTGATATGCAAGACTATTGACAGTAATGTGAATTAACGAAAGGATACCTAAGTATAATTGCATTTATAAAACGGTTATGTCTTGAATAATGGACAGAAAAGAAAATCCAACAAACACATCTGATCTTTTGTGAAGCTATTCAGCTAGATGAGTTCACATTCTACTGTTAAAGTCTTCAGTCACACTTGAACTTAATGTATAATCCACTAGACTGATGAGACACAATGTCAATTAGCATGTTTATTCGGTTCTCATGTTAGCGTTGTTCATATTGAGGATTGTAGGTGGTTTGTGTTGGTGATTGTCTTTTGATGCCTTAACTTCAACAGACATTATTCATCTTTTAAAGAGTATTACGATTTATAAAATGAATAGATCACATCATCCTAGATGAAGAAAGATTCGTTACCCTCTAAAATGAACAACTTTCTCTTTTATTTTCATGAAAATTGAGAAATTGATAATCTAAGCCATTCACTGATTGACCATCAGTATTCCAGTTCATACATCGAATAATCCAAGTTTTGTCGGTGGATTCATTGCCAAACTTGATTAATTGTGGTTTATCAGGTTATTCGATTGTTCCATAAGCATTTCTTCCAATCGACTGAACTTCATCAAGTAAAAATATGTCAAAGAGTATTGAAAAATGCTGAACATCCATTCATATTTATCTGCATTACATTGTCGAGATCGAAACTACGAAATGACGATTTGGTACAGTAGTGGATGCTTTTGGTCCACAATTCTTTATTGAACATTTTGAGTTTTTTAAAAAGAAGTGGGTTGTGAACGTTGTTGAATTCTAAGATTAACATAACAGAGTTAGTTTCTGATGGGAAATTTATTATAATGCCGGAGAGCAGTGGACAACTGTTGAATTCTTGTATTTGGGTTGTCAACAAGGTGCAAGATCATCGAGACTTGTAATGTTCGTTTATCTTCTTAACTGTTAAGCTGATATTCACTTGCCTATATCAACCACTCCAGCCTATTTGTGAAATTATTACGGCCACACTTGTTGCTAATAGTGAAATTTTCCTCACACCCGGAATGGATAAACTCCGATGACCACCGTTGCTTACGTGGAATGCAAATAATACCGCTAGAAGTCATTCATTGTCGTTATATACAGAGAAATCATGTACGAAGAGAAAAATGATATGCAAATATCATTGATTTTCTTATGACACCCAAATTAGTCGGTCTGTTAAGTAGAACTTCGAACATTCAAATCATCAAGATGTTTTCTTTCAACAAACTCATACTCCTCTTCATTGCTTGAGATGCGTATCTCGATAAATGGTACGTTTCTTGATAAAAATTGATAGTTACGTCAGACAATAATTTGGTTCAAGCGAGAAATGATTAGTAAGTGAATTTGTTTCCGGACTCCATTTTGAGCCCAGCTTTGAATTCACATGAGATCAAATTCATAAACCTCGAGTATTTTCATGAGCATGATACTGTTCAGTTGTGGGTCCAGATGTTGGCGAAATCACCAACCTCATCAAACATCATCGACGAATAATTGTATCAGTTCCTGAGTTTTCCAGTTCATTCTTGGTCGGATTTATTCAGCTGATACATCTAATAACTTTGTCAATTAACATTTTCACTATTCAATTCATTCTTATTGCCCTGTACTGTTTATCGATTTGTCACTGAGAATCAGCTTACACTATGTGAATGTAAATACGTTTGATTTGTGCCTGTCGGGATTGCTCGTGCCTCTGGCTGCTTGCGGAATATATTAACCCCGTTTCGAACTTGGACTTCTTTCTGTGGTTAACGCCCATGGAACGCATTAGAATAGCTAACTTATTGGTTTTTGGTCACAGAGTCTTTGTTCCGTTCGCAGACTAGATGAAGTGGTAATCGCTTCACACATTTTATTTTTGACTGATTCTTAGAAAATCACAAATATTCACAAAACTTTCACTGAATTAGTTGCCTTAGTAAACGTATATGGAATTTATTAGTACTGAAAATATATTTTGTATTGATTTGATATTTGTGAGTATTCCATTTGATGAGATCTATTTGATCTTTAGAAGTTTACTTACATCTCCTAATTACTGACGAATAAAGAAGCTCCCATTTAATGAAAATGATTCGTATTTATTTATTACAATGACACATAACTGAAATATTTCACGCATGATAAATAGGCATAGAATTGATGATTGTATGATTATTAATTTGTAGATAATTCACCAATCTATGAGATTACGGCGTATAGTTCCGTGTTAGAAATATACTTTCTTCTAATTTTATGGTAGTTGTGATCATGACACAAAAGACTTTTTATCAATCGATTATTTAAAATAAAAACGTTGTTATGGCAACAAAATTTTCGGTATAAACGAAAAAATATTTGTTGTCAAACATTTTTATTAAGTTTTACAGTTCAAAATGTAAATTCATAATTAACGCAATTAGACAAGTTCAAGGCAAATAAAGAAGTAGGAAATAATACTAAATGCGTTTTTAGATCATTTAAAATTATAAAAAGGTATAAATAGGTAAGTATGTGTAATATGGGATGAGAGGAATAATTTTAATTCAGAACAGGCAACATCTATAATAAATTCGACTTATGTCATTATGTTATTTGACTAACGCGATTAAAGTCGACGATGTTATACGAGAATAGGCGGCGTATATATTTCAACGACAATCATCATTACGATCTACATGGAGTCAGATCTACGGTTATGTATTTTTCAATAGGATAGAATACAATTTTCTATATATATACAACTTTATATTACCGGAAAACTATTCATTATAAGCTTTATTTAGTACTTCACTTGGTATTATTTTACTGGAATCATCCCATTGATGTTTTAGAACTGAAATTGATCAGTCTCTTATTGGCATATATGAATACTGTGAGTCCCAAACAGGACGAAACACACGTTCTGCATTCCACTGCTAGCCACTATCCATCTTTGTTTATTTAATACTGAATATAACATGTATGTATATATATAACTTACATTCTATAGGTAAGCTTGAAATGGATCGAACAAGGCAATTCAGATTACATCATAAAGACAGGGTCTTATGTACAATAATAAATCAGATGAGAGAACATAATCATCTTCCTAAAACTAGGGAAGAGTAATCGAACAATGCAAACAAGAGTCAATGAACATGCGCCTAGATGACTTCGAAATCAATGTCGTAACCTTCAATTTACCTTGGTAACCCTTAAGTCATTCTATGGCCTAGGATAACGCGACAATTTCTTATTCTTTCTCTCTCCCCTCTTTGTTATTTTGCTTGAAATTCCATTGAATTGACCTTTATTAGTTTTCATATAAAAATGCCTTGAGAAGTTTATGTGTGTGACCAGATTGTTCGAAATGTATAGCGCATAAACATCACCAATGTTTTCAGATCAACTCCGTCTTCTTATTGTTCTATCTAAATCATATAAATGAAGATCAATTAGTATTTCATAAAATGAAACTTGTGTTAGCAACTAACTTTCAAATAATCAATAGTTTATGGACAGTAATTCAATTGTCTTATGTCTTAACTAATACTACTGTATTGTTTATAAGTAACAAAATATATACACAAAAGAATTTTTGCAGTATAAAGTTATGGAGATTGTTGAGCTTTGATTGACATCATGAAATGAGCATTCGTGCACGTGACCGATAGTTTCTGGGTTTGAATCCTGTGTGAGGAATAGTGGATGCAAACTACTGAGGAGTTCCATACTAGGATAAAATGGCCAACCAGTGCTTTCAGGTTTTCATTGATGGTCTAACATTGATCGATTCATGATCTCAATCATAAACATAATTTTCATTTAGATTGTTTCTATTTGATACTTAAATGTTGTAGGATTTCATATATCATCGACCTAAATTTATCATACATTTGTTGGAAAGTACTTTTCATATTTGGATACTTTTACTACATTGATGAATTGTTTATATAAAGTGTACTTCAATAAAATGATGGGAAAATAAGTTGATAAGACAGAAACTTTGATATTTAAATATTAATCCGCTTGGATAAACTGCCTTTATATGGGATGATAACATATTCGGTTGATCGAGAAAATTTAATAATATGACAATTAAAACATTCGTCGAGTGGAGTTAAAGTTATGCTTTTAATATTTAGGCCAATTTCCTATTCCAAGTAAAGATGGCTATCAGGAAACAGTAGCTAATTGGATGATGCTATGGCATTTGAAGCGAACAGTACTGGGTTGGAGTCCCGGAGTAGACATTAACTTTGGGATGCATGTACATCCAGTTGACCAGTCACAAATAGGAGGAAAGGGACGTCCTCATTTCCACTACTAGTCACTATCCATCTTTGTTTATTATGCTAATGAATGAATGTAATATTGAAGCAATACGCACAGTATGCACATATGCCAATAAGAAACTGATCAATTGCAGTCGTAAACATCAATATGAAGATTCAAGTAAACAATACTATTTGAATCCGATTTTCTATTCCTTTTGTTGAAATATTTACACCGAAGGGACTTTTTATAATGCCATTACGCAATTTGCATATTCATAGATGCAAATCATAAAAGGTTGACTCTACTTAAAACTGTTCAAATAGATAAACTGTTGATTTCAGGTGTGATCTTCATTCTCCACAGGTTTTTTACATGATCACTTTTTAGTACATGCAGAGCTGTTGTCAAAAACAAAATGATTGAGATTATGAACCGATTGATGTTAGATGACCTTTGAAAACCTGGAAGCACTGGACGGCCGTTTCGTCCTATTGTGGGACTCCTCAGCATTGCGCATCCACGATCTCACTCGTGATATTCAAATCCAGGGCTTGCGATCTCGCGTGCGAACTCTTATCTCCTAGACCACTGAGCCGACTGGCATCCCACGGTGTTAATGTCTAACTTCAACCAATCCGCGACATCGCGCGACCATCTTCCATTGTACTGTGGTAGATACATGTCTCTACCCGATACGAATTGAACTCCAATGGTTACAGCTTCTCGCTAGAACTCCGAGAATTCCCTTAACGAAGCTAGTCACTGAGAGGAACACGGTTTCATCATACAGAAAGAATACGGAATGGTCACTTTATCTTAGGTCATGGATGGACTGAAGGATTATCAGTGTCGGTCTGCTTGAATATCTGGGCTACCTGTTTCTGCCATCTGATTATTTCAACAAGTTATCTGTTTTTTATTTGTTTTAATTTATAATTATGTCCATTAATCGTATAACCTATTCAAGCGCTTTTATGAAAAGCCTACGACCTTTCGCTGCACAAGTTACGAAAAAGTACTATAAAAGGCATCGTGGTGGTTGGCAATATTCATTAAAGAGAATGAACATTAATCGTATGCCAATTCCCGAGTTGCTTAATTCTAACTGCCGATCATTAATCAACAAAGTGAACTATCTGCAATTCCTACTTAGTCAAAATACGTATCGTAATTGTGGTGTCATCACAATTCAAGAATCTTGGTTGAATGATTTACAGGATGACTGCCTTGTATCACTATGTGATTTTAAAATTTATCGTCAGGATCGATCGAACAACAAAAAGAGGTGTGTTGACGGTGTAGCTACGTTTGTAAACATAAACTGGTGTCGATCTTCGTTTGTGTGTTTTAAGTTTTCAAATGACTTTATCGACTGTCTAATTCTAAGATGTCGTCCAAAACATATAAATAAATACAAATATGTTTATGCTACCAATATCTACGTGACTCCAGATTGCACATCATCTGCACTATCTGTTTTTGCTGATGAATTCACTGAGTTCGCTCTTACTGCCTTCAGTGATTCACTTTCAGTTGTATGTGGTGACTTCAATTCATGTGACTGTAGCTTCCTTACGTCACTAGGTCACCAAAATGTAGTGGATTTTCCTACCCGTTTGGATGCTTATCTAGACTTCGTCTTCATTAATGATGTGGGTATATATGCGACTCGTAAACGTGCTCCATTGTCTAGTTCAGATCACTGTATAATTCGTGTTCTACCTAAAGTATATGGAAAGCATGAGAAGAGTATACTCTTACGTCAAACCAAGAAAGTCAAATATAGGAATTACTCAGAAGAAAATATCCGAAATCTGAGAAGCATGTTTCATACGACTAACTGGGAATTATTTACAGATGACTCACTCGAAAACACTACTGATGTTATCACTTGTTACCTTAAATTCTGTTTTGATATTTGCTGTCCCACTGAAACCATTTTTGTAAGTTTTGATCGATTTACATCTACACAACTAAAACGACTACGAAGGATGAAAGAAAGAATGTACAAGGAGAAGAACTCTAATGAAGTTCGTAAGCTAAATGGTCTGATAAACCTAGAGATTAGACGTCTCAACTGTATGTTTACTCAAAAGCTCTTATCTTGCAAAAACTCTCCAAGTATGTGGAAACTCTTTAAAGAACTTACAGGTGACAGACAGTTTAGAAGCGATAACCAGCTGAATGTTTGTGACTTAAATAAGTCTTTTGTACGTCAGTCATCTGATGTGATGCTCCCTCTATCCACGGGTTTAAAAAATAGCTGTGTTCCTACTTTCACTGAAACTGATGTACGAGGATGTCTCCGGTCGCTTAATTCATCTCGATGTTTGGGACCTGATGGTATCCCAAACATCCTTTTTAAAAAATGTGCTGACGTTCTGTGTCATCCGCTCACAACTATGTTTAACAGATCCTTCTCATCTAATCTCATACCGAAAATGTGGAGAAAGATGAAGATAATTCCTGTACCCAAGAAAGCATCTGGTGATAAGAATGTAAAATTTAGACCTATTGCAATAACTTCACCCTTCCTCAAAACCATGGAAAAATTATTAATACTTCCACTTCAGCTTGCGATAAAAGAGCATACTGACCCATACCAGCTTGCATACAGGCGCAAAAGAAGCACTTTAGATGCTGTTGCAGTTCTGCACCACAACATAGTGTTCAACTTAGAAAAGGGTAAGAAGTATGTTCGTTGTGCTTTTCTGGACTATACTTCAGCTTTTGACTCTATATCAAGACAACGTTTACTTAACAAGTTAATCAGCGTCAACACTGACAGCTGGATAACCAACTGGCTATGTTCCTACCTCTCTGGAAGGGAACAGTACACTGTGTTTGGAGGAAAGTGTTCGGAGTCTCTACTGTCTCAGGAAGGTTTACTACAAGGAGCTGTTCTTTCACCTCTTCTATTCTCTTTTTTTATGCATGACCTGCCATCTTCCACAGAAAACACTTTTGTGAAGTATGCGGATGATCTCACTGTATGTATGCCTATATCTTCCTTTTTACATCCCATAGAAATGAATGAGTTTTTGTCTCGTATTGATTGTTTGTCTGTTGGTAATGGTCTCATACTTAATCCGTCTAAATGTCAAGCTGTTAACTTTAGCTTGAGACATGAACGGAATATAAACACTTTTTTGAGATCCCATAATGCTTTTACCATCGGAGACTCTTTGATAAACTCAGTGTCGAAGGTCAATTATCTTGGTGTCACCTTTTCCTCTGATCTGTCTTGGTCTTCTCACAATTTATTGTTATCGAAGAAGGTTTTCCGTCTGACTTACTACATAAATAGATTGCAAGCTCTTGGGATTACTCGTAATTTACTCTTACAATTTGTCAATTCTTGCATATTACCTATTATTCTTTACTGTTATCCATTATTCTTTCTCGGGCTATTGAGAAAAGAGTTTGTTGTATTGCGGAGAGTGCTAAAGGCATTTATCAATGTGTGTGGTGAGTCTTTCTAGGTCATAATTAATATGGTTGTGGATAGACATAATAATAATAATAATAATCAGTGTAAATTCAAGATTATAACAAATTCTTTTTGTACACATAACGAATAGCCAAGGCTGCTATAAACCTAAGAATTCGTTTTTGACAATTTCTACATAACGTTTTAAAAGCTGTAATAATATCAATTTTTGCCACATTTTAATTATATATTCGCTATATATGTCATGTATACCTTGGGAATGTTATTGACACTGATTGCGGTATGTCGTGAATCATCAGAGTCTTTAACACATGTGTTGTGTTGGTCGGTATCCGATATAATCTTTAAACTTCGTATACAGTTCGTCTTGATAACCGTTCTATATAACGCCTCAACGGTGTACTAATCAGAAGGCGAATACGGAGCGTTGATTACGTTTATTACGGCACCAAACTCAGATATTCAAATATTGCAGATGCGTTAAACGAGCATAGAAGAGTTGTGCTGAAAGGCAAGCAAGCGAGCGAGTGAGGCAGCGAATATGAATACGAGCAAGCGCGTACAATTAAGCGAGCGAGAGCGAGAGCGAGAGCTAGATCAATGAATATGAATAACATGGACATGTATATACATAGTGAAATGAATGGGTCATCGAATCAAATAAGTGGTTAGTAGTACGACTAGCATAGTGAATAAATGCGATGGCCGTAAGCAATATTCAGGCATACATGTCCATACATTCATAATAGTAATAAAGATACAATGATATAGACAAGTTGTTGTTAGGATGACTCAGCTCGTTAATAAGCTAATAAAATGACTTCATTGAATTCATTGAGAACATACTCAATTTCACGTGATCTTTTATAATAGTCCCCCCCTCACCAGCAATCAGTGTCATTCTATTCAATCAAAATTACAACATAAGACATCATTTCATCGAATTCATAATAATAATAAGTGTTAAGATAAAGTGAAGTAATGGCAGTCACTGGGGCATACCGATGTCTATCCGTATTTTGCAGATAGAAAAATAATAGAATTGTTCTATGAATATAAATATATGTATGTCTACTGATAATTACAAGCTATTCAAGCCTTTGACAAGAAATACGATGAATGGTACTTGTTGTACTTCGATGGAGGTTAAACATTAACACCATGGGATGCCGGCTCAGTGATCTAGAGTTTAACTGTTCACGCACAAGATTGATGGTCCTATGTTCATATCCGGTGCGCGGGATCGTGAGTGCGCATTGCTGAGTAGTCCCAGACTTGGATAGAATCGCCGTATAGTGCTTCCAGGTTCTCAATGATGATTTAGCTTAAGTCGACCCGTCAACTCAACCGTTAGAAATACCACATCATCCACAACTCCTCTTATTTAAAATACAAATTACAATAACACACAATGGATAAAATCCACAATGTTCAGCTTTGATTTATTCAGGTCATCGAAAAAGATTTTGTATTTTGTTTTCTTATCTGTTTTTCAGTAAATTATTGTCAATAAGTTTTTTTTTAGTTAGTTACACACTGGTATTTACATCAGAATTAACGATCTATACTTAACTCAGTTTGTCTTTGTTTATTGGAATTACTCTACACATTAATGGATGGGGGAAGAACTGAGGTATTCTTCAAGTGCATGTTCCTAAAAGAAGTATATATATAACCGGTATCACTGGAGTTAGACATTAGCACTGCTAGATATCAGCTCAGTGGTCTAGAGGCTATGTGTTCACGTGTGAAACCGAGAATCCTAGGTTCAATGTCCGGATACGAGTTCGTGGATGAGCACTATTGAGCAGTTCCATATAAAAACAAAACGGACGTCAAGTGCTTCCAGGTTTTTAGTGATGACTTAATCAAGAATAGTTTAGGATTTAAATAACGAGAATTCTACAATCTCCGCAAATCTGCATATACCGAGAACGAAAATTTGCAGGAGGTACCTATTAACGTGAAGTTTTTGTTAGTGGGAGTTGTACATTTGCTACGTTAATTTAATTCACCCAATAAAGCTATTTTCAAGGAGATAGCAAACAATAGTTAACGAAATTCAGTTCTGTTTCAGTTCTCTGGGTAACAAAAACCCGAACACAACAAACATCATTGACTTGCATAAAAACTAATTTGCGTAACTCAGTTTATGGATTTTCCTAGACGTGACACTTTTCCTATGTCGGTGAAAAGATTCATTTCAATGATTATTCAATGGAAAGTTACGCTCTCTGAAATCGAAAACAAATTTTTCTTTAGAGTTCAATCAGTCTATGAAAATCAATCTATATAATTATGTATGAATTTTTTAATAAAGAAAATTTCATCCCTACTCGTAAGGAGCAATTCCCATTCCATTCTGTACACATCGTTTGAACCAATTCAAGTTCATATTTTATTGTTTACATGTATGTGTTAGAAACTAGTTGGAAATCAGTTTAGAAACAAACATTTTAACACAATTGGTGGAGATTTTGTAAATTAAAGATTTAATTTATGGTTCTCATAATTTATTGAGATACTCTGTCATTTTGTGTGAAATACATTCCATTGTCCCCATCCGTGTTCTATTCACTACAATATCATTGGTTTGTACCCCTAGTACACATGATGTAAGTAATAAGGAAGTATTTTGCATACAAAATATTCAATCAAAATTATTCCATGATGAAAATGAAGAAGAGAAGAGTCTATTGTACAACTTCAATATGATCAAATGTGACATATTCTATACCATTGAAAGATCATTCTAAATTATATGGTGGAAGTCTTAAAACTAAACATTCTTTTGTAACACATTTAACATCTGACAAACATCAACGTCGACATCATCATCATTATCATGAACTTCAATGTTCAGGTTGTATGATCATTAGACCATCTGTGATAGAAGTGCTTAATGAAACTGAGGTTATACTTTTTAATTATGAACTGATGACAGTAGTTTTGGTATCCACAAGTTAAAACTATTTAAACCTATATAATTAGATAATTCAAATTTTGTCTCATATATTGTAACTCGTTAACTGTCACAACAGTTGTTGAGGTTGTACTGAAATATGATGACTACTGTGGTGTATACATCAAACATCTATGCTTTATTAGCTCATTTGAAGTACACTAGGAATGCTTCTATCTATCTATCTATTTTAAATAATGTCAACAAGCATACACTACTGAAATGTTTTGATAGCTTACAATGAACATTGGCTGAAAATATATTCTTTAAGGTTGTTGTTAAAGAAATTGTATATTCAATTGTTGTTGTTAACATAATTGATCAAATCTGAATTTGAAGGTTTATAACTTGAGCTGTTGAACAGGCAGACGTATGATACACAGATAAACTCTGCCATCTATGGAGTATTAAATATGACGAGACACGAATGATGCTCATGGGTGAAATTAACCACAAGATAATTATTTACCAAGAATTTGTGCACCGAAATTTAATGTATAGAAATATGTGTATAATAAATACAAACTCTTACGAATCGCTTATCACTTTATAAAGATATTACACTATGTTACCCGACATTTATTGGTCATTCATCGAGATATCACCGATGGTGCTGAAAAACGTTCGATTAGGTATATCAGAAATAATTAGTATTACTGATGATTATTGAGTTGGGAGTTAAAATAAACTTGATTAGCTGAGAGAGAAATTTCGATTATATTTGTGTGTAGTAAAAGTATCCAAATATGAAAAGTACTTTCCAACAAATGTATGATAAATTTAGGTCGATGATATATGAAATCCTACAACATTTAAGTATCAGATAGAAACAATCTAAATGAAAATTATGTTTATGATTGAGATCATGAATCGATCAATGTTAGACCATCAATGAAAACCTGAAAGCACTGGTTGGCCATTTTATCCTAGTATGGAACTCCTCAGTAGTTTGCATCCACTATTCCTCACACAGGATTCAAACCCAGAAACTATCGGTCACGTGCACGAATGCTCATTTCATGATGTCAATCAAAGCTCAACAATCTCCATAACTTTATACTGCAAAAATTCTTTTGTGTATATATTTTGTTACTTATAAACAATACAGTAGTATTAGTTAAGACATAAGACAATTCAAATACTGTCCATAAACTATTGATTATTTGAAAGTTAGTTGCTAACACAAGTTTCATTTTATGAAATACTAATTGATCTTCATTTATATGATTTAGATAGAACAATGAGAAGACGGAGTTGATCTAAAAACATTGGTGATGTTTATGCGCTATACATTTCGAACAATCTGATCACACACATACACTTGTCAAGGCATTTTTATATGAAAATTAATAAAGGTCAATTAAATGAAAGTTTAAGTAAAATAACGAAGGAGGGAGGGAGAAACAATAAGAAATTGTCGCGCTATCCTAGGCCATAGAATGACTTAAGGGTTACCAAGGTAAATTGAAGGTTAAGACAAATGGTTTTTGTACACAAAAGGGGGTTTAAATTTACGAATAGTCAAAGCTTCAATAAACTTAAGAATTCATCCTTCACAATTTCTATACAACATTCGAAATGCTGTATTAATGTCAATCTTGTGCCCTGTCTCAATTAAAACAGAATCATTCGGTTATGACAAAATTATTATGGATTTAAACATTGTATGTAGATTCATTGCATGAATTTCATTCACGATGTTCAGTCCAAAACCAGTCATAAATTTCTAAAGACATTAACCAAAATACTTGTGAAAGAACAAAAACATTACGTGTTTTCTACGAACTCAGAAAAATACGTACAGAATTTATCCAGTAAAAACTAACTCGAATTGAAACTGAAGCACATACATTGGAAGAACTGAGAGAAGAGTGCAAGTCCGCATTTCTGAACATGTTCCAAAAAATTTGAGGCTGCGAGGGAATAAGGCCTTCAACAGCGGAATAGCTCGACATCTACTTGACACGGGGCACACCATCGAGATTCCACATGCTTTCAAAATTATCAATAGACAAAGAAGTACGACCACCCTCTGTTTTGCTGAAGCCATCATGATAAAAAAACTTAAACACGACGTATGCATCCAAAAAGAGACTTTAATTAACTTATCACTACCCTGATAACCCCTTTTTATTTATTTATTTATTTTAAAATATTTATACTCCTCCCCTATTACATCATTCTTAAACCACATTATCATTCACACATTTCCGCCACCTGATCCTCTTGAATTATCTTAACTTTTCAAATTCTATTTTATTATTATTACGTAATCCATCTTCTCATTATTCAATTCCATTATTACACCAACCAACCCGAATTAATTCCTTTTGACCTCTGACCTGTTCTAGCATATATATATTTATAATTATTATTGTAATCCAGTTATTCACACTCATCTACGACAATTGTTTTCACTCTATCTCAATGTAAAAATTCTATCACAATTTTGGTTGGTAAGCAACTGACGAGAAACGTCGAAATAATATGAATTCATGCTATTCTGCACCGTTATTTGTTCTTGTTTTATTCAATTATATGTTTCGCTATCGATGACAATGGTTTTCTACCTCGTACATTGATCGGATCATTTGGCACACATTGATGTTGAAGCCATCTGGGCACATGTTCATTGACCCTTGATTGCATTGTTCGATTACTCTTCCCTAGTTTTAAGAAGATGATTATGTTCTCTCATCTGATTTATTATTGTACTTAAGACCCTGTCTTTATGATGTAATCTGAATTGCCTAGTTCGATCCCTATTGAAATAATCCACTTTTTTATAGTCTATCGCTATTTATTATTTCCATTTCAAGCTTACCTATAGAATGTAAGTTATATATATACATACATGTTATATTCAGTATTAAATAAACGAAGATGGATAGTGGCTAGCAGTGGAATCCAGGACGCGCCTTTCGTCCTGTTTGGGAGTCACAGTATGCACATATGCCAATAAGAGGCTGATCAATTTCAGTTCTTAAACATCAATGGGAAGATTCCAGTAAAATAATACCAAGTGAAGTACTAAATAAAGCTTATAATGAATAGTTTTCCGGTAATATAAAGTTGTATATATATAGAAAATTGTATTCTATCCTATTGAAAAATACATAACCGTAGATCTGACTCCATGTAGATTGTAATGATGATTGTCGTTGAAATATATACGCCGCCTATCCTCGTATATCATCGTCGACTTTAATCGCGTTAGTCAAATAACAGAATTACATAAGTCGAATAAAGAGAATCGACTTGTGAATACATATATTTTATATATGAAGTGAATGAAATAGAGAAAAGCAAAACAACACTCAGTGGAGATGGCTGGTAAGCCAACTCATTTTTAGCCAGTTGTTACTCAATATTTATAGGCAGACAAAATGAACTACAGGTATGTGATGAGACATGGGATATGCAGTGTACACACATATAGGCTCATATAAAAACAGTCAAGCCTGATAAACGAATAATTAACAAGGTCAAAATATGACTCAAGTTGAATGAATAGAATGGGCTTCACATAATGACTGACACTACAACTTCTTAAACGTTATGTAGATCAGATAAAGAAAAATGTTTAGTCGGTTAGATGGTTTCCGCTTTTCATTCCAATTACATTTTGATTGTGCTATTTGAAAGAAGAAGAAGAAGAATATTTTGATAGAAAGTAACTGATGGATCCATTATAGAGGTTTACAATTACTCATGCCAAAAAGAAAGAAATTACTGCAATCAATGAATGAGATGAAGTGAATGAATGAACAATTGCATCGTTTTATTATTCAATTAATGATACACATTGTCTAACATGAATAGAAGATTGACATTTTCTATGAAGTGTGCAAACATTTGACGATAACTAGGTGTACAATAATAATAATAATCTTATTATCATCAAGCTATTTTAAACACTGTCATAATACATTTTACATAAGTAAGATACCGAACATAAGTATCCTTGGTAAAGTGAATCCATATCGAATATCAATATACGAAGGTTGAAAAATGATCATTTTGAAGAATTGATCTTCATAGACTACTATAAGAATGCATCCATTTTCTGAATTTTCTCCCCCATTCAAGTAAAACAAACTATTGGTGAATTCGTGAAGACTTGAATTGATCCTCTAAAATATCTAAATACGTAGGCTTATAATACAAGCAATCATGTGACTGCACTTCTTCCTCTAGGAACCGGGGCTGAGATACATCAAATACCTATCTTATTGGTTTTCGGTCACTGAGTGTTTGTTCCTTTCGCAGTCTAGCTGAACTCGTAACCGTTTCAAACCTACCATTATAACATCACTTTCACCAGGACAAACCATCGCATGTGCGTTAACAGATAGATTGGAATATGGGTTAATTGTAGACCACTACAATGTCATCTGATGATGATGCTGTTGTTGTACACCACCATTGTCAATTGCAACATATTTTGGTGACTGTGTACATCGCTATTGCTTCCTTCTTCGTGTGTCCCATCACATCAACACCACATTGAGTGGCTGTAATGACAAATAGTGTGAATTCGAGAGGTGAGAATATAATGTGCAAAATGCTCTCGTAGTGATTATTGGTAGGGGTTGTTTATCGCCAGTACTATCTTGTTTGTCTTGTTGAACTTCGTAGGAGGCTGGCTTAATTTTATCTAGAGAGATAGTCTTGTTTTTTCTGCACTTGCTAATTATGAGGTGCTTACTTTTTCTTTTATTTAATTCTGAATGTTGCTTCAATGGATTTTTAACAGCATCGACACTAATAAAGACACATTCACGCATTTCTAGGCGTTTGTCAAGTTGTATTCGATTATTATGTTCTTGCGGCGGTAGTGCTTTCATACTCTGCATCGTTTGTAGTAGACCACTCACAAAACGACTTAGATCGGTTGATGTTGATGTGTTTGGGTCTACTAACTGACCTAGTAATGTAAGAATTGTGTTTTAAACTAGCTCAGCTGATGTGTAACATATATCTTCTTTGATAGTTGAACGAATTTCAAGGTATACAAGTGGTAGTGCGTCGCTCCACTTACATGTATCAGCTTGCGCCATCAGTGAGCTTTTCAAGTGGCAATGAAATCTTTCGACCAGACCATTAGCTACTGGATAATAAGCTGTTGTTTTGATGTGGTTCACTCCCAGAAGTTTGGTAAATTCCTGAAATAGGATGGATCGGGACTGGGGACCACGGTCTTTAGTAATGATTGAGGGTACTCCGTAATTTGATATGCATCGATTAAAGAGATATGGCTACTACTGTCTCTGCGAATGTATCTGCAACAGGGAATGCTATCGCACATCTTGTTAACCTACCCACCGCAGTGAGAATATGCGTGAATGGGTTTGATGGTGGCAGAGGATCAACTATGTCTAAATAATCACGCTTAAAGCTTTTATCACGTAGTGGAAATTTCCCAATAGGAATGACTGTGTGTCGCTGTACCTTGCTGCGTTGGCACTGTATTCATCCTCTTGTCCATCGCTTTATATTTGAATCAGACGAAACGTTGCGTGATGAGTTTTGTGGTGGCTCTGATACAAGGATATGAAAGTTCGTGTAACTGTCTAAATACCTGTCGTCGAAAAGCTTTTTGTACAAAGGGACGGTTATTCCTAGTTGGAACGTCACAAATGACAGATGAGGTTGAGAAAGGGCAAGTTATATGTTTGAAGATCAAGTTAGACTTCTCTTTGCAGGTTGTCAGGTTTGAGTCTTCTACTTGTAATTTTATTATAGTTTCAAGACTAATGTCATGCTTGATGTCCTTTCTAGATAATACGTCTGCGACAATGTTAGAATTTCCTTTGGCAAACTGGTTATCTGTAGTGAATTGTGAGATTTAGTCCAGTTGTCTTGCTTCGCGTGGTGAATATCGGTCGTAAGACGTGTTAGGCGAATAGAATTAAGGCGTTGGATTTGGGCGTCAATGTGAAGTCGGCGCCGGATCCAATCCCACCACAACATACATATATAATATCACCACCATCACACTTTCGCGGCCAGTCATCATAATCAACAACCAAAACAACAACAAAACAAGCAACCCGTCACACTCTCCCCATTCTTACTACGTTCCGTGTCGCTTCAACATTTCATCTAATTCACAACACTGACCAGTCACTCGCAGTGCCTTCCTAAATCTCACTCACACAAACAACATCATCTCACAGTATCGAACTAGTGTCATATATGCTGATGAATAGTGAGTTGTATTCAGGACGTTAGATCCACAGAAGTCACTTGGATACAGGGCCTCAATTTGTAATTTTATTTAGAAAATTGAAATTCATTATTTTCGCACCAAAAGCGTTCTTGTCAACTTCATGTCGTATTTCCCGCTTGGGAAATATCTTAAACGCTATTGGTCCGTTGCTTCTTTCAGCATACTATTTCCTAACTCTCCCAAAGGAAGGTTATCGGCTGTATATATATAAACGTTTTGATTTGTGTTGGCACGGTCAGGTTGTTACGCCATGGGTTTTCGCACACATGTTACACATTATCGAGAATTTTTTGTGCCGTTATTTTCAGCTATTAACAGCCTTTTTTCCGTCACACGTCAATTTTCGTAATGTTTGTGCTTGTTACATAATTTTTATTCAAATTTATTAGCAGTTTGACGTATTTCTCGCTCACCACTCAAGTGGATATTTAGTAAGCCTAATATGGTTATTTGTAGTAATACAAACTCAAGCAAGTAAGATTTACACTCTTTCAAGTCAAAAAATAGATCACAGATTGAGCTATCAGGGAAATGAACTTTAAAACGTATTACATATGGTTCACCCCCTTGATTATGTTGATGGTGTACATGGATGTTGATATTTGTTTATAAAATGTAGGTAGAAGCAATTACGCGTTAATCTATTTATCAATATTATGTAACTTGTTAATATTTAGTCAGAAATAGTTATATCCATTATAAGTATCAACGTCTTGTACTGAAGTGACTTATTATTATTTAACGTATCTGAGAAGAATTATGTGAGTAACAATTGACGTTGATAGTCTTTTCCATCCGCTTTCTCAACGTATACAGGAATAGTATATGACACTACTGGAAGTGTCACATTAAGAAGTCACAAAGTCGTCATAAGTAAAACGATGCGTGTTTATTTTGAACATGTCATAGTTATCACTAATTTATGATGTGTCTTATAGGTTTTACAAATAAGTTTCTGTAAACAGAATCCGAAATTATTGACCAGATTATGGATGAAGTTACAATGCATATTGTCGAGTGATATCTAAAATGTGTTTACCAAATTTTTGTTAATATCAAATGTCTATGCAAAATACTAGAAGGGTTAGAAACTGAAGAGCGCTGTTTACATGAAATAAGAAACTTATAGGTTATTCGTCACTTGCAAGTGAAGTCATAAATACAGTGAAATCAAAGTTTTAAGGCAATATGTGCTGTGAAAACATGAACATTTCATTGATATCATAAACTTCGTATAAACAAATGTCATAAGACTGTGAAGCGTTCACAGTTATATGCTGAGGATTTGAAGCTCCTAGTCCTTGATACGACACAACCCTAGAATTATCTAGCAACTCTGAAGGAGTTAATTCTTCAATACCAATTCCATTACAGACTGACTAGTTCAAATTAATTCATGCAAAATACGTGACGAAAATACGTGAACTAGCAATCGATACTTGTATGTTGTAATGATGGTAACTACAGCAAATTGTAAATAATGCTTACTTGTGATATGTCTGCTCTACAGATTACCGATGAATTTCTATTAACCGAATCCGAAATCTCTGATGAATAGCACTGTTTGCAAATAAGAGACTTATAGGTACATTCTATTACCTGCTATTTGATTAACTTATGGACTGTGATACTGCTAACTAAGTTCAATTGTTTGTTTCAAGACAGAATTGTATGAAGCTAATAAGGTTCTCAAAGCTTTGTGATCATGTTTACGCCCGTGTACAACTTATGGAATTTGTGATTATGAAAGATCATTTGGAAAACCAGTTTACAAGTTTACGATAATTGTGTTCTACATTGTCTATTGACATTTTCATTCACTTAGTGAATTATTTCAATGTAAATATAACAACTATACTCAGTGTTTTACATTAGAAATCATGTTGGTATATATAGAATAGTCTATAGGATGCCAAAACAAATATTGATGCAGAATAATAATATGAATTCATTATAATTCATGGAATGAACAAGTAAGATAAGATGGATTACGTAATAATTCATTTTAGCTTTTCACATA
The DNA here is from genome assembly GCF_000699445.3 of Schistosoma haematobium. Classification (NCBI taxonomy): domain Eukaryota; kingdom Metazoa; phylum Platyhelminthes; class Trematoda; order Strigeidida; family Schistosomatidae; genus Schistosoma; species Schistosoma haematobium. The sequence goes on along the minus strand of NC_067196.1, from coordinate 579,280 downwards.
TATTCAGCTACCTCCTAAACCACCCTGTGAATCATCCCCACTCACTTGATCCTCTTTAAATTCTATTCAATTATTACGTAACTCAAAGTATTAGTTTTTAAATCTAAGTTTCCTTTATAACCTATAGAGGATTTTCACACCACTTATCTTATTTGTCTATAAACTCCACTTGATCGTTTATTGCACCAGCCACCCTTGATGTCACCTTGATTGTAAAACCAAATCACCTCTGACCTGTTACTGACTATATACATATGTATATAGTTATTATTGATAACCTACATTATTCTAATTCTTTGCATTCACTTATTTCAACTGTTTCTATTACATAGTTGGTTTTAAGCAACTGACGAGAAAGCACGAAATATAACGAATGCATACTATTCTGCATTAATTTTTCTTCTTGTTTTATTTAAATTCATAAGCACAACTAATCACATGAAATTATAGTCTACTTAGCTATTGATACTCATTCGATAATAAACGTAATCCGACGACGGGAAATATGTTAGGTGGGTGCCTAATCTGTAAAACTTTACGAGGAAGTAGCGTAACTTATTCCTTCTTAATTCTTACAGACACTTACTCGTAAACATTAATGATATTCATCCCCATGAAAGAAGGAATAAGAGGAAAATAAAAATGATGCACCAGTTTATTGAATCATCATTAATACTGAAGCAGAAAAACAAGTTTACAAGTTGTTATTAAGAATTCTTAAATAATAATTATTCACTTTTTCTCAACTTCCGTCGCGAAGCGTTCACCATATTTCTCAATGATGATTCGTTGGCATCGTAAAATCCTTGTATGCTCATCACCCATTGCTCCGTCTCGGTAATGCAATTGTGTTATTTCGGACGTTATGCGTAATATGTAACTTCCATCTGCTGCAATACCTAAGAAGTTGATGAGCTAAACAGTTTATATTTCATACTCAATAAAGCTTACCTTTAAGAGTTCGTCTTTTAATATATGCCAGTAGCGGATCAGTCTTCATTCTTCAGTAATAAGGATAGTAGGTTGATGAACCTGTATTAATCCTGACACACTGCTTTCCAGTGAAGGTCCAGCTTCTCCTTGAAAGTATTCACTGATGTGGCTGATACCACTTGTTCGGGTAAGGCGTTCCAATCATTGATTACTCGATGAGAAAAACAAGACCCCACTTTAAGTTTATCAGATCTTGGTTTATGAACCTTCTTGCTATGACCTCGGAGATTATTAGTGCTGGAGGGAGCAAAAAAAATGAGACATATTAACACCCGAATCATAATTAAAGATACGAAGTGCCAGTATAAGGTCATCTCGTGTCCTACGATACGACAAGGGGAAACGATTTAGGCGTTTAAACGCACATCGTAAGGGAGTCTAGAAAGACCTTTCACTAATTTCGTTCCCACACACTGGACACGCTCAAGGGAGTTAGTATCCTTTACCAGACACGGGCTAGCTGCTTGGATACAGTACTCTAAGTGTGGTCTTACATATGTGGGATATAAAATTCGAAACGTTTCCTCGTCAAAAATTTGAACGCTCGGCGAAGTGACCATAACGCACAAAAACCTTTGGCAGCGGCTGCTTTGCAATGCGTAGTTGTTTTTAAATCATGACTTAGAACTACTCCTAAGTCTTTATGCTCTTCAACGCATGGAAGAGGTTTACCCTCAATACTGTAACGGTAACTATTACCGTGACCGATGTGCATGAACACACTCTTCCTACCAATGATTTCTAAGCCTCACATCAAATTTTTTGTGTCATTGAAATTGTGAAAACAAACAACGAAATTGCGATTACCATTAAATAGATTGCTTAGTTTCCGAAAACATTACTTCGTCATGCATACACAATAAATATAATGTATGGATAAGTCTCCAAGGTACAATTTATCAAGGCAAGTTTCACAATTCATTCCACACTGTGAAAATCTGTACTTCCTAATGAATATGTGCGGTGAGTGTAAATACAAACCCATTCAATTTACTACGTGTTAGACTATTGAAATAACATTTCGGCTACTGTGCTAATCACTCTATGATCTAATGATCAGATCGTCTTCAATACTCGTTGAATTAAATATTGCCTTTTTCTCCGATGAATTTTCATTGATTCAACCAGTCTGATGCTTTATCTGACAACACACAGACCAGATCACATCCACATACTTCGATACCTTCCATTGTAATAAGTTGATTGAAATATTTTCAAGAAAGTGTCATCGACGATTGGAAAGAAAATGTCAATCGTCCTTTATTGTTCGACTGAATCAACAATATTGAATTCTTAGTTTGGGAACAACTGACTTTCTTGCACTGATTTCAATCATAAACTGATATCATAAAATGTAACTGTACAGCAATCAAAAATGGAATGCAGTACACCTTGATGAATCCGGTGACAGCATCGTCCGTGTATATATGTCTGAATATAAAAAACTATTGAATTCAAAAGCCATCGTTATATGATTTCATGGAAATTTTTCAAATTACAATTCGACTAAACCATGTCAAAATGCTACAACATCGAATATAACATGCATCGGGTTGTGCAATAACTAACATATACATTGATAGTAATGATTAGGTCATTCATAACTTGAAAGTTAATGACTGCCTTGTTAAGGTTATTTTTAGTGGCCCGTGGATCTGACTCCAATTAGATCGTATGAATGATTGTTATCGCCTTTCCTCGTATATAATCGTCGACTTAAATCGCGTTATCCAATAACGGAATTAAATAAGTCAAATAACGAGAATGGGATGTTGAATACATATATTTCGTATGCAAAGCGAATGTGATAGAACAGAGCAAACTGACGCGCAGAGATGGCTGGGAAGCCAACTCCATAATTGACAAGGTCAAAATATGGCTCAAGTAAAATGAATTAAATAGGATGTCCGAAAGTTAGAATAAGGTATATGGGCTTGCCATAATAACTGACATGCATATTACTTGTTTTTTAATATCACCGAATTTTACATTCCGATTAAAGAAATTTGCTCGAAATAAATTTTCATGGCTACGAATATAAACAGGCTTGGATTGTTACCTTAGGGACTAAATTAAAGCGTTCTATAGGTTTACATTATCTGATCATATATGATAAATGTTTTCTTTCCATGGAATTAGAGAACGACAGATCGAATCGTTGCTTAACGCTAATGCTCAAATACATAGTATTTTTTCGGCTCATTTATTGTGTGGTCAATTCAGATATCCAACAGGAAACCTCATGTCTGTGTGGAATGTTATAAATCACCGATCAAATTTGTTTAAATGACCAGGGGTAGTCAATTGCAAATTTAAGTTTCTACACCCATAATTTCGACATTCACAACAAGAATTTTATATTCAGTGTTCAGAAATATGTCACTTCGATGAACCGTATCAATAAAGACGTCAATTATTAGTTGACTGATTTATATTTCAATCAGATTTGACATCCAGAATAAAACTTTCGTCACACGAATGATTCGTCAGTTGATTCTATGATAATGCATAATTATCACACTAATTCTCGAATCGGTAATAGATGTTTCAGAGAGTTTTATAAATGCAAGTTGTATAAACATTTGTTCAATTCTTTTGTATAATCACTATGGCCAATAGTGTATAATGATTATTGAATGAATCGAATATTATTTGATGTTAAATGATGAATGATACTGTTGTTGTTATCAAGAAATGCTCAGATGTTAATGAAGCAAGCGATCGAAACTTTGGTACTTAAGAATAAATGCAACTGATTTGTCTTTTCTTTAGAATACGACTATGGAAATAACGAAATCGAATAAGCAATACAAATCACTTTAGCATTGACGTTTTGTTATACTTTTGATTGTCTTGTTCTATCTTTTATATATTGGTTGTGTTATTTGTAAATGGTTGAATAAAAGAAACAAAATATATTCATGATTCACTCAAATGTCTTATAACTTGACGAAGTTATCACAGATTTCTATAGTCAGTGGCTTGACTAGGTCATTACACTGTACACATTATATGTTGAATGAAGTTACTTTGAAAGGAATAACCATTAACATCCCCATGGTTCATTCTTAAATCACTTGGAGGAAATGGTTTATAAAGAATGATCTACTGGAGATATTGAGACTTAAAATGAATTAACCCTGGAAATAACTAAAAATTGTCTAAGATAGATTTCACTTGATATTTTGATCTCCTTGAATATAAGTGAGTTTCTGATTATTCCGACAATTTTTGTTACAGCTTGTTTGTTTATGAAAATGAACGCAATCACATGAATAACTGACTGCATTTACTGCTGATTTGTTAACATTCATCTTGTACCATTTATTTTAACTGATCTTTGAGCTCAATAATGAAGTATTCATATCTAACGAGACACAATTTCCGGGTTTTCACTACAAATCCACTCATCATTGAGGGTAAACATAAGTTCAAATGACAAATACTAGACATAGCTGATAAAAGCGATTCTACTTGATCGATAAAAGGTTACACCTTCTGACAAGAGTTTAGTCCAGTGGGGATAGAGAATGAGGTCAAATGAATAGACAACTAAGTTCATAATTGATTTAAACAAGAAAAGAATGCATACAACAAATATATACGTTTTTCTATGTCGATTCGTTTTTCAAGGCAGATTCCCACAACCTATTAGTTTTAATAATCGTTCTGGATAACATAACCAAACAAGATAATTGACTAAATGAAGGGAAGAAAAGTTGTCACATACAACTCTATAACAACTATGAACTCCTTTACATGAAATCGTCCAGTTCCGACAACCTAGTAACACCCAAAATCTATGACTTGGGCTGCAAACATGTTCTGTTATTTCAAAAACATGCACATATTCAAACACTTGTTAATTAATAATACTAAGAAGGATATTGATTGATGCGTATAATAACATAGGAATTTGTCTATTCACCAAGATGTATAATGAGTATTATTAAGACTTTAACAGTCGTTTCGTCATACTTCAGGATCTTCAGTTGAATAAACGTGCATCTCACTGTTGATGTTCACTCCTGGACACCAAACCAGTACCTTTTGCTTCATTCACTTACCTACCATTTGTTACAAGTATTTGAAACATTGGTCACTTCACAGTACATATAAATCAACTTATAAGAGAACTAGTATTCTATGATTATGTGATGTATGTAGATGAGAATCAAATACCTAACACTTGTAAAACTATAAGGTTATAAGCTGTTATATCACAAAGCCATTCCTATTCATTCTGGAACCTACGTGGACAATAAAACATGAACTGTATGATCTTCTTGAAGTTCATAAAAACTCTCATCTTTCTCTGATCGTTCTCGAAAATGAACAATTCTGCATGTGGAATAGAGGGATTGAATGGCTGATGTAAATCATAAATGTAGTATATAAATGAATATTTAATAGTAGTTGATAACAGTGATTCTGAGTCTAATGATAATAAGAAATATGACAGTAAAAGTAACTACATGGTGCCATTTTATGCTTCGATTCATTAATTTCACTGATATCTTCTTTCTTAAACAGTGAGATGCAGTTGATTACTGTAGTCAATCGGATGACGCAGTCATGACATCACTAATGGGTCCATTCCTTACAGACAGTTTTTCTTCCGAAATGTCAGAATGAGACACTCAAATACTCAATCAGCTTGCTCTTATTTTAACTACCATTTCAATAGATTTATTCATCACCCACATTACCTACTAACATACAGAGTAGGTGGAACATAATAGGGCAATTCAATCTGACGGCATTACTGAAGTTAGCTCGAACGATAATTAAAAGTTTTATGTACATAGTACCGAATTCGTCATAAAACACGTGAACAGGGAAAAATGTAAGGCTGATGGTAGTGGATATCTCAAGAGAAATGCTTCTTTGGAATTTATAGTTCTAAAACCATATTCTTTGACAGATATTTACAGAAAGTTTTTAAAGGACGTTTATGAGTTGTTTCCTACAAAACCCTAACTAATACTAATCAATATATGCTCACTAATGACTGGCCTCAAGATTTATATCTTGCAGTTCTGGTGAGAAGCAGTGACCAGTAGAGTTCAACCGAGTCAGTTATGAGATAGTACCTCTTAATTTGGTTGATTACTTGATGTTAGACACTAGCACCGTTGGATTCCGGATCAGTGTTCTAGTCGTTAGGCGCTCTCTCATGAGACTGATAGGTCTTGCGTTCGAAGCCTGCTAGGCGAGTTCGTGGATGCGCCTTACTGAGCAGTCCCACAATAGGATGAAACGTACGACCGGTGTTCTAAGGTTTTCCATGGTGATATAGCTTTAGTTGACTTTTTATCTCAACTAATGTTTTCTGATAATTTGCGATTACTATTTTTATATTCAATTACTTACACTACTGATTATATTATCAGTAGTTCTAATAATAACACATTTGAAGTGATCAATTTAGATTGTTTGATGAACGCCGATAAAACACATTTTCATATGTTCATTGAGTTACTTACTTTAATCGGCGTCAAATGTGTAATGTGAGCTTGATTTTCAACTACAGGATAGTATGATAAAACAAGTATCTTTTGCTTTCTAAATTTCTTCATTGTTCATCATCTGAACATGATAAATGTCTTGAAAATGTTTTCTAATATTCCATAAGTTTTCTGTCATGATAAATTTTGAAATTATTTATACCATTAATGATGGGTAATTTTGTTGCTCAAAATCGTTTGAACGTTATGTAATCAGCAATTATGTTTCAGACAGTAGTTTCGTCTACAGTTGAACATGTTCTTGTATAACAATTGTGATGGCCCATGCAAAATCGTTTCTGATGTATTTACAGTCACAATGTTAACTCATAAAAAGCCTAGTTTACATCAACACTAAAGGGTTTACGAAATTCCTCAACTTCTTATGATGAACTAATACATTGTAGAGTTTGGGAAGAACTCTAAGCAATTGCATGAGCACTACACACATTTAATTATTGTCAAATTTTGGACGGAATATTTTTGACTTTGTCTATCTGTATTTTCTTGTGTTGACTGACTTCAACGCTGTCTTTTCAGCATCATAGAATGACAGCGGGATGGTTGTGCATCGGGAAATAAACTGATGACAGAAAATGTTCTGTCTGTCAGTTAAATCGATCTTTCTTTACTGTCACTTTATAAAATCTAATAGTAGGAAATGTTACACCAGCTACCAAATATACATGATAAACATGAATTCCTAATTAAGTCTGACTGTTGGTGTCTGCCTTACGATTCGTTTTTCAGTTTAAACCGTATCTGTTCTAATAATTCAACTTATTGAGATGACTGAATGGTTGTAATCTACTTTGTGGAACAACCCTGTGAATGGATTCTAAAATACTGAATAATAACCGGCTAAGTATATGAACATGATAATAAGTGAAGAGTTTGAATTAATCATTCAGGAAGATAAAATAAAAATCACTGTCACAAAATGTTTGGTGATTTGTGTACTTTTTATGATTACTGTCCAATTGTTGATTGAAAGAGTACGTGTAGAGTTGTATAGTAGATGTAATCAAATTGACATTATAGATTGATAATCAATATAGAACTATAGAAAGGATGGACAGTGGCTGGCAGTGGAATTTGAGACTTGACATCTGAATGTGCCTGTATCTCAGAGCTGATATTTACTCCGATTCAAACGCCATCGCGTTATCCACTTAGCTACTGAGTACTGATAGCCATATTCTCCTGCATTGTTGTAAAGTTTAGATTTATATGGTGTTGTTTACGTGTATTTTATGATTGTAATTTAGGATCGCAATTGATCGGTCTCTTGTTTCGTCTAAAATCATCCATCTGACGAGTGTTAAATAAGACGAATTTACAGAATTATAGAAGGTGTCTACAATATGAATTTTTAATTGAGCATGAGACTGAGATCGAGTATGGGATAGTTAACCATCTTCGATATTGGATGATAGTCGCTTTTTGAAATGATTATAGTTTACATTTTAAAAATTACGTTATTCAGATTCATCAAAGTTATTCAATAGTGTTGTGAAATCCTCCATCTTGTAGATGATCATAAATGTGAAATGCTGATAACATATGATAGTTTAGTCATAGAGGTTTTGTGCTCCTAGATTTTTCAACCCAAACGACTACCCATGATATTACAACATTACTGTTCACACAGAAATGCAGTGATAGCTAACATGGGAATAAGTTGGAAGAAAACTAAGAACTAAACGATTACCCACAGTCACTAGTTGCTAATCTGAGCCATATCTACAATTGTACGCTTCCTTGGTATGATTTACTGTTTGAAAGCTTTAAGTAACTGCACATAAAAACAGACGGCTTTGATGCACTTGCCAGTATTCTCTATTTTGCATCAACGCTTTTGTATCTCACTAGGGTAAAGTGGGTTTTCCAATTTTTTTTTCTATTTCAAAACTAGTTTCTTTCTGTGAACTTGATTCAGATGAGGTACAAACATATTTCCAGAGTATCTTGGAAGTCGTTTGAATGAAGCAGCTCGCATACTGATATTGTGCAATGATGTCAAAGGTCCTTAACTCTTGAATTAAATTAACTATTGGCTGTGATCGAAAGATTTGAAAATTTGTTTATTCCTAACGAGTGAAAAGGAAATGTCATCAAATAGATCCACTATTTCTTCCATTTGAGGTATATGCTTTTAACATTTGTATATGAGTATTATTGATAGACAGAGGATATTGATGCTTAACAATCACAATGCTACAAGCATACGTTGCTCCCACTGGACATGAGATAACTGCGCTGTATACTCAATTAATCACGTTCTGATCACTTCATGTCTTCCCAATATATTATGCATATTTTAAGTGTGTAGATGTTCGGAATTGAGATCATACCAACCATCATTTTCAACCTCGAACTACGCACATAAACTATTTATGAGCAGTTGAGGATAAACTGCCAAATATAATGAATTCATTGTATTCTGCTACATTATTTGTTCTTGCTTTGTTAGAATTCAAAACGGGGATGGTTTCTATAAATCTGTAAACATTGTCAAATGGAAATATCTATCTGAAACTGTCCCAATATTTCATTTAGATAAAATAATGAACAATAGCTGGTTATTCATTAATAGCATTGGTGCAACATGTGACTGACAGTATTCCATAAGTGCTCAATTACTAGACATTCAGGACCTCCATAAGTATGTTTTGACCGATAAATACGAACATCTCTGTCCCATAGACGTCAGTTGTGGTTCTAGTAACGTGGTAGTTAGTTCTCGTTGTGCAAACCTGAGTAATATGAGTTTGGATCACATAGGGAGTATTAAAATCTTCAGAAGTGAGGGTAAAGTTCACTGATTTCACGATTTTCTGCCTGCAGACTACAGACACCTGACATTGTCAAACAAAAACTAAATATCTCCCCAATATCATCAGCCTTATATACGAATCCAGAATGATCGAGACAAACGTAGCTCACAGGCTATTTATATATTCATCTACGAATGCTTCCTTAAGGAGAAATTTATTTCGAATCTGTTGCACAATTAAGACAAATTTCAATACCAAATGATATTTTGAAATGTATTCCATCTCCAGTAAAATCTTATCGCTTTCACCTAATGTTGATTCCATATTTCAAGCAAAGTTCAACACATATACTCAATTAGTCAACAATCGAATGTGATTATCCTGAATATTGCATATAGGTACTTATTTGATCTGTTACAGTGATTGATATAAAATGATACACAGAACGTCATGTGGATTATGTGATCATGATGATTGATCACAGTCTCATAGTCAATAAAATTGGGATGCACTAACTAATCGTTTCTAAAAACCATCCACATTCATAATCATAATAGTTCCGTAGATTGTTAAACTTCGGACATGTAAACTAAATGATTCTATAAGAAAACGATGGCGTATAGTTCCAGTGTTTATTCATAGCTGGAACGATACATTCTGTAATCTGAAGGATAATTCACTTGTTTTCATTTCATTTCTTATTTAGAAAAGTAGTATTTATGAAATGAAATGAAAAACAAAATTCCTCCAACTTTGTTCCGTGTACTCAGGTGATTGTCAGTCATATGAAAGCATCATTAGTGAGCAACATTCCTTAATTTATATCAGGCTCATTATACAAAAGAATAAACCATATTGTTGAATTATTTAGATAGAATATGATGATCAACAACAAGAAAGTACAAATCATTGACATTTCTACAAACAACAACTAAGGTCAACAGACTGAGGTTACTTTAAAATCACACTCTCACATAGTGTACACTATTATTATCATCATCATTTGTGTTAACGTTGAGAAATATGTTTCTAATGTGAAAACGCATATTAGATTAGAAGAATAGAACTAGTAGATGTGATGATTCTATGTGATATTAAAATGACTATTCCTGACTGAATCGTCAAGTAACAGTATTCTATGTGAACAGATATGAGAGGAAGAAAGAAACATATATCGTGTTCAAATACGGTACATGGAGAATAACATGTTCTTTTTGGCCGATGTTATCTTCTAGATCACTTCAACCATACTTTCCATCTGTAAATCACATAATGATCTCGAGGTGATTAAAAATGTCAAAACTGAATATCCAGTTGATTTGAATGGAGTTGACGAAATACTAACAAATGATGACGAATGCTTTCTTCTTGACAATATCGATTTGTGGGCTTTACAATCGCATTTATGGGTGATTTATTAAGCATGTAGTAGTCTGTTCTGAAACAGAGGAGTTCTACAAAATTAGCAAAGATATTCAAACACATTCAGCAGGGCGTCAATCTTAAGGAACTGATTTTGCGTATCTAAATATATATTGAGTCGAAATGATCAATAATCTTCCAGTATATCAAACAACAAGCTACAGATAGAAGCGTTGTATCCAGCACTTTGTTTCTAAAGGAAATTGTATACAACTGTAACTGCTCACAACTTCATTTGAATCGCAAATGCCTATTAACCTTTATTGCTGAGAAATAATAACCCATTAATTTGATAAATATATTACCATACATGTTTGTTTGATTCATTGTAGTCGACGAATGCACCCAAGTCAGTGCAAAATATGTGAAGGAAGCTGTAGCACTTGACTGAAGAGAAGCTCGTACGTCGTAGCGCTATTTTTATAGTCGTATATGTGTGCTACTGAGCAGTTGTATACAAGAATGAAACGTCCAACCAGTGCTTGGGTGTTTTCGGTGTTGTTATGCCTAAGATCGTTCTGTGATTCAGAGATTTAAGGATGCAGTCTATTCCCCAATACACGTATGGTGGAACGTTTTCGTGATTCCACATTGACTGGACATCGCGTGAATTCAAGTAAGTAGATTGTATTTTCTTGACATCCATTTCATGAGCATCATTCGTTTGATTATTACATTGTTTACAGTTAGACACCTTACACCTGCTCTTTTCTTTATCTTATCAATATGATTACCTGATTACAAATCGGAAACAGTGCCCATTAGAATATTCTTTATTTCTTCCCAGTTTCATACAACGAGTTCTAGTCAGTTCAGTTTGCTCTGGTGCGTTCAAATAGAATGGTTTCACTTTTATAAATTGAAACTGGTACAACTGTAAATCACGCCGACATAGCTGAACACATATGGAAATCGGGTCAATTGCATTCTAACTTGATTTCAGTTCAATCATTGTTTTGTAAGTCATTATCATTATACAAATGACACTGTCTGCAGAACGATGATGTTGACACAGGTGGTTAGAGTTTGACAACGTTTTAACCAGTAACACCTTCTATTATAGATCGTGCCTACTTAGTGAAATCAAACTGCAGAAGTGTAGAGGTTCAAAATATATTTCATAAGCTATCAATATATCGAGAATTGACTGATTCAGGCTTGTGGTTCATTTCCATTGTGCTCCACACCATCAAGGTTGATGATAATTAGTAATTTCTTTTAAAACACCTCCATTTCACCACAGGCTACTCCTTATACTAAAATTTCTTCTTCCTTTCAGATTTGAATAAACTTTGCGCAACGTAATCTGATTAATATTATTTATGTACAGTAATCTTCATCAGCAGTTTTATGTTAACTTCTTATCACTTTCTGTTTGTACCGAGTTATTAACAGGTCAGCACAGAAAGCTTTATATTCTATTACACTGATCTTATTAATGCTATCAGTACAGCCTACTTGAATAGCTGAATGTAAGCGTTTTTATCAGTGACAGTTGTTGTAGTATGTTCAGAACACCTAAACCAGCTTCCAGTATGCGAATCATTCATTTGAAACATACCTGTTTTATTTACAAGCCAAACAGACGACATCACACCATAAGACAGAAAATAACATTTCTTCATGATCAAATCGAACAGTGGCTGTGACTGTCGGATACTGTAACAACACATGAATGTAAGTTGCCCTAATCTATCCTTCTTTTAGTTAGCTGATTACGTACATCTGTGTAGGTCATTGTAGTATGCAAATCAAACGACTGATGCTCATTTAAAGCATAGTTGAAACACTTGATTGGGTTAGTCCAGTTAATATTGATAGTAATAATATTAACCATAGTAAAAATAACAACAGTGCTTTTGTTAATAAATATGAATATCCCTGTCCGTCAAGACATCAGTTGTTGTTCAAGTAATGAAGTAGTCAATTCTTGCTCTGCATTGCTGAAAGATTTATGTTCGGATCACAGAAGTGAAGATACGCTTTTCTGATTTGTACCAACCATCATGAAATTTAGCTTCACAGTTTTCTACTGACACACTATAACACTAAACGTACACTGCCTCAATCAAAATATCTCCCGAATAACATCAATTAAATATATGAATTCAAAGTTGTTGAGGCAGCTATAGCTAGCGGGGTTTTTATTAATTGATCTACGAACGCTTCCTAGCAGAGAAATTCATTTCAGTTCTGTTGCACAATCGAGACGAATTTCCATGCTAACAGATACTTCAAAATGTATTCTAACTCCTGTTAAATCTGATTGCTTCCGCCTAACGATGATACTGAACTTCAATGAACATTCAACACAAACGTACATTTGGTCAATTGTCAAGCGTGTACTGACTATGAAACTGTTGTCCAATATTCCGTATTTACAGTTGAGTATTGACCAAATGTATGTTTACGTTGAATATTCATTGAAATGATAAACTGAGAAAAGAAAAAAAGCCAAATGACATCAGTGAAATATACTGTCTCATACTAGCAGAATAGTATGTCAGACAGTGTGAATGTTCTCTTCATCGTCATCTGTATCTACGTAAACTAGCTTTCAAACCCTACACCGTATCTTCGCTTAGATCAATGCACTTAGATCATTGAGGACTTAAATTGGACTAGGAATATGGTAAAACACTGAACATGGCGACTACTAAGAGCATCAAAGAATATTTCGAAGCTTGGCACTCAGCTCAATCACTACTCTATAAACACATGTTAATCGATTGAATTTGCCGACTAGTGAGATAAACCATTGACAAATAGTAGGACCAAGAATCAATTCAAACAGAGAGGCAAACAGTATACATTCGTGAGCAATGACAGGTTAAAGTTTAGCATTAAATAATCAAGGTGAGGGTTGACTGGACAAGTAGTCAGTCATACGTACAGAAATTTGAATATCTAATTTCTACAGTAAGTATGTCGGACGAGACATTAATTTATAGACGAAATAGTCACGTATAGGGTAACGAGTCTCGAATTTTGCCACGAAATTTACTCATACACTCGGCCAAATAGAGTTTTCGCAATGTAGCTAATGTCATTTCATGACGAAAAACCCTCAACGTAATTCCGAAACTTAACCATCAACTATGAATCCTAATTCTGATTCCTCACACTATTTTATAACACCAATCTGGTCCTAGCTATTAGGGGACATCATCAGGGTCAGTTTCGCGTCACTCAAATGTCGTCCATTATAATCTCACTGTTTGTCCTAATTAATTTGTTCAGAAGGACTATGAAGGCTCCCTTGGTAATGTATTCAACTCAGAGATTAAAACTTCACCAAAAGAGGCTCACCATTCTCAGTTCCTAAAATTGACAAACAGAAACCTACACATTATTTTACTCTCAGTGGGTATGTTAGTAGCATTTCAGACTCAGTAAATTAACATGAAATTTGTTGTCTTTTTAAGCGATATGTATTGTATTCGAATTTCAAGACTAACATCACAATTGAGATGTGAGTGCATCCAACTGACCGATTCCTGAAATGAAGCAAACATATCTTGGATTCCACTAGTAGTTATATTAAGATCGAAAGAAAGTCCACAACTATTCGATCACATACATACTGAATACTGTCAAACAAGAAGACAATAAAAAACAGGAATCATGATTCCTGAATTGTTTCACTGTAACGATTGGATACATCAAAGTAATAATGAAAAACTAACTGGTTAAATATTCACTTGAGTGGTTGCAATCCATTACCAACTATTACTCCTAATCCTATATCTTTTCTGGTTCACAACATTAACCACTTTTCGGACTATTATTCAGTAAGTTATTGATTCATATCACGTGCGTTACAACTATTGTATGATTTAATTAGTACGTTTGCACTCACAAATGTGAGTAACATCACGATTCACTAATTTGAATTGTCGAAAACACGTCAATGTCTTTTCAACCCTTTCGATTGACTTACCGTCCTCTATAGTAACCAGTAATACACTTCTAAAATATCACAATCATTAAAAATTCGATGACACACCTATTGACTTGCCATTTGCACTTAGTACCCGTCCCATAACTTAATTCTTACCCATTATCAATTGCTCGACGTCTACTCACATCTTCTATTTCATGAAGTATATTTCACAATGGTAGAGTAATAGTAATGGAGCTTCCAGTCTCGATAAAATAACAATTAAAGCCTCCATTGTGATGTATGCTACCTGAGTCTACAGACATAAGTAGAATAGAACACTTATCAGTAGTGGAATGCACGGTAGAAGGAGAAGGGTGGAACGACTGAGTGGAAAGGCTTGGAATGAGAGACTAATTGTAATGTGCTGACAGAAGTCATTGAATTGTTTGTGAATGATCAAGACACAGGAGAGCAATGTTGTTGAGGCAGGTTTGTTTATTGATTCTTAACGAATGTTTGGACATATTAGCTTGTATTTCCTCGATAACTATGATACTAGTCAACACTGTGGTGAAATGTCGTTGAGCGTGTCTCTATTTATTTTTAAAATTGTGTTAACATCAACTGAAATACTGATTGTCAACAGTGGTCCGTTGAAATATCTGTAAAGACGTTTCACAGAACTATTACTCGCTTTCTGTTTGCACCATAATTGTTCCCCCTTTTTATGCAATAATTAATTCCATTAGGGTATATGTAGCAGAAATTTATCACATTGTAGATAAAGGTTTTATTCTAGTTTAATACCTATTAGAATCAATGAACGATTGAATAAGTATAAGACCGAACCCATGACATTTCGATTTTATGTGTTCACCAGTGATCGCATCCATGATAAACTCCAGTGTTCGGATGAGGTGTCTTGATCTTCAGAGTTTAAGAATTTTGAGTGAGACAGTTACATGAAGGACTTTGTAAGTTATCAAATTTAAAAACGTGCATCATTTAAATCCTGCTGAGTGATTGATTAAGTGCTGGCTTTAGGTGGTGAGGTAGTGGTTGAGCGCTCACACACAGTCTCATATTCAAACAAAACAGCTATGCAATGCATCCTGCTATTCATAAATTGAGTAAGTGAAGTCAGTTCATGGTGCAAACTAAGAAACTCAATAATTCCTACTAACACCAGTCAACGATCTTCACTAAGTATGCCACTTAAATTTCATCAAACATTCTTGTTTAACTTCATTTAACTTTTACTTTTATTCTTATTTTTGATAAAAGTGTTGTGTTGGATGGTAACTAGCAGTGGAATTGAGAACGTGTGTTTCGTCCTATTTGAGACTCATCAGCAATACATACATGTAAATAATTCAAACCAATGGGCTAGTAGAGTATAGTAAAACTTATTATCAGGAACGTTAACAAAAGAGATTGATAACAATCACTAGAAACAATGAGGTATTAATAGACCAATCCAATCACGCAAATGTAACACAATTAAACTATTTGATCGAAGTTTAACTAATTGGAGTCTGTGAGCATGAATTTGACTACATGATTTCGTTCAGGCTGTGAGACTTGAACAATCATCATTATAATTTGATGTATATAAATACTTCAGTAGGAATGTACTTACGAAAGATTCCATGAGTGAGTTACTCAATGAACTGGACTCGTAAGAAGACATTCAATTCAGTTGCCTCAATAAACCTGACATTCACTATCCATCGTCAATCATACCTTCACAATTATTCAATCAACCTACAGCTTACAGAACAATTGAATTTGAATTAAATACTTACGATATTTTATAACCACAGTGAGTTTTCAGTATGCTGAGTATTCAATCCCTTCAAATTGTGAACTACGTTAACATTTGGACATGGAATTAAAATGCCGTTTGGGTGAATATGAATAGTGCAGACTTTGTATTTCCCCATCTGTCGTCTCACCATGTTGGTTTACACAGTGATAATGAAACTGTATAGTTGAGTTACAAATGAAAAACAACCAAAATAACATACATCATTATTATCATTCTCCACTGAGTGAATAGAATTTCTTACGTTCTGACTGGCCTAATATTCTATTTACAGATCCCTTGGAGATTAAATGAAAAACGAAGAAACGAGTACAGCTTCCTTCACCTATTTTGCACTGACTTGGGTGCATTCGTCGACTACAATGAATCAAACAAACATGTATGGTAATATATTTATCAAATTAATGGGTTATTATTTCTCAGCAATAAAGGTTAATAGGCATTTGCGATTCAAATGAAGTTGTGAGCAGTTACAGTTGTATACAATTTCCTTTAGAAACAAAGTGCTGGATACAACGCTTCTATCTGTAGCTTGTTGTTTGATATACTAGAAGATTATTGATCATTTCGACTCAATATATATTTAGATACGCAAAATCAGTTCCTTAAGATTGACGCTCTGCTGAATGTGTTTGAATATCTTTGCTAATTTTGTAGAACTCCTCTGTTTCACAACAGATTACTACATGCTTAATAAATCACCCATAAATGCGATTGTAAAGCTCCACATATCGATATTGTCAGGAAGAAAGCATTCGTCATCATTTGCTTGTATTTCGTCAACTCCATTCAAATCAACTGGATATTCAGTTTTTACATTTCTAATGACGTCGATATCATAATGTGATTTACAGATGGAAAGTATGGTTGAAGTGAACTAGAAAATAACATCGGCCAAAAAGAACATGTTATTCTCCATGTACCGTATTTGAACACGATATTTGTTTCTTTCTTCCTCTCAAATCTGTTTACATGGAATACTGTTACTTGACGATTCAGTCAGGAATAGGTATTTCAATATCATATGCAATCATCACATCTACCAGTTGTATTCTTCTAATCTAATATGCGTTTTCACATTAGAAACATTTTTCTCAACGTTAACACAAATGATGATGATAATAATAGTGTACACTATGTGAGAGTGTGATTTTAAAGTGACCTCAGTCTGTTTACCTTAGTTGTTGTTTGTAGAAATGTCAATGATTTGTACTTTCTTGTTGTTGATCATCATATTCTATCTAAATAATTCAACAATATGGTTTATTCTTTTGTATAATGAGCCTGATATAAATTAAGGAATGTCGCTCACTAATGATGCTTTCATATGACTGACAATCACCTGAGTACACGGAACAAAGTTGGAGGAATTTTGTTTTTCATTTCATTTCATAAATACTACTTTTCTAAATAAGAAATGAAATGAAAACAAGTGAATTATCCTTCAGATTACAGAATGTATCGTTCCAGCTATGAATAAACACTGGAACTATACGCCATCGTTTTCTTATAGAATCATTTAGTTTACATGTCCGAAGTTTAACAATCTACGGAACTATTATGATTATGAATGTGGATGGTTTTTAGAAACGATTAGTTAGTGCATCCCAATTTTATTGACTATGAGACTGTGATCAATCATCATGATCACATAATCCACATGACGTTCTGTGTATCATTTTATATCAATCACTGTAACAGATCAAATAAGTACCTATATGCAATATTCAGGATAATCACATTCGATTGTTGACTAATTGAGTATATGTGTTGAACTTTGCTTGAAATATGGAATCAACATTAGGTGAAAGCGATAAGATTTTACTGGAGATGGAATACATTTCAAAATATCATTTGGTATTGAAATTTGTCTTAATTGTGCAACAGATTCGAAATAAATTTCTCCTTAAGGAAGCATTCGTAGATGAATATATAAATAGCCTGTGAGCTACGTTTGTCTCGATCATTCTGGATTCGTATATAAGGCTGATGATATTGGGGAGATATTTAGTTTTTGTTTGACAATGTCAGGTGTCTGTAGTCTGCAGGCAGAAAATCGTGAAATCAGTGAACTTTACCCTCACTTCTGAAGATTTTAATACTCCCTATGTGATCCAAACTCATATTACTCAGGTTTGCACAACGAGAACTAACTACCACGTTACTAGAACCACAACTGACGTCTATGGGACAGAGATGTTCGTATTTATCGGTCAAAACATACTTATGGAGGTCCTGAATGTCTAGTAATTGAGCACTTATGGAATACTGTCAGTCACATGTTGCACCAATGCTATTAATGAATAACCAGCTATTGTTCATTATTTTATCTAAATGAAATATTGGGACAGTTTCAGATAGATATTTCCATTTGACAATGTTTACAGATTTATAGAAACCATCCCCGTTTTGAATTCTAACAAAGCAAGAACAAATAATGTAGCAGAATACAATGAATTCATTATATTTGGCAGTTTATCCTCAACTGCTCATAAATAGTTTATGTGCGTAGTTCGAGGTTGAAAATGATGGTTGGTATGATCTCAATTCCGAACATCTACACACTTAAAATATGCATAATATATTGGGAAGACATGAAGTGATCAGAACGTGATTAATTGAGTATACAGCGCAGTTATCTCATGTCCAGTGGGAGCAACGTATGCTTGTAGCATTGTGATTGTTAAGCATCAATATCCTCTGTCTATCAATAATACTCATATACAAATGTTAAAAGCATA
Organism: Schistosoma haematobium; assembly: GCF_000699445.3. Taxonomy (NCBI): domain Eukaryota; kingdom Metazoa; phylum Platyhelminthes; class Trematoda; order Strigeidida; family Schistosomatidae; genus Schistosoma; species Schistosoma haematobium. Next base: position 560,132 of record NC_067196.1, on the reverse strand, counting down.
TACCTCAAATGGAAGAAATAGTGGATCTATTTGATAACATTTCCTTCTCACTCGTTAGGAATAAACAAATTTTCAAATCTTTCGATCACAGCCAATAGTTAATTTAATTCAAGAGTTAAGGACCTTTGACATCATTGCACAATATCAGTATGCGAGCTGCTTCATTCAAACGACTTCCAAGATACTCTGGAAATATGTTTGTACCTCATCTGAATCAAGTTCACAGAAAGAAACTAGTTTTGAAATAGAAAGAAAAATTGGAAAACCCACTTTACCCTAGTGAGATACAAAAGCGTTGATGCAAAATAGAGAATACTGGCAAGTGCATCAAAGCCGTCTGTTTTTATGTGCAGTTACTTAAAGCTTTCAAACAGTAAATCATACCAAGGAAGCGTACAATTGTAGATATGGCTCAGATTAGCAACTAGTGACTGTGGGTAATCGTTTAGTTCTTAGTTTTCTTCCAACTTATTCCCATGTTAGCTATCACTGCATTTCTGTGTGAACAGTAATGTTGTAATATCATGGGTAGTCGTTTGGGTTGAAAAAATCTAGGAGCACAAAACCTCTATGACTAAACTATCATATGTTATCAGCATTTCACATTTATGATCATCTACAAGATGGAGGATTTCACAACACTATTGAATAACTTTGATGAATCTGAATAACGTAATTTTTAAAATGTAAACTATAATCATTTCAAAAAGCGACTATCATCCAATATCGAAGATGGTTAACTATCCCATACTCGATCTCAGTCTCATGCTCAATTAAAAATTCATATTGTAGACACCTTCTATAATTCTGTAAATTCGTCTTATTTAACACTCGTCAGATGGATGATTTTAGACGAAACAAGAGACCGATCAATTGCGATCCTAAATTACAATCATAAAATACACGTAAACAACACCATATAAATCTAAACTTTACAACAATGCTGGAGAATATGGCTATCAGTACTCAGTAGCTAAGTGGATAACGCGATGGCGTTTGAACCGGAGTAAACATGAACTCTGGGATACAGGCACATTCAGATGTCAAGTCCCAAATTCCACTGCCAGCCACTATCCATCCCTTCTATAGTTCTGTATTGATTATCAATCTATAATGTCAATTTGATTACATCTACTATACAACTCTACACTTACTCTTTCAATTAACAGTTAAACAGGAATCACAAAAAGTACACAAATCACCAACCATTTTGTGACAGTGATTTTTATTTTATCTTCCTGAATGATTAATTCAAACTTTTCACTTATTATCATGTTCATATACTTAGCCGGTTATTATTCAGTATTTTAGAATCCATTCACAGGGTTGTTTCACAAAGTAGATTACAAACATTCAGTCATTTCAATAAGTTGAATTATTAGAACAGATACGGTTTAAACTGAAAAACGAATCGTAAGGCAGACACCAACAGTCAGACTTAATCAGGAATGTAAAGGTAGGAATTCATGTTTATCATGTATATTTGGTAGCTGGTGTAACATTTCCTACTATTAGATTTTATAAAGTGACAATAAAGAAAGATCGATTTAACTGACAGACAGAACATTTTCTGTCATCAGTTTATTTCCCGATGCACAACCATCCCGCTGTCATTCTATGATGCTGAAAAGACAGCGTTGAAGTCAGTCAACACATGAAAATACAGATAGACAAAGTCAAAAATATTCCGTCCAAAATTTGACAATAATTAAATGTGTGTACTGCTCATGCAATTGCTTAAAGTTCTTCTCAAACTCTACAATGTATTAGTTCATCATAAGAAGTTGAGGAATTTCGTAAACCCTTTAGTGTTGATGTGAACTGGGCTTTTTATTAGTTAACTTTGTGACTGTAAATACATCAGAAACGATTTTGCATGGACCATCACAATTGTTATACAGGAACATGTACAACCGTAAAAGAAACTACTGTCTGAAACATAATTGCTGACTACAAAACATTCAAACGACTTTGAGCAACAAAATTACCCATCATTAATGGTATAAATAATTTCAAAATTTATTATGACAGAAATCTGATGGGATATTAGGGAACGTTTTCAAGAAATTGATCATGTTCAGATGATGGACAATGAAGAAGTTTCGAAAACAAAAGATACCTGTTTTATCATATTATCTTGTAGTTCAACATCAAGCTCATATTTGACGCCGATTAAAGTAAGTAACTCAATGAACATATGAAAATGTGTTTTATCGGCGTTCATCAAACAATCTAAATTGATCACTTCAAATGTGTTACTATTAGAACTACTGATAATATAATCAGTAGTGTAAATAATTGAATATAAAAAATAGTAATCGCAAATTATCAGAAAACATTAGTTGAGATAAAGAGTCAACTAAAGCTATATCACCATGGAAAACCTTAGAACACCAGTCGGACGTTTCGTCCTATTGTGGGACTGCTCAGTAAGGCGCATCCACGGACTTGCCTCGCAGGCTCCGAACGCAGGACTTATCAGTCTCTCGCGAGAGCACCTAACGACTAGACCACTGAGCCGGAATCCAATGGTGCTAGTGTCCAACATCAAGTAATCAACCAAATTAAGAAGTACTATCTCATAACTGACCCGGTTGAACTCTACTGGTCACTGCTTCTCACAAGAACTGCAAGATATAAATCTTGAGGCCAGTCATTAGTGAGCATATATTGATTAGTATCAGAAGTGGTTTTGTAGGAAACAACTCATAAACGTCCTTTAAAATTTTTCTGTGAATATCTGTCAAAGAATACGGTTTTCGGACTATAAATCCTAAAGAAGCGTTTCCCTCGAGATATTCACTACCATCAGCCTTACATTTTTCCCTGTTCACGTGTTTTATGACGAATTCGGTACTATGTACATAAAACTTTTAATTATCGTTCGACCTAACTCCAGTAATGCCGTCAGATTAAATTACCTTACTATGTTCCACCTACTCTGCATGTGAGTAAGAAATGTGATTGATGAATAAATCTATTGAAATGGTAGTTAAAATTAGAGCAAAATTGATGAATCGAAGCATAAAATGGCATCATGTAGTTACTTTTACTGTCATATTTCTTATTATCATTAGACTCAGAATCACTGTTATCAACTACTATTAAATATTCATTTATATACTAGATTTATGATTTACGTCAGCCATTCAATCCCTCTATTCCACATTCACAATTGTTCATTTTCGAGAACGATCAGAGAAAGATGAGAGTTTTTATGAACTTCAAGAAGATCATACAGTTCATGTTTTATTGTCCACGTAGGTTCCAGAATGAATAGGAATGGCTTTGTGATATAACAGCTTATAACCTTATAGTTTTACAAGTGTTAGGTATTTGATTCTCATCTACATACATCACATAATCATAGAATACTAGTTCTCTTATAAGTTGATTTATATGTACTTTGAAGTGACCAATCTTTCAAATACTTGTAACAAATGGTAGGTAAGTGAATGAAGCAAAAGGTACTGGTTTGGTGTCCAGGAGTGAGCATCAGCAGCAACATGCACGTTTATTCAACTGAAGATCCTCAAGTATGACAAAACGCGCGTTCAAACTCACACCAGTACCCACTATCAATCATTGTGAAGAGACGAATGTCTATGTTATTAATTAAGAATTGTTTAAATATGTTCATGTTTTTCAATGACGGAACATGTTTGCAGCCCAAGCTATAGTCTTTGAGTGTTACTAAGTTCTCCGAACTGGACGATTTAATGTGAAGGAGTTCATAGTTGTTATAGAATTGCATGTGACAACTTTTCTTCCCTTCATTTATCTTTGCAGTTCAGTCAATTATCTTGTTTGGTTGATCGACCAAATGTTATCCAGAACGATTATCAAGTTGTAAGACATTTGAGTGAATCATGAATATATTTTGTTTCTTTTATTCAACCATCTACAAATAACACAACCAATATATAAAAGATAGAACAAGACAATCAAAAGTATAACAAAATGTCAATGCTGAAGTGATTTGTATTGCTTATTCGATTTCGTTATTTCCATAGTCATATTCTAAAGATAAGACTAATCAGTTGCATTTATTCTTAAGTATCAAAGTTTCAACGAGTATCGATCGTTTGCTTCATTAACATCTGAGCATTTCTTGATAAAACTACAGTATCATTCATCATTTAACATCAAATAATATTCGATTCATTCAATAATCATTATACACTATTGGCCATAGTGATTATACAAAAGAATTGAACAAATGTTTACACAACTTGCATTTGTAAAACTCTTTGAAACATCTATTACCGATTCGAGAATTAGTGTGATAATTATGCACTATCATAGAATCAACTGACGAATCGTTTGTGTGACGAAAGTTTTATTCTGGATGTCAAATCTGATTGAAATATAAATATAAATCAGTCAACTAATAATTGACGTCTTTATTGATACGGTTCATCGAAGTGACATATTTCTGAACACTGAATATGAAATTCTTGTTGTAAATGTCAAAATTATGGGTGTACAAACTTAAATTTGCAATTGACTACCCCTGGTCATTTAAACAAATTTGATCGGTGATTTATAACATTCCACACAGACATGAGGTTTCCTGTTGGATATCTGAATTGACCACACAATAAATGAGCCGAAAAATACTATGTATTTGAGCATTAGCGTTAAGCAACGATTCGATCTGTCGTTCTCTAATTCCATGGAAAGAAAACATTTATCATATATGATCAGATAATGTAAACCTATAGAACGCTTTAATTTAGTCCCTAAGGTAACAATCCAAGCCTGTTTATATTCGTAGCCATGAAAATTTATTTCGAGCAAATTTCTTTAATCGGAATGTAAAATTCGGTGATATTAAAAAACAAGTAATATGCATGTCAGTTATTATGGCAAGCCCATATACCTTATTCTAACTTTCAGACATCCTATTTAATTCATTTTACTTGAGCCATATTTTGACCTTGTCAATTATGGAGTTGGCTTCCCAGCCATCTCTGCGCGTCAGTTTGCTCTGTTCTATCACATTCGCTTTGCATACGAAATATATGTATTCAACATCCCATTCTCGTTATTTGACTTATTTAATTCCGTTATTGGATAACGCGATTTAAGTCGACGATTATATACGAGGAAAGGCGATAACAATCATTCATACGATCTAATTGGAGTCAGATCCACGGGCCACTAAAAATAACCTTAACAAGGCAGTCATTAACTTTCAAGTTATGAATGACCTAATCATTACTATCAATGTATATGTTAGTTATTGCACAACCCGATGCATGTTATATTCGATGTTGTAGCATTTTGACATGGTTTAGTCGAATTGTAATTTGAAAAAATTTCCATGAAATCATATAACGATGGCTTTTGAATTCAATAGTTTTTTATATTCAGACATATATACACGGACGATGCTGTCACCGGATTCATCAAGGTGTACTGCATTCCATTTTTGATTGCTGTACAGTTACATTTTATGATATCAGTTTATGATTGAAATCAGTGCAAGAAAGTCAGTTGTTCCCAAACTAAGAATTCAATATTGTTGATTCAGTCGAACAATAAAGGACGATTGACATTTTCTTTCCAATCGTCGATGACACTTTCTTGAAAATATTTCAATCAACTTATTACAATGGAAGGTATCGAAGTATGTGGATGTGATCTGGTCTGTGTGTTGTCAGATAAAGCATCAGACTGGTTGAATCAATGAAAATTCATCGGAGAAAAAGGCAATATTTAATTCAACGAGTATTGAAGACGATCTGATCATTAGATCATAGAGTGATTAGCACAGTAGCCGAAATGTTATTTCAATAGTCTAACACGTAGTAAATTGAATGGGTTTGTATTTACACTCACCGCACATATTCATTAGGAAGTACAGATTTTCACAGTGTGGAATGAATTGTGAAACTTGCCTTGATAAATTGTACCTTGGAGACTTATCCATACATTATATTTATTGTGTATGCATGACGAAGTAATGTTTTCGGAAACTAAGCAATCTATTTAATGGTAATCGCAATTTCGTTGTTTGTTTTCACAATTTCAATGACACAAAAAATTTGATGTGAGGCTTAGAAATCATTGGTAGGAAGAGTGTGTTCATGCACATCGGTCACGGTAATAGTTACCGTTACAGTATTGAGGGTAAACCTCTTCCATGCGTTGAAGAGCATAAAGACTTAGGAGTAGTTCTAAGTCATGATTTAAAAACAACTACGCATTGCAAAGCAGCCGCTGCCAAAGGTTTTTGTGCGTTATGGTCACTTCGCCGAGCGTTCAAATTTTTGACGAGGAAACGTTTCGAATTTTATATCCCACATATGTAAGACCACACTTAGAGTACTGTATCCAAGCAGCTAGCCCGTGTCTGGTAAAGGATACTAACTCCCTTGAGCGTGTCCAGTGTGTGGGAACGAAATTAGTGAAAGGTCTTTCTAGACTCCCTTACGATGTGCGTTTAAACGCCTAAATCGTTTCCCCTTGTCGTATCGTAGGACACGAGATGACCTTATACTGGCACTTCGTATCTTTAATTATGATTCGGGTGTTAATATGTCTCATTTTTTGCTCCCTCCAGCACTAATAATCTCCGAGGTCATAGCAAGAAGGTTCATAAACCAAGATCTGATAAACTTAAAGTGGGGTCTTGTTTTCTCATCGAGTAATCAATGATTGGAACGCCTTACCCGAACAAGTGGTATCAGCCACATCAGTGAATACTTTCAAGGAGAAGCTGGACCTTCACTGGAAAGCAGTGTGTCAGGATTAATACAGGTTCATCAACCTACTATCCTTATTACTGAAGAATGAAGACTGATCCGCTACTGGCATATATTAAAAGACGAACTCTTAAAGGTAAGCTTTATTGAGTATGAAATATAAACTGTTTAGCTCATCAACTTCTTAGGTATTGCAGCAGATGGAAGTTACATATTACGCATAACGTCCGAAATAACACAATTGCATTACCGAGACGGAGCAATGGGTATACAAGGATTTTACGATGCCAACGAATTAATTGGCATCACATCATTGAGAAATATGGTGAACGCTTCGCGACGGAAGTTGAGAAAAAAGTGAACAATTATTATTTAAGAATTCTTAATAACAACTTGTAAACTTGTTTTTCTGCTTCAGTATTAATGATGATTCAATAAACTGGTGCATCATTTTTATTTTCCTCTTTTTCCTTCTTTCATGGGGATGAATACCATTAATGTTTACGAGTAAGTGTCTGTAAGAATTAAGAAGGAATAAGTTACGCTACTTCCTCGTAAAGTTTTACAGATTAGGCACCCACCTAACATATTTCCCGTCGTCGGATTACGTTTATTATCGAATGAGTATCAATAGCTAAGTAGACTATAATTTCATGTGATTAGTTGTGCTTATGAATTTAAATAAAACAAGAAGAAAAATTAATGCAGAATAGTATGCATTCGTTATATTTTGTGCTTTCTCGTCAGTTGCTTAATACCAACTATGTAATAGAAACAGTTGAAATAAGTGAATGTAAAGAATTAGAATAATGTAGGTTATCAATAATAACTATATACATATGTATATAGTCAGTAACAGGTCAGAGGTGATTTGGTTTTACAATCAAGGTGACATCAAGGGTGGCTGGTGCAATAAACGATCAAGTGGAGTTTATAGACAGATAAGTGGTGTGAAAATCCTCTATAGGTTATAAAGGAACCTTGGATTCAAAAACTAATACTTTGAGTTACGTAATAATTGAATAGAATTTAAAGAGGATCAAGTGAGTGGGGATGATTCACAGGGTGGTTTATGAGGTAGCTGAATATATGTGAAAAGCTAAAATGAATTATTACGTAATCCATCTTATCTTACTTGTTCATCCCATGAATTATAATGAATTCATATTATTCTGCATCAATATTTGTTCTGGCATCCTATAGACTATTCTATATATACCAACATGATTTCTAATGTAAAACACTGAGTATAGTTGTTATATTTACATTGAAATAATTCACTAAGTGAATGAAAATGTCAATAGACAATGTAGAACACAATTATCGTAAACTTGTAAACTGGTTTTCCAAATGATCTTTCATAATCACAAATTCCATAAGTTGTACACGGGCGTAAACATGATCACAAAGCTTTGAGAACCTTATTAGCTTCATACAATTCTGTCTTGAAACAAACAATTGAACTTAGTTAGCAGTATCACAGTCCATAAGTTAATCAAATAGCAGGTAATAGAATGTACCTATAAGTCTCTTATTTGCAAACAGTGCTATTCATCAGAGATTTCGGATTCGGTTAATAGAAATTCATCGGTAATCTGTAGAGCAGACATATCACAAGTAAGCATTATTTACAATTTGCTGTAGTTACCATCATTACAACATTCAAGCAGCGATTGCTAGTTCACGTATTTTCGTCACGTATTTTGCATGAATTAATTTGAACTAGTCAGTCTGTAATGGAATTGGTATTGAAGAATTAACTCCTTCAGAGTTGTTAGATGATTCTAGGGTTGTGTCGTATCAAGGACTAGGAGCTTCTAATCCCCATCATATAACTCTGAATGCTTCACAGTCTTATGACATTTGTTTATACGAAGTTTATGATATCAATGAAATGTTCATGTTTTCACAGCACATATTGCCTTAAAACTCTGATTTCACTGTATTTATGACTTCACTTGCAAGTGACGAATAACCTATAAGTTTCTTATTTCATGTAAACAGCGCTCTTCAGTTTCTAACCCTTCTAGTATTTTGCATAGACATTTGATATTAACAAAAAATTTGGTAAACACATTTTAGATATCACTCGACAATATGCATTGTAACTTCATCCATAATCTGGTCAATAATTTCGGATTCTGTTTACAGAAACTTATTTGTAAAACCTATAAGACACATCATAAATTAGTGATAACTATGACATGTTCAAAATAAACACGCATCGTTTTACTTATGACGACTTTGTGACTTCTTAATGTGACACTTCCAGTAGTGTCATATACTATTCCTGTATACGTTGAGAAAGCGGATGGAAAAGACTATCAACGTCAATTGTTACTCACATAATTCTTCTCAGATACGTTAAATAATAATAAGTCACTTCAGTACAAGACGTTGATACTTATAATGGATATAACTATTTCTGACTAAATATTAACAAGTTACATAATATTGATAAATAGATTAACGCGTAATTGCTTCTACCTACATTTTATAAACAAATATCAACATCCATGTACACCATCAACATAATCAAGGGGGTGAACCATATGTAATACGTTTTAAAGTTCATTTCCCTGACAGCTCAATCTGTGATCTATTTTTTGACTTGAAAGAGTGTAAATCTTACTTGCTTGAGTTTGTATTGCTACAAATAACCATATTAGGCTTACTAAATATCCACTTGAGTGGTGAGCGAGAAATACGTCAAACTGCTAATAAATTGGAGTAAAAACTAAGTAGAAAGCACAAACATTACGAAAATTGACGTGTGACGGAAAAAAGGCTGTTAATAGCTGAAAATAACGGCACAAAAACATTCTCGATAATGTGTAACATGTGTGCCAAAACCCATGGCGTAACAACCTGACCGTGCCAACACAAATCAAAACGTTTATTTATATACAGCCGATAACCTTCCTTTGGGAGAGTTAGGAAATAGTATACTGAAAGAAGCAATGGACCAATAGCGTTTAAGATATTTCCCAAGCGGGAAATACGACATGAAGTTGACAAGAACGCTTTTGGTGCGAAAATAATGAGTTTCAAATTTTCTAAATAAAATTACAAATTGAGGCTCTGCATCCAAGTGACTTCTGTGGATCTAACATCCCGAATACAACTCACTACTCATCAGCATATATGACACTAGTTCGATACTGTGAGATGATGTTGTGTGTGTGAGTGGGATTTAGGAATGCACTGTGACTGACTGATCAGTGTTGTGAATTAGATGAAATGTTGAAGCGACACGGAACGTAGTAAGAATGGGGAGAGTGTGACGTGTTGCTTGTTTTGTTGTTGTTTTGGTTGTTGATTATGATGATTGGCCGCGAAAGTGTGATGGTGGTGATTATATATATATATATATATATATATATATATATATATATATTGTGGTGGGATTGGATCCGGCGCCGACTTCACATCGACGCCCAAATCCAACGCCTTAATTCTATTCGTCTAACACGTCTTACGACCGATATTCACCATTATTGTTTCATCTTTCACAAGTTTTTTCAAAGCTAGTTGGTGATCTTTAGTCAACACTTTCGATTGTGGGGTTGGTGTCGTTATGTACTGGTTTGTAATGTCAACTAGTTTCGATCTCAACCAACTATGTTTTTATCGTTCATGGGTTTCAGCTCTGACAACTGTTGATATAAATACTCAAACTGGGTTTCAGTGTCTATTCTGTTGCATTTTTTCGGAATGTGAAATTTAAATCCAAGAGAGAGTGCTTCAGTTTCAATTCGAGTTAGTATTTTTACTGGATAAATTCTGTACGTATTTTTCTGAGTTCGTAGAAAACACGTAATGTTTTTGTTCTTTCACAAGTATTTTGGTTAATGTCTTTAGAAATTTATGACTGGTTTTGGACTGAACATCGTGAATGAAATTCATGCAATGAATCTACATACAATGTTTAAATCCATAATAATTTTGTCATAACCGAATGATTCTGTTTTAATTGAGACAGGGCACAAGATTGACATTAATACAGCATTTCGAATGTTGTATAGAAATTGTGAAGGATGAATTCTTAAGTTTATTGAAGCTTTGACTATTCGTAAATTTAAACCCCCTTTTGTGTACAAAAACCATTTGTCTTAACCTTCAATTTACCTTGGTAACCCTTAAGTCATTCTATGGCCTAGGATAGCGCGACAATTTCTTATTGTTTCTCCCTCCCTCCTTCGTTATTTTACTTAAACTTTCATTTAATTGACCTTTATTAATTTTCATATAAAAATGCCTTGACAAGTGTATGTGTGTGATCAGATTGTTCGAAATGTATAGCGCAAATACATCACCAATGTTTTTAGATCAACTCCGTCTTCTTATTGTTCTATCTAAATCATATAAATGAAGATCAATTAGTATTTCATAAAATGAAACTTGTGTTAGCAACTAACTTTCAAATAATCAATAGTTTTTGGACAGTAATTCAATTGTCTTATGTCTTAACTAATACTACTGTATTGTTTATAAGTAACATAATATATACACAAAAGAATTTTTGCAGTATAAAGTTATGGAGATTGTTGAGCTTTGATTGACATCATGAAATGAGCATTCGTGCACGTGACCGATAGTTTCTGGGTTTGAATCCTGTGTGAGGAATAGTGGATGCAAACTACTGAGGAGTTCCATACTAGGATAAAATGGCCAACCAGTGCTTTCAGGTTTTCATTGATGGTCTAACATTGATCGATTCATGATCTCAATCATAAACATAATTTTCATTTAGATTGTTTCTATTTGATACTTAAATGTTGTAGGATTTCATATATCATCGACCTAAATTTATCATACATTTGTTGGAAAGTACTTTTCATATTTGGATACTTTTACTACACACAAATATAATCGAAATTTCTCACTCAGCTATTCAAGTTTATTTTAACTCCCAACTCAATAATCATCAGTAATACTAATTATTTCTGATATACCTAATCGAACGTTTTTCAGCACCATCGGTGATATCTCGATGAATGACCAATAAATGTCGGGTAACATAGTGTAATATCTTTATAAAGTGATAAGCGATTCGTAAGAGTTTGTATTTATTATACACATATTTCAATACATTAAATTTCGATGCACAAATTCTTGGTAAATAATTATCTTGTGGTTAATTTCACCCATGAGCATCATTCGTGTCTCGTCATATTTAATACTCCATAGATGGCAGAGTTTATCTGTGTATCATACGTCTGCCTGTTCAACAGCTCAAGTTATAAACCTTCAAATTCAGATTTGATCAATTATGTTAACAACAACAATTGAATATACAATTTCTTTAACAACAACCTTAAAGAATATATTTTCAGCCAATGTTCATTGTAAGCTATCAAAACATTTCAGTAGTGTATGCTTGTTGACATTATTTAAAATAGATAGATAGATAGAAGCATTCCTAGTGTACTTCAAATGAGCTAATAAAGCATAGATGTTTGATGTATACACCACAGTAGTCATCATATTTCAGTACAACCTCAACAACTGTTGTGACAGTTAACGAGTTACAATATATGAGACAAAATTTGAGTTATCTAATTATATAGGTTTAAATAGTTTTAACTTGTGGATACCAAAACTACTGTCATCAGTTCATAATTAAAAAGTATAACCTCAGTTTCATTAAGCACTTCTATCACAGATGGTCTAATGATCATACAAACTGAACATTGAAGTTCATGATAATGATGATGATGTCGACGTTGATGTTTGTCAGATGTTAAATGTGTTACAAAAGAATGTTTAGTTTTAAGACTTCCACCATATAATTTAGAATGATCTTTCAATGGTATAGAATATGTCACATTTGATCATATTGAAGTTGTACAATAGACTCTTCTCTTCTTCATTTTCATCATGGAATAATTTTGATTGAATATTTTGTATACAAAATATTTCCTTATTACTTACATCATGTGTACTAGGGGTACAAACCAATGATATTGTAGTGAATAGAACACGGATGGGGACAATGGAATGTATTTCACACAAAATGACAGAGTATCTCAATAAATTATGAGAACCATAAATTAAATCTTTAATTTACAAAATCTCCACCAATTGTGTTAAAATGTTTGTTTCTAAACTGATTTCCAACTAGTTTCTAACACATAAATGTAAACAATAAAATATGAACTTGAATTGGTTCAAACGATGTGTACAGAATGGAATGGGAATTGCTCCTTACGAGTAGGGATGAAATTTTCTTTATTAAAAAATTCATACATAATTATATAGATTGATTTTCATAGACTGATTGAACTCTAAAGAAAAATTTGTTTTCGATTTCAGAGAGCGTAACTTTCCATTGAATAATCATTGAAATGAATCTTTTCACCGACATAGGAAAAGTGTCACGTCTAGGAAAATCCATAAGCTGAGTTACACAAATTAGTTTTTATGCAAGTCAATGATGTTTGTTGTGTTCGGGGTTTTTGTTACCCAGAGAACAGAAACAGAACTGAATTTCGTTAAATATTGTTTGCTATCTCCTTGAAAATAGCTTTATTGGGTGGATTAAATTAACGTAGCAAATGTAGAACTCCCACTAACAAAAACTTCACGTTAATAGGTACCTCCTGCAAATTTTCGTTCTCGGTATATGCAGATTTGCGGAGGTTGTAGAATTCTCGTTATTTAAATCCTAAACTAATCTTAATTAAGTCATCACTAAAAACCTGGAAGCACTTGACGTCCGTTTTGTTTTTATATGGAACTGCTCAATAGTGCTCATCCACGAACTCGTATCCGGACATTGAACCTAGGATTCTCGGTTTCACACATGAACACATAGCCTCTAGACCACTGAGCTGATATCTAGCAGTGCTAATGTCTAACTCCAGTGATACGGGTTATATATATATTTCTTTTAAGAACATGCACTTGAAGAATACCTCAGTTCTTCCCCCATCCATTAATGTGTAGAGTAATTCCAATAAACAAAGACAAACTGAGTTAAGTATAGATCGTTAATTCTGATGTAAATACCTGTGTGTAACTAACTAAAAAAAACTTATTGACAATAATTTACTGAAAAACAGATAAGAAAACAAAATACAAAATCTTTTCCGATGAGTTGAATAAATCAAAGCTGAACATTGTGGATTTTATCCATTATGTATTATTGTAATTTGTATTTTGACCAAGAAGAGTTGTGGATGATGTGGTATTTCTAACGGTTGAGTTGACGGGTCGACTTAAGCTAAATCATCATTGAAAACCTGGAAGCACTATACGGCGTTTCTATCCAAGTCTGGGACTACTCAGCAATGCGCACTCACGATCCCGCGCACCGGATATGAACATAGGACCATCAATCTTGTGCGTGAACAGTTAAACTCTAGATCACTGAGCCGGCATCCCATGGTGTTAATGTTTAACCTCAATCAAAGTACAACAAGTACCATTCATCGTATTTCTTGTCAAAGGCTTGAATAGCTTGTAATTATCAGTAGACATACATATATTTATATTCATAGAACAATTCTTCTATTATTTTTCTATCTGCAAAATACGGATAGACATCGGTATGCCCCAGTGACTGCCATTACTTCACTTTATCTTAACACTTATTATATTATGAATTCGATGAAATGATGTCTTATTTTGTAATTTTGATTGAATAGAATGACACTGATTGCTGGGGTGGGGGGGAACTATTATAAAAGATCACGTGAAATTGAGTATGTTCTCAATGAATTCAATGAAGTCATTTTATTAGCTTATTAACGAGCTGAGTCATCCTAACAACAACTTGTCTATATCATTGTATCTTTATTACTATTATGAATGTATGGACATGTATGCCTGAATATTGCTTACGGCCCTCGCTAGTCGTACTACTAACCACTTATTTGATTCGATGACCTATTCATTTCACTATGTATATATACATGTCCATGCTATTCATATTCATTGATCTAGCTCGCTCTCGCTCTCGCTCGCTTAATTGTACGCGCTTGCTCGTATTCATATTCGCTGCCTCACTCGCTCGCTTGCTTGCCTTTCAGCACAACTCTTCTATGCTCGTTTAACGCATCTGCAATATTTGGATATCTGTGTGTTTGGTGCCGTAATAAACGTAATCAACGCTTCGTATTCGCCTTCTGATTAGTACACCGTTGAGGCGTTATATAGAACGGTTATCAAGACGAACTGTATACGAAGTTTAAAGATTATATCGGATACCGACCAACACAACACATGTGTTAAAGACTCTGATGATTCACGACATACCGCAATCAGTGTCAATAACATTCCCAAGGTATACATGACATATATAGCGAATATATAATTAAAATGTGGCAAAAATTGATATTATTACAGCTTTTAAAACGTTATGTAGAAATTGTCAAAAACGAATTCTTAGGTTTATAGCAGCCTTGGCTATTCGTTATGTGTACAAAAAGAATTTGTTATAATCTTGAATTTACACTGATTATTATTATTATTATTATGTCTATCCACAACCATATTAATTATGACCTAGAAAGACTCACCACACACATTGATAAATGCCTTTAGCACTCTCCGCAATACAACAAACTCTTTTCTCAATAGCCCGAGAAAGAATAATGGATAACAGTAAAGAATAATAGGTAATATGCAAGAATTGACAAATTGTAAGAGTAAATTACGAGTAATCCCAAGAGCTTGCAATCTATTTATGTAGTAAGTCAGACGGAAAACCTTCTTCGATAACAATAAATTGTGAGAAGACCAAGACAGATCAGAGGAAAAGGTGACACCAAGATAATTGACCTTCGACACTGAGTTTATCAAAGAGTCTCCGATGGTAAAAGCATTATGGGATCTCAAAAAGTGTTTATATTCCGTTCATGTCTCAAGCTAAAGTTAACAGCTTGACATTTAGACGGATTAAGTATGAGACCATTACCAACAGACAAACAATCAATACGAGACAAAAACTCATTCATTTCTATGGGATGTAAAAAGGAAGATATAGGCATACATACAGTGAGATCATCCGCATACTTCACAAAAGTGTTTTCTGTGGAAGATGGCAGGTCATGCATAAAAAAAGAGAATAGAAGAGGTGAAAGAACAGCTCCTTGTAGTAAACCTTCCTGAGACAGTAGAGACTCCGAACACTTTCCTCCAAACACAGTGTACTGTTCCCTTCCAGAGAGGTAGGAACATAGCCAGTTGGTTATCCAGCTGTCAGTGTTGACGCTGATTAACTTGTTAAGTAAACGTTGTCTTGATATAGAGTCAAAAGCTGAAGTATAGTCCAGAAAAGCACAACGAACATACTTCTTACCCTTTTCTAAGTTGAACACTATGTTGTGGTGCAGAACTGCAACAGCATCTAAAGTGCTTCTTTTGCGCCTGTATGCAAACTGGTATGGGTCAGTATGCTCTTTTATCGCAAGCTGAAGTGGAAGTATTAATAATTTTTCCATGGTTTTGAGGAAGGGTGAAGTTATTGCAATAGGTCTAAATTTTACATTCTTATCACCAGATGCTTTCTTGGGTACAGGAATTATCTTCATCTTTCTCCACATTTTCGGTATGAGATTAGATGAGAAGGATCTGTTAAACATAGTTGTGAGCGGATGACACAGAACGTCAGCACATTTTTAAAAAGGATGTTTGGGATACCATCAGGTCCCAAACATCGAGATGAATTAAGCGACCGGAGACATCCTCGTACATCAGTTTCAGTGAAAGTAGGAACACAGCTATTTTTTAAACCCGTGGATAGAGGGAGCATCACATCAGATGACTGACGTACAAAAGACTTATTTAAGTCACAAACATTCAGCTGGTTATCGCTTCTAAACTGTCTGTCACCTGTAAGTTCTTTAAAGAGTTTCCACATACTTGGAGAGTTTTTGCAAGATAAGAGCTTTTGAGTAAACATACAGTTGAGACGTCTAATCTCTAGGTTTATCAGACCATTTAGCTTACGAACTTCATTAGAGTTCTTCTCCTTGTACATTCTTTCTTTCATCCTTCGTAGTCGTTTTAGTTGTGTAGATGTAAATCGATCAAAACTTACAAAAATGGTTTCAGTGGGACAGCAAATATCAAAACAGAATTTAAGGTAACAAGTGATAACATCAGTAGTGTTTTCGAGTGAGTCATCTGTAAATAATTCCCAGTTAGTCGTATGAAACATGCTTCTCAGATTTCGGATATTTTCTTCTGAGTAATTCCTATATTTGACTTTCTTGGTTTGACGTAAGAGTATACTCTTCTCATGCTTTCCATATACTTTAGGTAGAACACGAATTATACAGTGATCTGAACTAGACAATGGAGCACGTTTACGAGTCGCATATATACCCACATCATTAATGAAGACGAAGTCTAGATAAGCATCCAAACGGGTAGGAAAATCCACTACATTTTGGTGACCTAGTGACGTAAGGAAGCTACAGTCACATGAATTGAAGTCACCACATACAACTGAAAGTGAATCACTGAAGGCAGTAAGAGCGAACTCAGTGAATTCATCAGCAAAAACAGATAGTGCAGATGATGTGCAATCTGGAGTCACGTAGATATTGGTAGCATAAACATATTTGTATTTATTTATATGTTTTGGACGACATCTTAGAATTAGACAGTCGATAAAGTCATTTGAAAACTTAAAACACACAAACGAAGATCGACACCAGTTTATGTTTACAAACGTAGCTACACCGTCAACACACCTCTTTTTGTTGTTCGATCGATCCTGACGATAAATTTTAAAATCACATAGTGATACAAGGCAGTCATCCTGTAAATCATTCAACCAAGATTCTTGAATTGTGATGACACCACAATTACGATACGTATTTTGACTAAGTAGGAATTGCAGATAGTTCACTTTGTTGATTAATGATCGGCAGTTAGAATTAAGCAACTCGGGAATTGGCATACGATTAATGTTCATTCTCTTTAATGAATATTGCCAACCACCACGATGCCTTTTATAGTACTTTTTCGTAACTTGTGCAGCGAAAGGTCGTAGGCTTTTCATAAAAGCGCTTGAATAGGTTATACGATTAATGGACATAATTATAAATTAAAACAAATAAAAAACAGATAACTTGTTGAAATAATCAGATGGCAGAAACAGGTAGCCCAGATATTCAAGCAGACCGACACTGATAATCCTTCAGTCCATCCATGACCTAAGATAAAGTGACCATTCCGTATTCTTTCTGTATGATGAAACCGTGTTCCTCTCAGTGACTAGCTTCGTTAAGGGAATTCTCGGAGTTCTAGCGAGAAGCTGTAACCATTGGAGTTCAATTCGTATCGGGTAGAGACATGTATCTACCACAGTACAATGGAAGATGGTCGCGCGATTTTGCGGATTGGTTGAAGTTAGACATTAACACCATGGGATGCCAGCCGGCTCAGTGGTCTAGAGGATAAGAGTTCTCACGCGAGATCGAAAGCCCTGGATTTGAATCTCACGAGTGAGATCGTGAATTCACAATGCTGAGGAGTCCCACAATAGGACGAAACGGCCGTCCAGTGCTTCCAGGTTTTCAAAGGTCATCTAACATCAATCGATTCATCATCTCAATCATTGCGTTTTTCACAACAGCTCTGTATGTACTAAAAAGTGATCATGTAAAAAACCTGTGAAGAATGAAGATCACACCTGAAATCAACTGTTTATCTATTTGAACAGTTTTAAGTAGAGTCAACCTTTTATGATTTGCATCTATGAATATGCAAATTGCGTAATGAAATTATAAAAAATCCCTTTGGTGTAAATATTTCAGCAAAAGGAATAGAAAATCGAATTCAATTAGTATTCTTTACTTGAATCTTCATATTGATGTTTAGAACTGCAATTGATCAGTTTCTTATTGGCATATGTGCATACTGTGCGTATTGCTTCAATATTACATTAATTTATTAGCATAATAAGCAAAGATGGATAGTGACTAGCAGTGGAATTGAGCATGTGCCTTCCTTCTATTTGTCATTACTGATAGTTCCTGGGTTCGAATCTCGCGACGAAGGAGGGAGCAGGATCGTGGATGTTCACTGCTGAGGAGTTCCACAATAGGGCGAAATGGCCATCCAGTGCTTTCATGGTTTTGTATGGCAGTCTAGCTTCAATCAGAGTGATATGTAGTTGGAGTAGATCCACTCAACATCCACATACACACACCCATACATCACTATGCATTATTTCAACACAAATACAATACCAAATCAACACACAGCTCACAGTCACAATCAACGATCAATTACTCACCTCTATTCAGTAGTAAAGTATTTATATGTTGGGGACCTTAGATACCCAGAACTTATTTGATGTAAAGGGACCTAAGTTTGTAATTTTATTTAGAAAATTTGAATTTCTTTATTATCGCACCAAAAGATTTCTTGTCTTTTTGATGTCGTATTTCAAACTCTTCCAAATGCACTGTGAGGTGTCTAGCTGTAAACAATGTAATAATCAGATGAATGATGTGCATGAAAAGTGTGTTAGGTGAATACAAGTAAAATTTGAAATATTCCCATATTATAAATTTAGAACAACATAGATATAAGCGAACAATATTGTTTTCGATTAGATCCTCATCAGGCTTTACTCTAATATACAGTAATGTATTTATATGCATATACGAAATGAATTAAACCAATCAAGGTAGTTTATAGGTCAATGATGATAACAATGAAAACGAATTTATTAATGATTGTATGCGGAATGATAGATATCCTAAAATATATTGGAAATGTTTACGCCGGAACAAAGTTTATCCGAATGCCAGAACCGCCACAAGTTTCATTTTATGAAATACTAATTGATCTTCATTTATATGATTTAGATAGAACAATAAGAAGACGGAGTTGATCTGAAAACATTGGTGATGTTTATGCGCTATACATTTCGAACAATCTGGTCACACACATAAACTTGTCAAGGCATTTTTATATGAAAACTAATAAAGGTCAATTCAATGGAATTTCAAGCAAAATAACAAAGAGGGGAGAGAGAAAGAATAAGAAATTGTCGCGTTATCCTAGGCCATAGAATGACTTAAGGGTTACCAAGGTAAATTGAAGGTTACGACATTGATTTCGAAGTCATCTAGGCGCATGTTCATTGACTCTTGTTTGCATTGTTCGATTACTCTTCCCTAGTTTTAGGAAGATGATTATGTTCTCTCATCTGATTTATTATTGTACATAAGACCCTGTCTTTATGATGTAATCTGAATTGCCTTGTTCGATCCATTTCAAGCTTACTATAGAATGTAAGTTATATATATACATACATGTATATTCAGTATTAAATAAACAAAGATGGATAGTGGCTAGCAGTGGAATGCAGAACGTGTGTTTCGTCCTGTTTGGGACTCACAGTATTCATATATGCCAATAAGAGACTGATCAATTTCAGTTCTAAAACATCAATGGGATGATTCCAGTAAAATAATACCAAGTGAAGTACTAAATAAAGCTTATAATGAATAGTTTTCCGGTAATATAAAGTTGTATATATATAGAAAATTGTATTCTATCCTATTGAAAAATACATAACCGTAGATCTGACTCCATGTAGATCGTAATGATGATTGTCGTTGAAATATATACGCCGCCTATTCTCGTATAACATCGTCGACTTTAATCGCGTTAGTCAAATAACATAATGACATAAGTCGAATTTATTATAGATGTTGCCTGTTCTGAATTAAAATTATTCCTCTCATCCCATATTACACATACTTACCTATTTATACCTTTTTATAATTTTAAATGATCTAAAAACGCATTTAGTATTATTTCCTACTTCTTTATTTGCCTTGAACTTGTCTAATTGCGTTAATTATGAATTTACATTTTGAACTGTAAAACTTAATAAAAATGTTTGACAACAAATATTTTTCGTTTATACCGAAAATTTGTTGCCATAACAACGTTTTTATTTTAAATAATCGATTGATAAAAGTCTTTTGTGTCATGATCACAACTACCATAAAATTAGAAGAAAGTATATTTCTAACACGGAACTATACGCCGTAATCTCATAGATTGGTGAATTATCTACAAATTAATAATCATACAATCATCAATTCTATGCCTATTTATCATGCGTGAAATATTTCAGTTATGTGTCATTGTAATAAATAAATACGAATCATTAAATGGGAGCTTTATTCGTCAGTAATTAGGAGATGTAAGTAAACTTCTAAAGATCAAATAGATCTCATCAAATGGAATACTCACAAATATCAAATCAATACAAAATATATTTTCAGTACTAATAAATTCCATATACGTTTACTAAGGCAACTAATTCAGTGAAAGTTTTGTGAATATTTGTGATTTTCTAAGAATCAGTCAAAAATAAAATGTGTGAAGCGATTACCACTTCATCTAGTCTGCGAACGGAACAAAGACTCTGTGACCAAAAACCAATAAGTTAGCTATTCTAATGCGTTCCATGGGCGTTAACCACAGAAAGAAGTCCAAGTTCGAAACGGGGTTAATATATTCCGCAAGCAGCCAGAGGCACGAGCAATCCCGACAGGCACAAATCAAACGTATTTACATTCACATAGTGTAAGCTGATTCTCAGTGACAAATCGATAAACAGTACAGGGCAATAAGAATGAATTGAATAGTGAAAATGTTAATTGACAAAGATGATATCAGCTGAATAAATCCGACCAAGAATGAACTGGAAAACTCAGGAACTGATACAATTATTCGTCGATGATGTTTGATGAGGTTGGTGATTTCGCCAACATCTGGACCCACAACTGAACAGTATCATGCTCATGAAATACTCGAGGTTTATGAATTTGATCTCATGTGAATTCAAAGCTGGGCTCAAATGGAGTCCGAAACAAATTCACTTACTAATCATTTCTCGCTTGAACTAAATTATTGTCTGACGTAACTATCAATTTTTATCAAGAAACATTTATCGAGATACGCAATCTCAAGCAATGAAGAGGAGTATGAGTTTGTTGAAAGAAAACATCTTGATGATTTGAATGTTCGAAGTTCTACTTAACAGACCGACTAATTTGGGTGTCATAAGAAAACAATGATATTTGCATATCATTTTTCTCTTCGTACATGATTTCTCTGTATATAACGACAATGAATGACTTCTAGCGGTATTATTTGCATTCCACGTAAGCAACGGTGGTCATCGGAGTTTATCCATTCCGGGTGTGAGGAAATTTCACTATTAGCAACAAGTGTGGCCGTAATAATTTCACAAATAGCTGGAGTGGTTGATATAGGCAAGTGAATATCAGCTTAACAGTTAAGAAGATAAACGAACATTACAAGTCTCGATGATCTTGCACCTTGTTGACAACCCAAATACAAGAATTCAACAGTTGTCCACTGCTCTCCGGCATTATAATAAATTTCCCATCAGAAACTAACTCTGTTATGTTAATCTTAGAATTCAACAACGTTCACAACCCACTTCTTTTTAAAAACTCAAAATGTCAATAAAGAATTGTGGACCAAAAGCATCCACTACTGTACCAAATCGTCATTTCGTAGTTTCGATCTCGACAATGTATGCAGATAAATATGAATGGATGTTCAGCATTTTTCAATACTCTTTGACATATTTTTACTTGATGAAGTTCAGTCGATTGGAAGAAATGCTTATGGAACAATCGAACAACCTGATAAACCACAATTAATCAAGTTTGGCATGAATCCACCGACAAAACTTGGATTATTCGATGTATGAACTGGAATACTGATGGTCAATCAGTGAATGGCTTAGATTATCAATTTCTCAATTTTCATGAAAATAAAAGAGAAAGTTGTTCATTTTAGAGGGTAACGAATCTTTCTTCATCTAGGATGATGATCTATTCATTTTATAAATCGTAATACTTTAAAAGATGAATAATGTCTGTTGAAGTTAAGGCATCAAAAGACAATCACCAACACAAACCACCTACAACCTCAATATGAACAACGCTAACATGAGAACCGAATAAACATAAAGCTAATTGACATTGTGTCTCATCAGTCTAGTGGATTATACATTAAGTTCAAGTGTACTGAAGACTTTAACAGTAGAATGTGAACTCATCTAGCTGAATAGCTTCACAAAAGATCAGATGTGTTTGTTGATTTTCTTTTCTGTCCATTATTCAAGACATAACCGTTTATAAATGCAATTATACTTAGTATCCTTTCGTTAATTCACATTACTGTCAATAGTCTTGCATATCAATAATGGAAGGATATACGGAAACACAGTTGTTGAACAAAGTTTCAGACTCTTTACCTCTATGTGTGTATGGAGCTTAAATGGTGATCGACAACAGTAACCAATTGAAATTCACTTTCAACAAGTCATCATGGGAATAATTTGAATTGGATTACACTAAACCATGATCATTAGTTCATGTCAATTAATGAACAATTCAATATTAGAACTATTTTGTGAACTCCAGATACATGGCTCCAATGGATACATCAATTGAAACTCATTTATACAATCAGACACTTGTTTGTCTGTTTGGAAGGAGATTCAATGAATAATTCATAAATTACATAGGCATTAGTAATCCATATACCTTTCAACCAACACTCTATGTTCACAATGTACAATGCAGAATATGAAAATGAACAATCTGTAAATTCCCTTACTTCAAGAAAAGATCACAGTGGGATAGAAGGAAGAGATCAAGTATAGAATGAGGAAAAATAAGAACGAAGAAAAATAAGCAAAATATTTGAGAGAGGAGATCATCCTTTCACTTCATAGAAGTAGAGAAGAAACTGTTTCAATGTATGTCAATGAACTAGTTGCACTAAAACCCATTAAATGCTGTCCCTTTTCATTCTTTTCTTATTCAGCCGAGTTGAAATTGTTACATGTGGTTAGTTAGTGATTTACTTATGAAACAATTTTACTAATGAAACGGATTCTGTGGTCTTTATAAACGACTGTAAATGAAGATACGAGATTTGGTAATGAGAATTGAATTTCTAAGTGAAAGTTGAATAGCAATGGGAGTATCAACTTGTTCAAAGACAGAACGTGTTCTTCGGAAATACTTGAAAATCATAATCAAGTTGCATATTTGAAGGAAGTTTATCATTAGCTGACATCATTGAGTGACATTCAGTTAAATAAACATTAACAAGTATTAGGTGTTGAATAGATGTTTCGTAGTGGTGTGAAACACTTAACGACATGAACAACTAAGACTTCAACAAGAGTCGATTTTATGATCATAAACTTTATTTTCAGTGATTAATATTCTTAAATTCACTCAATTGGTATTATATAGTTGTCTTTTATTGCTATCGGTGATCATTGTCAGGAAGATGATTGCTCACTATTGACTAGTTGCATACTTGGATGAAATGACAGTCCAATACTTTTAATTCAAATAGCGACGGAAATGAGGAGATACAACTTGGCAGTACTGGGAATCAGCGAAATTCTGGAAGATGTTGAATCCTTCACATACCTAGGAAGCACCATCTATGAACAAGGAGGTTCAGATGCTGATGTGAAGGCGAGGATTGGCAAAACAAGGATCGCATTCCTACAATTGAAGAACATATAGAACTCAAAACAACTTTCAACCACTATCAAAGTAAGAATCTTCAATAGGAACGTCAAGGCAATTCTACTGTACGGAGCTGAAACTTGGAGATTTTCTAGAGAAGATTTTGTTCATCAAGATGCAATGTAAACGGCAAACATTTCCAGAGATTCTTTAAAACCAAATGTTTCGATGATGAAACGAAACTTTTCAGATTGTTTTTTTGTTTTGTTTATAGACTAGTACATTTTTGACAACAAAGCTCTGTGTGAAACTTCATTTATTGAAGGAGCCTTACGTCGGTTTGTGATTCGTCTTTACTTACTTATCAACCATTTCAATACACATTTACATGCTCTTCATTGTGTGATTGGATTATTGAAGTATACATTATGTAAATCTAATGTAGAATGCAATTCCTCCACAAATGAATCACGACACGATTCTGATTGTTTAGAATACTTAAAATGATTTAATTTAATTTTAACCTGGTTAAAATGATCGCACGTATGCATGGTGAAATTCATATTTACAACCTCTACTCTCTCCCTTTCTATCTTTTCCTGCTAGTCCAATCCATCTTTGCTAACAATATGTCTGTTAACATTGATTACTGTACATGCTGAACGATCAATCACTTACCTTAATATTCTAGAAATTTACTCAAACTATCAAATCAATCGGTTAGCGGACTATGAGTTGAAACTACTTCAAACCAATATTCCGTATAGAAATATGTTTTCGGATATAAGACACTTTTATAAGTTGAACTGATCAACCGTGTGAATGAAACCTGATGAAATTCGGAATAACAATCCATGAGACTAGAATACCCGACAGTGACAAGTGATTTGAATTATTTGTGTGAATAAATTTATTGACCGTTTTAAATACTTGTCTTATAGTAAAGTTCTTTTAGGACAACATCGTTACAGGAAAGTGATTCAACGATACATATCTTATTTTCTTATAAATGTTTTCATAATACACAAAGTCTTGTTCAGTTCAGTGGTTTAAATTTTCCGTACTACTATCGGGATAACTTTGTGAAATGCATACATACCTTCAAACTACTTTGGAAATTGAAAGTAGTCCAACGATATAACAAACATTTATTTACATCTTAGATGGTGGTTGGAGGAAGTCAACAGGAAACCCAGGACCCGGGTTTCGTGCTACTTGGCACTCGTCAGCAAGGTGTACCTGTAATCTTAAGGGAACTGGTGCTCCCTGGCGGATCCGATCTCGTGTCACGCAGCTTCACAGTCAGAGACGTTACCACTGTCTCGGATAGCTCAGTTCTTTTTGGTGTATTCCCATTTTATGAATCCTACAGATTTAGCTGTATAACCATTCATATAATTACTTATGTGGTGTATGGTACTGATGTTGACAGATATAAGTAGTATGTATCATCAATCAAATGTGAAATGCCTAGTGGCAGAAGGCTAAGAATGTTCGAAAAGAAGAGAGTTTAGACAGAGAATGCATGGTGTAAAGATAGTGATGATGATGCTTTGGAAGATGATGATGATGCGCACTGCTAAGGAATCCCACATTAGAACGAAACGGCCATCCAATGCTTCGAGGTTTTCCATGGTGGTCTAGCTTCAACTGACTCATCATCTCAACTTTTGAAAATACTATATTATGTACAAAAACCCTTCTGCTAAATGTAATAGATTATCTATAGTTTGATAAATGAATTGCTATGAATACAGTTTAGTAGCTTTATGCTGACTCCACATCTGAAGCAAGTTTGTTCTTCGGTTCTGATGGCCATTAAGATATATATATATGTCACTAATCCTCGTATACAATCATCCACTTAAATCACGTTGTTGAATAAGTGCGTTAAATTGGTCAAATACGAGAATGGATTTCAAAAACTCAGTAACGTTAAATGGTAGATGGTTTCCATAATTTACCTTTCAATCACTTCAGAGGATAAATGAAATTCTACTTTGATTCTAACTAACAAATGTCAGTATGACATAAAACCAATCACAACAACTGACATAGGAATTTATACTCGATCTCTTCGTGTCACAGGTCTACTGTTTTGACTTTTTGACTGATCTCAAAGTGATGATATAATATATCCTGGATAACAGCGCAAAAGTCATTCATCCATTTGGCTAAATAGAGTTTGTGGCATTGTAGTTCATGCCAGTTCGTGATGAAAACCCCTTCATCTAATTCCTACCCTTCACTACCATTAAACATTCTTTCAATCATGTAACATGCTAAAGTATAGTTCTCGTTATACATTAGATTTGAAGTTCTAGTCGTTACTGAATGCATGTTTCTTATTCCACTGATTGACAGTGTGCAATAAAGAACATAGTTATGCCTAAACAGAAATCTCCAATGAAAATCACATTCATTTAAGTAGTATTAACATATAAATGAACAAGAGATTTGATTATAAATACTGAATGCCACTATAATCTTTACAAAACCCTCCTTCTGATTATATTAGCTAATTAAACTAGAGGTTAGACAAGTATTTTGAAGACCCATTGTGACATACAGTTATCCTTTATTACATCATGAATACTCACTGCTTACAAGTCTCATACTAAGACAATACCGTGGTCTAATGATTTTTGATTTTCAATGGGCAACAATTGAAAATGAGTCCAAAATGATTATCTACTTCGTCGGAGAATATCTATTGAGGAAAAGAAAGAAAACAAAAAAGAAAGAAAAATAATGAAAACTGTTATGACATTGACGTCTGACTTTTCTATCACACAAATTATCTACCAATCCGAATACGACTTATACGAATCTTCACACTCGGCCAACCAATGACGTTCAACTAGTGTGGGCAGTCTAGCGCCTTATTGGTCCTAGGTCCTTCTAGCCCGTTTGTTTGCGTCCAAAACACAGTACCAGCTTCCGCAACATGAATCGAATCGTTTATTTCAGACATACTCGGTTTATATATCAATCAGACAGACCGCAACGTACCATAAAATAGAAAATAACATGTGTACACAAATATATCAAAAAGTGGCTGTGAACGCGAGGGACAGTAATTAATAGACTGAGTATAGCTTAAGAACCGTAAGTCGTACAATAATATAGTATAAGTCAAAATAAAGCTTATAACAAGGGGAATATAAATATACATAATCTAATGATTGAATAGTTATACAATAAGAATATTTATAGAATATTAGTCCATTAATAGTCCTCGGAAGTTACCTGTAATTTAATCTTCATCGGGATATAACACCCCATTGTTTGGCTTATCTCTAAGAGAAACAAATTTGGATCAATTATCTTCGTATAACGTGTAGATATTAATTTTCTTATCGATAATGAAAATAAAGAAAAAATGAGAAAAAAATAGAGAAAAATCAATCAATATGATCCATGATGTTTTTCTTTTAAAATCTTTCTTTAATTTTTGAATAGAGAGAGAAATGGAAAAAAGTGAAGGTCATTTTCAAGAAATATCTAATAAAGAGAAACAAGAAGGTAGTGTTTGTTAGAATGTTTCTATGGATGAGAGATTTACTAGTTGGGTGGTTGTGTGGTATTGGTTTGAGTCGTGAAGTGATATATGAACATAGGAATGTAGATCTATCTAGTTGATGAGTCTTAAATAGGACGAAACCAGTGTCCTGGATTTCATTACTAGTCACTTACTATCTATGTACAGAATGCTTGTGAATTAAGGTGATATCGATGCAATCCGCATAGGATGCACATATGTTAATAAGAGATTGATGAATTGCAGCCCTTAACCACAACGAGAAGATTGAGGTGAAATATTGACAAGTGAATTTAAACAAATTCCCCTTGCACAAGCATGTGGCTTTCAGAACACAGGAGCTAAGTGGATAACAGTGGATACAAGGTTCGAATCCCATAGTGAACATCAATTCGGAGATGATGTTATACCCAACTAACGAGTTGCAAATAGGATGAAACACGCGTCAAACTGGATTCCTCTACTAGCCACTATCCATCTCTGCCTATATAAGTATTTAGCTTGTAAAGAAGAATAAACTGTAGTGACTTTGTCTCATTTGAGAAGTTTTAGAATTGTCCGGGTGAAAAGAATGTAAAATAATACGAAGCGAATAATGGAAATGTAACACATCAACTCATCTAAAGTTTTTTAAGTTAATCAAACGATGTTTGTAAAGAAAGAGTTGTCAAGAAGTCAATACTTGAACACTTTTTTATATCTAAAATTTATTCATATTCAATCACTAAGCAACAATGTCTGCATACAGGTATAGATGAACATGGTATTAAAGCAAAAAGAAAGAAGGGGATGAGAATGAGGGTGAGGATGGGAATCGAATCAATATTACTAGCATATGAACCAAATTTAAAAGAGAGGATGATGAATTGATTTTAAAACAATTAGTCCCTTTGATAAATTTCGATAATGATGCTAGAAGACGAAGATTATCAGAACTATGTGATATATTAGCGCAATACATTTCGAACAATCTGGTCACACATATACTTGTTAAGAGCATTTATATATAAAAATAAAAGGTCAACTAGACAGGAAACGGGGTAAGAGGAGATAAGGCTAATGATAAGAGTAATAATAATAATAATGATAATAATGTGAATACAATTTGAAAACTAATCACTCTGGATAATAAGTCAATATTACCAGGGTAGGTTTTTAGTTAGAAAATAATGTAAAAATGAAAAAGAATTTCCTTTTCTATGTTGTTGTTGTTGTTATGGCAACAAGATAGATACAGAATAAGCTAATGAAATTAGTAGGAATGATAAATACGAAAGACACCGTAGATCTTGTGATCAAACCCTGAGCAATAGTGAGAATTTCCACCATATGACGAAACGGCTATCATTGGTGGTCAAACATCAATCGATTAAGGATCTCGATCAACGACTTAATAATCTTCACAACCCTATATTAATAAATTTTTATTCGTCAAACAAATAGAATATTAAGGTATCATGGAGGGAATACGATCGCCTATTCATAAACAACCCTACATTATATTGCTACGTTCATCTAACGCTTTCTAGTCTTTATTAGTATCTACCTTGATGTGGAATTAATCATTCATGAATACAATCGGTGAGTTGGTCGAATCTATAAAAATTCTCTTCACACAAACTGGAATGTTATTAGTTGATAACATATAATTGGTTTCAGTTCATAAGTGTTATTGTATCCAACCTACTGATTCAGTTATGATCCATATTCCACTCAGTTATTCAAAGAATAAAAACAATACTAATACTTCATTATCAATTGTCGACAAACAATTTTCACAGTACATTTATACTCATATAAGGTGACTACTTGATAACAATATACAGGTTCCCTTGTTTGTAATGCAAGACTGGCTTAGCAATTACCTATGCTTACTGTCCCATCAGGACGCTAAAACGATGTTATGAGAAAATATTAAACCAGTCAGTGAGAACAAAAAAGATGAATAAGCCAAGATGAAAAGTGGCTAGCAGTAAAGTTCGAGAAACATGTTTCATCCTGTTTGGGACTCATCGGATGAATATACCTGCGAACGGTACTGGGTTGGAGCGTTACAGTGAATATCAAATACTATAACATGATCTTATGTCGAAGTGATCCTTTCTATTACCATAAACAATTGATTATTGACCGATAGGAGAAATAGACACACTAACTTATATGTTAATATCCATTTTGTGTTATGATGACTAGACTATTCCTTGAATTCTTCTGAAACCAGAAAAATGCTTTAAAAAGTGCTTTGATAAGAAGCCGTTTTAATAGTTGAGATCATCAGTCAATTGAAGCTACACCAACATGGAAAACATGGAAGTGCTGGATTGCCGTTTCGTCCTACTATGAGGCTCCTCAACAGTGCACATCCATCTTTTGTTTACAATTGTACAGAAACACTAGTTGTATGGTGTATGATATTTACGCTTGTAGATATAAGTAGTATGTAGCCGCTATTGGGAGTGGAATGTCTGGCTACGTTCATTCGTCCACAGTCACCCGAACTTGTACTTATTATTCATAATACAACCATTATTACCTAATAAACATGAATTAATTACCTAATATTAAACTGTATAAATGAGTAAGGACCGAAGTCAAACAAGGCTGTCTACTCTCTCCTTTCCTCCTTCTTCTGGTGGTCGACTAGATTATGAAGACCTTGACATGTGAAGGAAAACGCGGAATACAATGGACAGCTCAGAATCAACTAGACGATTTGGACTTCGCAGATGACCTGGCCCTCCTATCGCATACACATGAACAAATGCAGATAAAGACAGCCAGTGTAGAAGCAGTCTCTGCATCAGTAGGCCTCAACATACACAAGGGAAAACCGAGGTCCTCAAATTCAAAGCGGAGAACAGAAATCCATTCACTCATGACGGCGAAACTCTGGAAGATGTAGAATCCTTCACATGCCTGTGAAGCATCATCGATGAACAAGGAGGTTCAGATGCAGACGTAAAGGCAAGGATTGGCAAAGCAAGGACAGCATTCCTACAGTTAAAGAACATATGGAACTCAAAACAACTTTCAACCAATATCAAAGTGAGAATCTTCAATACCAACGTCAAGGCAGTTCTACTGTACGGAGCAGAAACTTAAAGAACTACAACAACCATCATCAAGAAGGTGCAAGTATTTATAAATTGCTGTCTACGCAAGATACTAAACATCCATTGACCGGATACCATCAGCAACAGCCTTCTCTGGGAGAGAACAAACCAGCTTCCAGCTGAAGAAGAAATTAGGAAAAGACGATGGAAATGGATAGGACATACACTATGCAAATCGTCAAACTGCATTACGAGGCAAGGCCTTACTTGGAATCCTGAAGGAAGGCGGAAAAGTGGAAGGTCAAAGAACACATTATGTCGAGAAATAAAAGCAGATATGGAAATGATGAATAAGAACTGGAAGGAGCTGGAAAGGATTGCCCAGGAGAGGGTTGGATGGCGACTGCTAGTGAGCGGCCTATGATTCTTCACGAGGAGTAACAGGCGTAAGTAAATATAAAATCATCAAGAAATGTCAGAATTAACTGCTTGAATTGTACTCATTTAACGTCCCCATAAATGCCCTGGTATAGCTATCTTTTGGGACACTCAGCTCTCCCTCTCGAAATGCCTTCACATAGCCACCCGTATATGGCCATTGCCAGGGAAGCCCTACTCACTGCGTTCTCATGGCATTGATGTTGCATACGAAATTGAAAGGATGGAAAGCGAATGTCCGGCGTTTAAACTGGGTTGGTTGATATAGAAGATCCATCAAGGAGAGTTGGAAAACCCTGGTTCGAAACCAGGATCCTAATGGAACAAATGGCGTTTGAACCAATTATTTGTTACCGGCTCCCACAATAGGACGAAACGTCCTTCCAGTGCTTCCAGGTTTTCCATGATGATCTAACATCTATTGATTCATGAATCCAATAATGAAATAAATTCAGTTGAAAAGATCATGATAATGTAATACTGAAGGAGCTAATGAAGGCCGAATTTCAAAACGGACGAAGCATAGTTGTATTTAAGAAGAGATAGCAAAATATTTTTATGTATTGTACTTTAACCTTTTTTTTCTAGCACCATATAAAAGCTTACTTGTTTTAATACCATCTATTGTGCTTAGTTCTATTATATCACTTTACTGTGTTATTTAAAATGGACATATTAACTTCTTGTTTCAGACTAATCTGAATATGTTAAATGAACAATTTTTAACATGTACTCTAGTCTTTTATGAGTTAACTTTTAATACTAAACGTTTCATTCATTATTTAAAAATATATAAGTCAAATAATGAACAGTCCTTTATTGTTATAGTTCTGTCGAATAACAAAGCTTAGAATTGTAAGTATCATTACCAAGGTGGTATTGGATCATTTCGAATAAATTGAGCATTGAGTAGATTGTTATAAATCAATTAATATATTTGTAGATATCCCAATAAGTCGAAAAATGAGATTTTCTGACGTTTCGTAACTTGATGTGAGTCACTTCTTCAGAGAATAAATAAATGACCAAATTAAAATGAATTCAAGTTTAAATAGTAAAACGGAACAATAAGAATAAGTTTAGAATTGACCATTTCGTTTAGATTTTTGTGTGAACAGTTTGATTGATTGTAAGTTTTAATTTAATTATGATGGGAAAAAAGAAAAATACTAAAAAATAAATAGGAAAAAGGATTTCTGAAATAGATTGAAATGTATATCGACACTGGATAGATACCATATCATAATGGAATTATGACTATGTTAAAATGATATTTCAATGATATTCAATAGTTAAACAGTATCACATCAACTATAACATGCTGTCAGAAGGGGGTTTTATGGAGATTTTTTTTTAGAAATTTCACATATTGAAATGATCAGTCAATGGAAGTTAGACAATCATGGAAAAACTTTCAAGGTGATTCAGTTGAAGTAACAAAACTTCATTTATTTCATTAGAGAAAGTTATATATCCGTCTATGGAAATGTTGTATCTCAAAGGGCCACCGATTATAGGACAGTGACGTATATTTCTGATCAAAGGATTCAGAATCTCGATAGAATAATCTGGTCCGTTGTCCCCGACTCAGCTAACGCGATGAAGAAGTTTGGGTAAGTCGTAGAAATTGTATTTTACAGGCAAACAGCAGCACACAAGTCAGGTCAGTTGAAGTCAATCAGGCACACAAGTCAAGCGTATTTATACAAATATTTACAATCCATATTGTCATAGTAAAATGTTTTGAAACATCAATCACTAAGTTCATCAATCGACAACCATTTAAATATTTAATCGATAAGTTCGTCAATCGAATTCTATTTAATCATTTAATCGATAAGATAAAATTACAAAATATGAGTTTTGGGGATCTATCGTCCCCAACAAGAAACATTTCAGTAAGAGGAGGGATTTGTGGACATTTGAGTAATTTAATAGTTGAATTGATGAGTTAATTAAAACTAGTCGATTATGGAGAACCTGAAATCATTGGACGGTGGAGTAATATCGTGGATTGCTTGAAAGTGGACATATACACCGCTGGGTGCTGATCAGTTAAACGGTCTATAAGTTAGGTGATCTATCACGAGACAGAGAGTTCCTGGGTTCGAATCCCGCCTGTGAGGTCATGATGACGCTTTGCTGACTTATTGAAATTTCAGAAATACATCCCCCTTCTATAATATTAATTATAGTTGACATTCTGGACTCATTTTAAATAGTTGATCATTGAAAATCAAAAATCATTAGACTGCGGTTTTGTCTTAGTATGAGACTTCAAAGCAGTGAGTAATCATGATGTAATACAGGATAACTATATGTCACACAGAGTCTTCAATATACTTGTCCAGCACCTAGTTTAATTAGCTAATATAATCAGAAGGAGGGTTTTGTAAAGATTGTAGTGGTATTCAGTATTTTTGATCAAATTTCTTGTTCATTTATATGTCAATAACACTTAAATGAATGTGATTTTCATTGGAGATTTCTATTTAGGCATAAATATGTTTTTTATTGCATACTGTCAATCAGTGGAATAAGAAACATGCATACTGGTAGTGAATACGACACGATGAAACTATAATGTCTGAAAACATTTGAGCGACGTTAATGTCACCTTCAGAATGAGGGTTATAAACCAATGTGAAGAACAAAGATTATGATTTACAGTTGATGACTAAGTTTAGGAATTAGATGAAAGGGTTTTCATCACGAAATGACATGAACTACAATGCCAAAAACGCTATTTAGCCAAATGGATGAATGAGTTTTGCGCTCAACTCCAAGATCTATTCTCTCATCACTTTGAGATCAGTCAAAAATCAAAACAGTAGACCTGTGACACGAAGAGACCGAGTTTAAAGTCCTTTGTAAGCTATTATGATCAGTTTTATACCATACTGAAATTTATTGATCATAATCAAAGTAGAATTTCATTTATCCTCTGAGGTGATTGTAAGGTGAATTATGGAAACCATCTACCATTTAACGTTACTGAGTTTTCAAAATCCATTCTCGTATTTGACCAATTTAACGCACTTATTCAACAACGTGATTTAAGTCGATGATTGTATACGAGGATTAGTGACATACATATATCTTAATGGCCATCAGAACCGAAGAAGAAACTTGCTTCATATGAGGAGTCAGCATAAAGCTACTAAACTGTATTCATAGCAATTCATTTATCAAACTAAAGATACTCTATTAGATATATCAGAAGGGTTTTTGTACATAATATAGTATTTTCAATAGTTGAGATGATGAGTCAGTTGAAGCTAGACCACCATGGAAAACCTCGAAGCATTGGATGGCCGTTTCGTTCTAATGTGGGATTCCTCATCAGTGCGCATCATCATCATCTTCCAAAGCATCATCATCACTATCTTTACACCATGCATTCTCTGTCTAAACTCTCTTCATTTCGAACATTCTTAGCCTTCTGCCACTAGGCATTTCACATTTGATTGATGATACATACTACTTATATCTGTCAACATCAGTAGCATACACCACATAAGTAAATATATGAATAGTTATACAACTAAATCTGTAGGATTCAAAAAATGGGAATATACCAAAAAGAACAGACAATCGTTAACTAGTTTCGAAATTCAAACACATTGTAGTGAATGACAACACAAACCGGAACAACCAAACATCCAATGCTTCCAGATTTTCTATGGTAATCTAACTTTAATCGACTCATGAATTTAACTATTAAATTACAACCAAACTATTTGAATGCAAATTTACACAATCTCTTAGTAAAATCTGAAAACCATACAGTAAATATTTCATTTTATGCAAAATGTCTTTCAATCGTCTTAGATTTTATTATTCCTTCATTTCCAAACCAATCACTATCTGTCCTCGTTTTCTTCTCGTCAATCTTCTCAATCTTCTTCTACCAGACATTCCATTTTCGATTAATAATGCATATTCTTTTTATCTGTCAACATCAATAACGCACACTACAATATGACTACATATTCTGAAAATAATAATTACAGAATTCACACCAGTTTGACAGGAGCATGATCCATTTGATATAAATAGTAACATTAGATGTTCAGAATAAACATGTGATAGAAGAAAGTTTTAAGTATATCAGTTCAGTAGTTGTTTAAGTAGTACATGTATTACAGCGATCCAATGTATCAGTCGGGAAATTTTAATATTTCTTAAATGGACAGCCTGTTGATTTATGAACGGTGTAATTAAGGTCAATTCGTGTGCCAGATCGAAATAATGATAATTATCTACAACTAGAGAGATTAAAAGGAAAACAGAGAGCACGGAACAACAAAGCAGTAATTACCAAAATATATCAATCAGGTCTACCAAAATGCGTGTGTCATGTGGTTCAGTGATATATTGTCAATGTTCAAATGATTTAAAATTTCTGGGGACGGTGTTAACATAAAGTGACAGCAAGTAAGTGGTTTTACTTAGGGAATGCACTAATAAAAATGGCTAAAAATTTAAAGTTCCTATAATATCACTTGTGAAATTAGATACACTTACAGGTGCTAGAACATTCAGTGCATATTCAGAGGAGCAGTATGCATCGATGCAGCGAGCAAATAATGGGAGTGATTTTATCGTACGGATAGATTGTAGTAGGTTATTCCAGAGTCTAGAACATTTACAGGTGAAGTAATTCATATAAATAGATGATTTAGAATAAGTTTGTTTCACTAGTGCCAAGGAATTACGGATGTCATAATGAGAAGTTTCTGCCTATTGATTCATGTAATGTCAAGAAATTACTCCTAAGCTCCAGTTGAAGTTTTTGAAAAAATGTGCGATATAAGCTGTGGAGCGTCTATTTACAAATGGAACTTGAAAATTTGTATTTTTTTTAACGAGTAAAACATCTTTTATACAGTCAATAGTTTTAATATACATCAGAGACAAAAGTAATAAATAACAAAGAAAAACATCAATATGTTGTTCCTTTTTAAGTTCAATCTATACAATAAGATAAGAACTTCTTTTTGCACAGATTCAACTTACTTACTTACTTACGCATGTTACTCCCAATGGAGCACAGGCCGCCGACCAGCATTCTCCAACCCACTCTGTCCTGGGCCTCCTTTTCTAATTCCATCCAATTCTTGTTCATCTTTTTCATGTCTATTTCCATTTCTCGGCGTAATGTGTTCTTTGGTCTTCCACTCCTCTTTTGGCCTTGAGGATTCCATGTGAGTGCTTGTCTTGTGACGCAGTTGGGTGCTTTCCTCAATGTGTGTCCTATCCACTTCCAGCGCTTCTTTCTGATTTCTTCCTCCGCTGGGATCTGGTTTGTTCACTCCCACAGTACGTTGTTGCTAAAAGTGTCCGGCCAACGGATCTGAAGTATTTTGGGTAGA
This sequence comes from Schistosoma haematobium, assembly GCF_000699445.3. Lineage (NCBI taxonomy): Eukaryota > Metazoa > Platyhelminthes > Trematoda > Strigeidida > Schistosomatidae > Schistosoma > Schistosoma haematobium. The sequence goes on along the minus strand of NC_067196.1, from coordinate 523,502 downwards.
CAACTGTTAATAAACACCTGTATCTTCTGGATGATGGCTTTTGTAGTTCTTCAGGTTTCTGCCCCATACAGTAGAACTGTCTTGACATTTGTATTGAAAATCCTGACCTTGGTGTTGGTTGACAGTTGCTTTGAGTTCCAGATGTTCCTCAGTTGTAAATATGCTGCTCTTGCTTTGCCGATCCTCGCCTTCACATCTGCATCAGATCCACTATATTCATCAATGATGCTGCCCAAATATGTAAAGGTTTTTACATCTTCCAAATCTTCTCCGTCAATCGTGATTGGATCGATGCATGCTGTGTTGTATCGGAGAATCTTGCTCTTCCCTTTGTGTATATTGAGACCTACTGCTGTTGAGACTGCTGCTACACTGTTTGTCTTCTCCTGCATTTGTTGATGCGTTTGGGATAGAAGGGCCAGATCATCTGTGAAGTCCAGATCGTCCAACTGCATCCTAGATGTCCATTGTATCCCGTGCTTCCCTTCAGATGTTGACGTCTTCATGATCCAGTCGATCATTAGGAGAAAGAGAAAGGGGTTAGAGTAAGCAACCTTGCCTAACACCGGTCTTCACTTCGAACGACTTTGTCAACTGTCCTCCATGCACGATTTTGCAGTGTAATCCATCATATGAACTCTGTATGATATTGACTATCTTCTGAGGCACGCCGTAGTGTCGAAGAAGTCCTCATAGTGTTGTTCTGTCCACGCTATCAAATGCTTTTTCGCAGTCAATGAAGTTGATGTAGAGTGATGAATTCCATTCAATTGATTGTTCCACAATGATCCGTAGAGTTGCGATTTGGTCTGTACACGATCTATCCTTACGGAATCCTGCCTGTTGGTCACGAAGTTGGGCGTCTACGCAGTCCTTCATCCTGTTTAACAATACTCTGTTGAAGACTTTTCCTGGTATTGAGAGAAGAGTGATGCTCCTGTAGTTATCACACTTGCTGAGATCGCCTTTCTTCGGTATTTTGATCAGGAATCCTTCTTTCCAGTCTTGTGGTACTTGTTCCTTATCCCAAATCTTATTGAAGGGAATGTGGAGTATCCTTGCCGTTGCCGCTACGTCTTCTTTTAGTGCCTCTGCTGGAATGTTATCTGGTCCTGCTGCTTTGCCACTCTTGATTTGTCTGATGGCCATGCTGATTTCTTCAATTGTTGGTGGGCCAACGTTGATTGGGAGGTCCGTGGGTGCTGCTCCGATGTTGGGTGGGTTCAGTGGAGCTGGTCGATTCAAGAGTTCTTTGAAGTGTTCTACCCACCTGTTTTGTTGCTCTTCAATGTTGGTGATTACCTCACCTTCCTTGCTTTTCACTGGTCGTTCTGGTTTGCGGCGATTTCCAGAGAGTTTCTTTGTTATGTCATACAGTTGTCTCATGTTCCCTTCTCTTGCAGCCTTTTCCGCCGTCGTTGCTAAATCTTCCACATATTCACGTTTGTCGATTCTGATACTCCTCTTCACTTGTTTGTTTACTTCTGTGTATTCAGCTTGTGCTTTGGCTTTTTCTGCTCTTGTTCGACTGGTATTGATTGCTGCCTTCTTGTTCCTCCTTTCTTGAATCTTATCCAGTGTATCAACAGTGATCCATTCCTTGTGATGGTGCTTCTTGTGGCCCAGGACCTCATGACATGTTGAAGTGATTGCCTCTTTGATCCCCTTCCAGTTGGTCTCCATAGTAGTTCCTTCTCCATTGAGTAGATCATAAAAGGCCTGGAACTTATTGCTGTGGACTATCTTGAGTTTGTTGAGTTTGTCAGTATCCGACCCATTCTCCAGTGCTACTTGAGTTTCAATTTCATCTTGTCGACCAGCAAGTGATGATCTGATGACATAACAGCTTCTCTTTTGGTTCTCACGTCTTCCATCGTACTCCTGAACTTTTGTTGATGCAGATATGTTCGATTTGGTTTTGTTTAGTGTGAGACGGTGAAGTCAATGTGGTGTAGCTGTTGGTAGGCGAGTAGCTTTGGATGATGTTCATTGTAATGCCCTCTTTCCTTGTTTTTAAGGAAGCTTTGATGATCCTTGGTCCATGGGATTCCCATCCTATAAATGCATTATATGCTTGTTTGGACAGCATCAATGCAACTCCTTGTGTATGTGGGGCATTTTCTTCTTCATGGCCGGAGTATAACAGAAGCTCTCCTGAAGTTAGTCGTTGTTGTCCAACTTGAGTTCAATGTGTTTCACTGATCCCAAGTACCTCTAGGTTGTATCTTCTCATTTCTGCAGCGATTTGGAAGATTGAAGCCAAACATTTAAAACATTTTTGACAATCACAATAACATTTTCAAGATTATATTTTTTATTCATAATGCAACGTAACTACCATACAATTTAGAATTCACATTGGGGATAATATTAAACATAAAAATTTCATCGGTGTCAAGTGTAACCTTACAATTTGCCTAGTTTTGTTAACTTGTAATTAGTCATCTGATTCTTTTTTTTTATATTTCCACACTTTTCAAAGATTTTAATCATGAGATACGAACACTGGTCTGGATCTAGTGTAGACTGATCATGTATGTTTAGTACAAAGCATCATTTTGTTTTGTTTTGTCTGGAGTTAAAGCAATTGAAGATAGTTTGAAAAATTCTGTATCCTCAATATCCCAAAAAAGGAGTCAAGATCAATCAGGAATTGAACAAAAATCAGTATGAATATTTCCAACAATCCACATACAGAACTGTCGTCGGTATCCTTGGAAGACAATGATTGTTTGTTAGTCATACAGTATTTTTTTTATTAACTTGCTTATCCATATATGCACCAAAAAATAATCCTGAAGTGACCATATTCTTTGAAACGTTGTCATAAGAGATGAGCAATTGACCACATCATGACATGTAAATTTGAGAATAAACATGATAACTTGTATGCAAAGGCGATTCGTATTGAAATGTACATCATATAGATATTTCATTATCTATTATACCGTCATTATTTCAGAAGAATTTATTGCTGTCAGATGGTCTCTCACTCAAAATCTCATTGATACACGTAAGTGAACACATTGAAAGTATAAACACCTACATCCTCACTCATTGTGATTACTCACAGTTTGTGCAATTCCATTCTTCTCAGAAACTGAAAGTGAAATAACTTTTACGTATCTGTAAAATGAAGGTATAACCGTTTGTGAAATCCATTCACCGTCTGGTTGCACCAGTCAGAGCTTTAAGGTTAGTTGAAATGAACTGGAAAAGACTATAAACGACGAGCAATAAATAGATAAATCAAGTCACAATTTCATTTCACTTGTGGAAGAATGAATGCAGAGGTTCATTTCCGTTTTCACGCTTCAATGGAGCTTGACGAAGAGTCTGTATTGCAAAATAGATGAATTGTGTTTTATGTTCGTCACAAAGTCACATCTGTACAGAACACATTTATCTACACTTCCATTCATTGCACAGTCATTCGTATAACTGGTCCTTTCAAATTAAGAAACTGTTAACAATACATATCTGAAGCTATTGATTTCTCATCTACAACAAATAAGCACTGTGGTCAGAGTTAGTTGATCGACTGAAATATCCATATATCTTACGTAGCAAAATAAAATTTCAAGTTCCATTTGTAAATAGACGCTCCACATCTTATATCGCACATTTTTTCAAAAAAATCAACTGGAGCTTTGGAGTAATTTCTTGACATCACGCTGAATCTATGTGTACTTGTTCTTACTGCTTACTTTGAGGAAATACAAAGTTCATACATGAGAATGTCAGATTGTTGGGGTTGGTTTGAAGAATGCTCCTCTAATATTCCATCTCTCTTCACCAACGTTTGTGTTGCAATAACAAAGCGAGAAAGTCTGTCTTGATAATGTAGGTAAACTAGCTTGAAACCTATGTCCAAGTATTACTTTTAACTGACTCCAACTATCCAACATCAGAACATGGTACAAATGTTTGAATGTGGATCATATTACAGTTCGATCTTTGAGATATAAAGATATGTATAAATGACCAGATAGGTATGATATTTGTCATTGCTCTGTATTGAATTAATCGTCAATACTAGTCACTACATTTATCCACAAGTAACTTATTGTTGTGCATCTTTTTGTAAATTGACCAAATTGATAGATTCTTAACGACGGATAACTTACTTACGCTTGTTAGTCCTAATGGAGCATTGGACGCCAAACAGCATTCTCCAACCCATTTATTCTAATCTGGGCCTTCCCTTTGAGGTCTATCCAATTGATGTTCATTGTTCTCATGTCTGTCTCCATTTCTCGGCCCAATGTGTTCTTTGGTTTACCTCTCCTCCGTCGACCTCCAGGATTCCATGTGAGGGCTTGCCTTGTGACACAGTTGCGTGCTTTCCTCAATGTGTGTTTTATCCACTTCCAGCTCTTCTTTTATTTGATTCATTCGTCAGCTGGAATCTATTTTTTTCTCTCCCTTGGTAGGTTGTTGCTGATAATATCTGGCTAACGGGTTCGAAGTATTTTGCGTAGATGTCTGTTAATAAACACTTGTATCTTCAGGATGAATACTTCCGTAGTTCTCCTGGTTTCCCCCATACAGTAGAACTGCGTTCACATTTGAATCAGATCCACCATGTTCATCAATGAAACTGTCCAGATATGTGAGAATTTTTAATTTTTCCGAATCTCCATCAATTGTGATTGCATTGGTGCATTCTGTGTTGTATCGAAGAATCTGGCCTTTCCAGTTGTGTATATTGAGACTTACTACCGTCGAGACTGTGCTAATCTGATCGTCTACTCCTGCATTTGTTGTTGCGTGTGCGATAGAAAAGTAGGTTTAAGTCCGATCATCGGCAAAGTCTAGATCATCCAGCTGCATCCTAGATGTCCACTGTATCTCGTGCTTCGTCAAAACGTTTTCAATTTATGACCAAGCATCAGTGATAAATCGGATATCTCTGTGTATCCTTGTGTGACAGCAAAGCATCATTTTCATATATATCTCATTGAATAAACTTTGAGAGTTATTTGCAGTCAAGTAATCAGAATAGATTATATCCCCTGAGTTTCAGAATTCCTTTTGTATTTAATGTATATACATTCTGAAGATAATAATTATAGAACTCGTGCCACTAGTTTACAGACGTGATCAGCATTTAGACTGTGTTTGTCTTTGATTTGATTACCATTTCTGTTGGCGTTTTAGTTAATTACGATATTAAGCTGGTATATGTAATTCGTGAGGTTAACTAAACTTGTACGTTTTAAAACAGACTGTAAACACCGAACATCGTCTAACTCAATCATAAAACCTTCTCAATAACATCGATTCGAAACGTGTTTATCAGGTTGTTCATACCAACGTGGCTGTCAGGCTATTTACCATTTCATCTTCGAGTGTTCATCCACGGAGGAATTCATCTGATTTCTATGGCAAAACTAACACGAATTTCAACATCAGATGATATTTCAAAATGTATTCGATCTCTTATCAAATCTGATCGCCCCAACCCAACAACTGTATCCAACTTCAATCAACATTCAACACAGACACCCATCTGGTAAACAGTCGAGTGCGTCTATCCAGAATATCGTGTAGCGATGAATTTCTCTGCCATAGTGATTGAAATAAAACGAAACAAAGAATGTGATGTGGAGTTTTTCATGAAAATGATGATTGTTCATAGATTCACATTCAATAAACATGAGAAGTATCAACTAGTTCAGTCTAAACGTTTCTAGATTATTATAATTATGAGTCCCACCGCTATAAAATCTACGAAAGTGACATCTCGAGGATTCTCTAAGGTAATGAATACTAATTTAAAATTAGATGGTAAATGTACACAGCGTTTATTCATAGCTGATGCTAAATCTATTCAAAAATGATAGAGAATTTTATTCATTTTTCTGCTGTGTGTTTGTCAGTGATTGTCAGTCATATGAATGAATCATTAGAAAGCGACATTCCTTTCTATACTCAAAGTCAATAGAGAACATCAGATAACCTGATGATTAAGATAAAATATGGTCATAAACAACAGAATCTTTGATCATTGACATTTCTACAAACAACAAATGAGGTCGACAGACAGATATCGGCATATCACACAATCACATATAGTTCATCACTTATTTTCATCAGTGTTAGTTTAAGAGAAATATTGTTTTATGCCAAAACGCATAGTAGATTAGAAGAACTAAAATAGCTGGGCTGATTATGTGGAATATTCAAACACATTTTCGTGATTGAATTTACAAGGTACAGCACACAGTGTGAACGGTTTCACGAGTACGAAAATAGCACGTGTTGTGTTTACGTCAAACGAATACAGTTCATCGAGGATAGTATGATCCTGATGGATAATCTTAATTTCTGCATCCGTTCAAATACACTTTTGTATTGTTTACCACATAATGGTCCCCAGTAAATTAGGGATTTGAAAGATGAGTGTCCATTTAACTAAAGTGGAGAGGATGAAATACAAACAAGTGAAACAATAAACAGTCAGTGATATACATTATGGAACCGAAATCACGCAACAATATATCTCTATGATTATCACTAATTAGCTAAGTCAAATGACATAGGTTTAGAGAAATTCTCCAGAAATAATTATCGGTTTATATTCAGCTCATCATCAGTTGTGTCTGCAACGCATATTCGACTGGCTCTTCAGGAAAGTGAACTAATTAAATTACTCTGCATACTCAGAGCATTTAAATCTGCAATGTCCACGTTAGCCCAATCCACTTCATTTCCAATGAACTCCACTTCAATATGTTTCAATGCATTTGGCAATTTTGTAAACCGCTCTATTTTTATCACAGACTACTACTACTACTACTACAGCTCTGCTTCTTTTTAGATTTCAATAGAAAATCAGCAAAGTATTGTTTTCAATGGACTGATGTGATCTAATCTACGTCCACATAGATCTGTTAATTTCTTATGAATTTCTGTTTGTATACAGTTATCTACATGTCAATACAGAAAAGTTAAAACATTCTTACAGTCGTCATTATTATGTTGGTTAGACGGAATGAATAGGGCTTGGTTTAGAAGTTATATTTTCTTATTGAACTATGATGAAATCGTCTAACAGAAGTTTTATTAAAATGAAATTCAAGTGACAAAGTGAAAATGTTGAATTCCCACCTAAACTGTTGGTGTCATTTTGATTTGAATCAATCAAATAGAAACAATACACCATTGACAGTCTATAGAGAGGTATTTGCAGGCAACAAACTGCTTGTTCGTATTTTTGAGTAGCAAGTTAATCAACCATGTATTACAAAGCACGTTTAATCACATTCAAGAGCAGTTTCATCAACACGGGTCAGGAATATAAAACAACGGTGGATAAACCCTAGTTCACGTTCTCAATAGATAGATGAATATTGAATAACGATCAGTTATTCCACCACCATGATTGGCCAGTAATGAACGTAATGAACGAAAGTTGACCTTCATGGTCACTTTGAATAATCGAATCAGAATAAAACAACCAAACACTCATAAAATCTATATAAACCAGACAATTTTTAGTGAAATTTCATTAACTGCTTTGAACAAGATGATGAGGTGAGTGTTAGCTGAACACAAGAGTTAAATGAGTGTATCGTACAAATTGAAATTTGATTCCATGTGATAACGTTCTTTTATTCACTTGAACCATTTCAGATTCAATTCTCCATATGATCTGTTCATACGAATTTCTATGATCTTGAACGTATTTTCCGGGTTCTGTATCTGCGATGAAATTTGTAAACATCCGAATTGGGTGAACTTTGAACAAGTGATTTTTAAGAATGAATCATATCGATATGTAAGTAATCGGTCAGATTCTAATAGACATATACAGTCTCATCATTATCACTACTCACAAACCATTAATCTCAATCAGCCTCGTCCAAATGTGAATGGCAGTTTTATTGAGTACAAGAAAATTCAAGTGAGTTGGTTACATTTTGTAGTTGAGGCGCTATCCACTTATTTACACCTTTTAGCCTATTAAACCAGAATTCCCGTTAAAATATTTTGAAAGTGAAGTCAGTAAATTTGAAATTTGGCCTAGTGGTAAGTCCATAATTTTCTTTGAATTAAAATTGTTATTGAGTTTTCTTGATCACCAATTAATTGCATTTATCAAAGTGGATTCAATTTCTTTAATGAATCAGTTGCATGCTCCTTATGACTCGTCGATTTCTTCAATGAATCAGCTACATGCTCCGTGTTACATGTCGAACTTAGGCAATTTATATTTTATTCATTCCATGTGAAGTTATCAATCGAATTGTATGTTTTCATTCACAAAAATATAGGTGTTTTATATATGTTTAAAAAGACGAGAAAATAGGACAAATCTCGAATAATTTAGGAAGATCTTTGTCACGTCAACTTTTGGATGAGAGTGAGTTTCTTGAATTATTCAGTTGTAGTTTGTTTTGTTTACCGTTGTCATATTCATTTTGCATATACGAAATCTCACCGACCCGACATTTCTCAATAAAGTCAGTGAATCCAACTAATCAAATGTGCAGTAATAAGCGACGTTCTGAGTTAAATCAGTTTGTACTATTGAAGCCGACAATCTATCAAATCTTATTTGATTCCCTAAAATACATTTCTAGTACTTACTTGATTCCTAAAAGTTTAATGTCTCTGAGTCGCTGTTTGTCGACCATCGTATATTCAACTGTATCTCTTTAATCATATTCACCTTCATACAATTTTCGAATTCAAACTCTTTCTGACACAGCGGACTAATGAACGAACGTGAACAGTCGACTAGTGCAAGATTCTTTACTCAAACTAGAACACCTAGAACATCAAGTTTACATCCGTATATCTCAGTCAGTTATATGAATTTACGAATAACAAAATCTATCGTCCAAATAATGTCAAGTGACAATTACTCAGTCGAAATCGTTTGAGAAAAATTAACAGAAGTGTAACATTCTCACTTAGAGAGATTGAAATGTTCATCATATCGTTGAAGTGACAATAATCCTTGAATCTTCCTCATAGGCGATGATCGAGCATTTCACCACACCGTTTCATGTAAATGTTGGAATGAATCTGATAACTTGTATGCAGAGGTAGTCCATGTTAAAACGTACATTTAATAAAAGAGATGGATTTTCATTTTACACAAATTTCATTATCTACTTTTATTTTCAATAATTCAGAGGGATTAATCGTTGTCAAATTGTCTCTTAAAGGAGAAGATAAAGGTAAACATGATTCATGACAAGTGAACTTTGCACAATTACTTCTTTACTCCTTGTGATCACACACTGTTTGTGAAATTCAGTTTTCAGAAAATTGACATGAAAAACTTTGTTATTTTTCTAGAAAATGAGGGTCTAACCAAATGTGAAATCCACTCACCGTTTGATCACACATTGAATGTGATTTGAAGCTCAGTTGACATCGACTGGGAAAAATTAGATAAGACGTGTAAAATATTGATATTCATTGCCTGTTTGAAAACCTGTGCAGAGATACATTTTCGTTTAAATGCTTCCATGAAACTTGACGACAAATCATTGCTTCAAAACAAACGAACCGTGTCATATGTTCGTCACAAAGTCATTCTTGTGCGTATAATATACATCTACGCTTCCATTCATCGCATAGTCACTCCTATATAATATCCTTCCACATTGAGATATCGTTGAGATTACACATTCAAATCTATTCGTCTTGCATCTACAACAAACTGTTAGGTTTGAAGCTTCACGGGTTCACTTAGACTGTGAACGAGAACAATACTCAGTGACCAAAGACCAGTAATCTAACTATTGACGCGTCCCAGCCCCGCTATCTAGAAGGAGAAGTCCAGGCTTGGTATGGAAAATATATTCTGCATACAACCAGAAAACGAGCGAGCAAGCAAGCAGCAGCAGCGAACACTCAGACACAATTTTAAACGTATATATATATATATAAATATATAAAATCGATATTGTCATATTAAAATGTTTTTTAAACATGACTCATTCAGTTCATCACTCGACAGGCATTCGAATATTTAGTCGATAAGTTCATCATGTGACTTCCATCCAAATATTGAATCGATGAGTCAATCGATATGATAAAATTACAAATATGAATTTTGGGAATATACCGTCCCAACACAAACAAACACTGTAGCCAGAGTTACTTGATCGAGTTAAATATCCATATGTTAGGTGATCAATAAGATTCTCAAGTTGCATTTGTGAATAAACGCTCCATAACTTATGTCATGCATACTTGGAGTCGATTGTTAAAAGGAAAATTATAGAAAATATTGCGAATGTGCGAATACATTTGCAGTATTAGACCTTTAATGAATCAGTAGTAATACAATAGTAATGCAGATTCAGAAACTCAGCATTTCACACTAGTTTGGAAGGATGCATGCTCGTTTCATTCACATGAAGTTTAGTTCAATGTTTTGAGTGCGAATCCGACTGAAGAAAGCATTTGACACAACTCAGTAATTATACACTAAATTTGATCACTTTGTGAGTGAGCATATGCTGTGTTACACCTATCTTTCAAATATTAATTATCGTTAGTCTTTTAATTGTAGTGAATATACCCATTGTGACTAATCTGTTATATCCGAATGGGAAGATATCTATCTATTATGAGAACGTAAGTTATTAAATTGAATGTACATTTAGTTTTGTTTCAAGTACTTGAGATCATTCTACTATTTCATGCGTATGAACATAATAGAAAAAGATCAACATTTTGTGATGTGTAAAGAAACTATTTGACTTTGTAATTATTCTTTTAATGACACAACTCACTGTAGCACTTGTTAATATGTGAGTAATTAGAAGTGAAGTGACATCAGTTGTAACAATGATGTGTTCATGTCAAACACTACTAACCAGTGTATGACAGAATAGTGTATGTTATGTGTCGTATTCTGTCAGATTGTATTCCATCTTCAAATGGTCGGCTTTTCGGAACATTCAATAATGTATCATCTGAGCAGAGCTTCCTTGAAAATGTTAACAATCACATTTCATTACAACTGACGTAGGTTTTCATCTCACAATGTGTCAACATATTTCATCATAGACTGATAAATCATCAAACTTGGCTGAAGTTGACAACTGGTGTGATTAAGAATATCTATGTACACCAGATAGAACACATTTTCAATGAGAATATCATTATACGTAATGTAAGTGTGGTTAAGATAATTTGAACGAAGACTCACTTATTTAATGTTCAATTTGTTTTGATATAAAAGATTGTGTGCTGACAAATCCTCGTTCCATGTCTCTTTCAGAATATTTTGGAAATTTCAAAAGATAAAGACTACGGAATCCGAGGAATCTTTCAATGTGAAACAGGTAAGAAACTTTGCAAAGTATGATGTTAACAGTTTCATGTACGGTGACGTCTATAATCAATCATTTGTTTGCTAAGGCTTACATAACCGGCAATCTGTGGTCAAGTAACTAAGGTGTATGAATTTTTTTTATCGCAAAAGTTTGGATGTGTAATTAGAGACGTTTTATACTTGTGCAGATCGACCAACTGAACGGAGCAGTGATATATAAACGACGAAATCAGGTAGATAAAATATCGTACGACCGTCACACTTGCCGTTCTTATTCATATCACCACCCAATGCACAATGAGGTGTTTTATATATGAAAGTTATGAATAAGTAGCACCTGAAGCTAATGTTTTCTTCATACAATGCTCAATCCTATGTGTTGTTGAAAGATGAGGCTCAGTTTCAATCTGAGTAAATGAGCGAAATTCAGTGTTTCATGATCACATGTGAGAACATGCACCAAGTATTTGGTCAAGTGATACATATTGCTCGATTGAAGTGCATTACTGAGTCATTAAAAATGATGAAAATTGTCATTTTCATATTGCTCGTTTGAATTCTCTCACCTGTCTCTTGTTGATTCGTTTGCTTTCTGTGATGATTGCTTGGACGTTGTAGGCAAAGATGGATGGTGATTAGCAGTGGAATCGATTGTTGTCATAAATATCGAACGGAAGATTGAGTTAACAGAGCAGGAATGAAATAAGTTTTCACGCTTCATACAAACCAGTAGGTGTTTGGACTGAATGGTTGGGTGAATATCCGTATGGCGTTTGCATTGAATGATCCTGGGCTCCGGTCCATTAGTAAACATCAACTCTGAGATGTGGGAATATCCAGCTGAGACTTTTAAAATAAGAATGAACGCTAGTCATCTTTCGCTCTTCATTTGATGCTCCCATGTTTTTTATTTGTTAGCTGAAACGTGAGAAAATGTTTAAAAGGTTGGACTAAAATTTTGCGGTTGTTGCTCATAAAGAAAATCTAAATGTTACGTTTTTTCTCTTTGATTTGTCACACAAGGTAAGAAAGAACATGAGATATCTGTTCCTGTAGAATGGATGAAAAATGGCACGTTAGTGGAGTATGAAGTCATCGGCAGTATGTTAAACCTTATTTATCATCATTTACTATATTCACACTTAAATCCATCCTTTTTATTTCAACACGCTGAAAATATCATTTATAACTTCAGTCAGCTACTAAATGACATCCAGCCATCCGTCCGAAAATACGTTTAATTGTGGATTCATTTTTAAATATCAGCAATGATAAGGTATCCATTTTGAACGCATATTGAAGTCTTGTGGAAAAACTCACAAAACGATGTATGACTTGATAGTAATCTGGAAAAAGATTAGGTAACAGTTATTTGATTGTGGATTGACCAGGCAGCTTCTGTTTTTCCTTTTTGGTACATGGGATATCGATTTTTTCTGGGGCATTGAAATCACAAGAACACTCCATGTCATTGGGATTAACCTCAAAACGGTTGCCTACTTTCCAAAATCTCTGCTTTGTCATACATATCCGATAAAATAGAGACGAAGAAATGTGACGTCACCAAACTTATATTCACCATAGACAGCCTCAGAATTATTGATGTAATAAACAATACGAAATTGAATATGAACACTCAGTAAATTAAAACAGATTTCAGTTCACCATGTGTTAGGCTACTGTAATAACATTTCCACCACTGAGCGAATCATTCCATTATCCAATGATCAAATCTCCTTCATATTCATCGAATAAAATATGATCTATATCATCGATGAATTTTCTTTGATCCAACTAGTCTGTTGCATTTACTGACAGCACACGAACCAGACTGCGACCATATACTTTGATATGTTTTCTCATAGTAAAACAAATAAAATCTTTTCAGGAAAAATATGACAATGATAATTGGAAAAACAATCTCTATCTTCATTTAATATTCGACTGAATTACCATGATTGAATTGAATTTTTAGTCTAAGAACAACTGAATTTCCATCACTGCCTTCATGAAAAGAAACTATGTATTGATGGAACATAATGTGGAGTAGGCTTCTCTGAACCCAGTGAGTGCATTGTGTGTACATTTCTGAATGTAAACAGTCAGTGAAATCTGTCAAGTTCGCCAGTCGGAATTCATCGTTTATACTTGACATTCAAACCTGTTTCATTCACTCCAAACATTCTGTTGTGAAACATGATTGAAATGGAATGTATACTGAGTATTGCATTATGCATTGTGATAACAACTCTCCAGTGAATGAAATAGTCACTTGACACTGAAATCACCATCATGTCATTGAGTTATAGTTCCATGTATTGTGATTCTCTTTAGTTCTGTTTAAGAATTCGAATTATATAATCACCTTATTACTTTTACAGCAATTTGTCCAATACACAATTCAAGTGAAGCATGTCTGAATGCAATAACATCGAATGTGACATGTATTTGGTGTGAGAAATGGAATACGTGCATTGACAGTAATCATCAGAATCACCATTTCTTTAAAGTGAATGGTTGCCATTTTAAGGTATGTGCTTAATTAACTGACTGTCAATTAGGTAGTAGTTGTTCTGAATGATTGTAAAATGCACATTTTCTTACCGTTTGTTGAATTGTATTTTACCACCCTTGTTGACACAAATGCAGAATGAATTTCTCAAGGAATATTTCATGTTTTGTAATGAATGCTACTGTTTCGTCTATTCAAAAAGAGCCCGGATGTTAACGATGTGAGTACATCGACACCCGTGAATTATAAAGGAACAACATTGGGAATTTGTGAAGTTCAGGTTGGTGGAAACCTCAAGGAAACCACCCATCAAACCGATCAATACCCGATAAATATTTGATATTTAGTAATAAATGCTACTGTTTTGTTTTTCCATAGAATACGACTACTGAAATATCGAAAGAAAGTAAACAGAACGAATCACTTTGGTATCTGTATATAATAATTCCACTGATCGTCTTCATCGCTGCATGTACCGGATATGTTACCTGGAAATATTTGCATAAAAAAAGGAGAAGTAGTGAATGATTCTCAACAAAGTCTCATAACTAGATTCGAATATTCTGACAAATTCCGCTTTTCTTTTTCGTATTTCAATTAACAGTTTTGGATTTAGTTATTCATTTTAATGGTTTGTACTTTTCTTCACGGAACTATGTACATTTTGTGCTTGTTTATGTTATAGCCGATGTATTCTTGTTAATTAAATATCAAACATGATTTATAATATTTACGTCATTGTCTTTATTCATTAGAAGCTGACTTTTCTTACGAGAGTTTGGCAACACTTTTTTCGGAATTAGTAGTCATGTGTTTACTTTATTTTGTGTTAATTGAAATCAACAATGAGTTTGTTGTGAATGTCCATCGTCATCCATCGTTACTTCATTATTCATTGTTATGTTAATTATGAGTGACAAACCAAGGTTAATTCGGTGTTATCTAGACTGATTGTGATTCTTCCCAAACTTCTATTGTTGACAGAAGCAATAAACGGCCATCAGTTTCACTCAAAACTTATTCCTCCAAACGAGCTAAAACGGAGTTGTCTTTCTCAGCTTCACAAAGGAGACCGTTACTGAGTTGATAGTTTGGTGTGCTAAGTGCTGTTGAAAAATAAGTAACCAGCGTTGCACAATGAATTGCAGTTTTCGGAGCACACATACTTCACGGTTGTCACTGAAGATGTTCAGTTTCATTGTTCTGAATTGTGCTGTGGGGAACTGAATGAACACACACGAACCTGTTGTATTTGGAATTCAAAATCATAGGCCATCAAGTACGAAGAAACCATTAATTCGTAAAATTATCAAATCCATCACAGTTTAAATAGGAGTCCGAATTTATTTAATGGGTTGTACTTCTCCTTAGGTTTATCGTTCATTTGTTCAGCTGTCTTGCATGTGGACTCTGTGTGACACAGTCATCTGGTTTCTGGAAGCGTATCTGAATAATATGCCAATGTGTATAATTATATCATTGATGTCTGCAATTCGAAGCATAGCTCTTCAAACACTGTTTTCTCCATGAAATAATATTTGATATACAACATTTGATATTAAATCATCCGATCACATTTTAGGTTGAAATTGATTTTGAACGTGTTTCAGGTTTCCTCAATAGGAGCCCCTAAGTGCCATGATACGGCCGAGAGTGGGGAGAGTCAGCTCACTCTCACTACAAATGCTCTTACATGGCCACGTGTGCACATCCTCTGTCAAGGACATCCTACTTCTTGATGTCTCGCGAGTAGGCGAGGACAAAATGCGAATGGCTGGCGAATAAACCATGTTGTTGGATATGGAGTAGCCACATAAGCGAAATTGGAAAATCCTGAGTACTAATCAATGGTGCACATAGGCTCTGAGATTCGGAGTGAATAAATGACGTGTGAATCAATTATGAGTCAGCGGCTACCATGAAACTGTATCTCTCACGTTGCTTCACCGCCTTGTGGATTGCACCTTTAGGTCGAACGCTCCTCAGCAAACGGAATATAGCCTAGCCCTCACACAGATCGAGTGATTTATGTGGCGCATATATACTCTGTGCCTTGTTGTACCAATGTTTATGTGTTGAGGAAAATAAATAAATAATTCTTGACTTTCCCACCAAAAAAACAAATATGATGAGCACAAGTAGCATTTAACATGACATCTTCAGGATTTGATTCTTCTGAAATGTTTTCCTCCAATTTAGTAAGAATGTCATTCGAGAATCAGCATCTAACGAAATCGCACCAGATTTCCGATAAGCATTCGATTCATATTCAGGATCTGATTCATCTGAAATGTTTTTCCTCGTATTTATTTTGCTGCATCAATTGTTTTTAGGATGAGGATCGCTTCAGCTTTCTCAACAAATGTCACGTGGAACAAAATTTTGTTCCAGTTGATGTTTGCTTTCAGGGTTATATAAGGCAAACAAAGCGTCATTAAATTCTGGACTGAGGTATCACTATATACTGTCTATCTCAATATAACAGTCATGGAATTAATCAAGGGAGGTATATAGTCGCTACTGAGTATGAACATTATTTTCCGAAGTGTTGTAAAGAGATAAGTTATCACTAGAAACGGACAATTTGACAAAATCCGAACTACAGTGTTTATCATCATTAGTGGCAATACTAAATGTAGTTCTACAGTCTGACCGAATGTAACCAATTTTACAATAGTTTAAACATTCATCATTATGAAATACACAGGAATTATGTGAGTGCAATTTTGCACTGGATAAACATGTACCAAACTTGTGGTCAACTCCGTGACTGGATTTGCAATTACTCTAATATCTGTTATTCGCATCAGATCTGAATGACTATGTAACGTGGTGGAATTATCGACGTTTTCATGAAATGTTTCTCTTTCCAGCACTCGAAATTAGTACACAATGCATGATTTAGTAGTACGTTTTTGGGAATTGATCAAGAAAGCGTAGCAGGCTCGTTTGTTAATGCCGAGGATTCTAGTTAGTTGTAAGACTAATTCTTTACATCTGTTCATCGAAAACTTCAGAATTTGAATGTGTGAAAACCTGTATGCTACGTATATTTTGTTCGTTCTTGACTTTACTACACGTTTACTTTGTTCTCTGAGATGAACACATCTAGTGGGAAGCAAATGATAAATTATTTTGGGTCCAAAATCATTTCTATGTATTCTGTGCATCGAAATCAGGTCACATCTCCGTCTACGATAAGACACAGTAAAGAGGTCTTGTATTTCAATCCTCTCTTTTTGTTGTAAACATCGGAGTTCTGGAATCGCACTGGTAACTGCACTCAGTATTTTTTGCAGGTCAACTTTTAAATAAGAACCTGCAGCGTCAATCCATTTTTCAGGCTTATTTCTCACGAAGGTTGTGTATAATGTGGTGATTATGGTAGTATCTAACTTGGTGAGTGTCCGTCCTAAAGCACACAGTGTTGTAGACGTGTAAAACACAACCTTCCAGCAATGATCATTGGCCTTAAATTCATGAATCACGGTCACTCCAAGATCCTCGTGAAACCGATCTACGGGTACAGGCACTTTCCCATTCAGTAGCTGTTCGACTTTGCATCTTTAAAGTGCATGACGACACGAATTGCAGCGTCGGTGAGCATCAGACATTATTTAGAAAAAATAACCGCATGCATCTGCACCTTTCATCATTTCTCGTCAGATTTTCACATCATAAGCGTATAATAATATTGTGGACTGAACTATACTTGAGAGATAGTTTATATGCAGCATAAAAAGTAAAGAATCTAGTGCAGAGCCTTGAAGTACTTCGCCAAGTACTGGTCTACAGATGGAGCACTTGCAATTTACTCTAACTTCCTGTTTACGACCTATGAAAGACATTTCAAGGGATTATACGGCGGGTTCATCCATGTTATGATATTCTAGCTTCAATAGCTGTCCATCTGTTGGCATCTTGTTAGCAATATAAGTCTATTTGTTGACATCTTTTCAAACAATTTGCTGAAGTCTATGTAGATAACATTATCTAATTTTCCAATGTTTAAAGCTTTCATCCATTGCTTTCTTGCAACAAGGAGGTTTGTTTTTCAAGCTCAATACATTCAAGACTATTCATAATTGAAAAACATCATATGTCCATTCAATTTTGTAACTTACGTTCTCATAATAAAAGATATCTTCTCATTCGGATATATCAGATAAGTTATAATGCGGATATATCATATGGATATTCAAATCGATCAAATAACTCTGACTACAATGTTTGTTTGTTGTAGATGCAAGACGAATAGATTTGAATGTGTAATCTTAACGACTACTCAATATGAATGGGTCGTATATACAGGAATGACTATGTGATGAATGGAAGTGTAGATGAATATGATGTGCATAGGAATGGCTTTGTGACAAACATATAATACGATTCGTTTTTTTGAAGCAACGATTTTCCGCCAAGGTTCATCGTAGCTTTTAAACAAAAATGAAACTCCTCATTTGTTTCCCAACAGGCGAAATGAGATTTTGACCTTATTTATCTATGGTGATCAATTTTTGACTTTTCAGATCTAATCATTATCAGTTCATGTCAACTGATCTTCAAGTCGAATTCAATGTATTCAAATGTTGAGTGGATTCATATATATATATATGAATTATCGTTTTTCGAAAAAGCAAGAACTTCTAACATTTTCAGTTTCTAAGGACAATGGAATCTCACAAATATTGAGTGATTACAATCCGTGAAGGTGTAAGTGTGCAGGTCTCATATGTGTTGACTTACGTGTACCATTATCTTCTCCTTCATGAGATCATTTGACAGTGAATAATCCCTCTGAATTATTGAAAATACGAAAAAGATAATGAAATATCTGTGAAATGAAAATCCATCTCTTTTATTTAATGTACTTTGTAACCCGGAATACCTTTGCATACAAGTTATCTGTTTCATTCCGACATTAACATGAAATGGAGATGTTTCAAGGAATAATGTCGCTTCAATGGTATAATGAACTTTTCAATCAACTGACTTCGGTAAAGTTATTTCACGTCCGCCCAAATTTGTCCAATGATTTTTTGACTGAGTAAGAGTAGTTTAATATCTATCTGACAATAGCTAAAAATAATCATTTTCTGAGAATCAGTTATTCATCGATTCGGACAGCAGACCAAAACGACCATATGTAGACTTGATGTTCTAGGTATTCAAGTTCGAGTAAAACATTGTGTACTTGCGGACTGTTCATGGTCGTTCAATATTCAGCTCTTTCAGAAAGTACCTAGATTCGGAGATCATAATCATACGAACATGATTACAGAGATACAGTTCAATGAAGTATGGATCAATTAAGTGCTAGTAGAGTATTTAAAGATAACAAATATGATATGATATTTTGTAGGCTTTACAAGTTCAAACTGACTCCACTCAGAACATGGCTCATTGCTACACATTTGTTCAGTTTGATTCACTCAGTCCAAAAAGAAGTGTCGTATCGATGAGATATCAATTTAAGCGAAATGAATGTGAGAATGAATTAGAGATATGTGTTGTCAATTCATTTGAGATTCTTCCGTAGTGCATTCTGCTTTTATACAAAAATATGTGACCTGTAATTTTAATAAAGAAAACATGCAAATTGATTGATGATTTCAAATTGATCTCATTGAAGTGTCGTATCAATGAGATATCAATTATAAGGAAACAACACAATCTACAACTGAATAATATAAGAACCCACTTTCATTTAAAACATCAAGCTCAAGCATTCAGATGTCTTTTTAATTCATTTGAGATTCTTCCGTAGTGCATTCTGACCTTTAATTTTGATAAAGAAAACATGCAAATTGATTGATGATTTCACATTGAATGGATAAATGAATTCGAATTAGACTGAAGATTTAAAGGAATTCCATAGACTTAATTTAATTGGCTATAAGGCGTCACATCACAGACAATTTGAGGAAAAGTTTCGGGGCGTGCTACGAAGAGCAAGCGACTGATTCACTGAAGAAATTGAATCAACTTTGATTCATGAGATAACTTTTGATCAATTTTAGTTCGAAGAAAAATATGGACTTCCATCAGAAGAATCATCAAAGTAACTGACTTGACTTTCGTAATATTTCAACGGAAATTCTAGTCTAATGTACCGAAAAGATCTAAACATATGGATAGTGCCTCCACCACAAAATGTATTTCCATCCAACCGAATCCTTTAAAACTGCCAATCACAACTTGATGAGGCTGATTGAGATTAATTGTTTGTGAGTAATGTCTATAAGAATCTGACTGATTACTTACATATCGATATGAATCACACTCAAAAATCACGTTTTAAAGTTCTTCCGAATCCTTTTGTTGACAGATTTCTTCACAGTTACAGAACACGGAAAACAAGTTCAAGATCAAAGAAATTCTTATCAACAGATCATATGGAGAATTGAATCTGAAATGGTTCAGGTGAATAAAAGTACGGTAACTCATGGAATCGAAGTTCAATTTGTACGATGCACTCATTTACCTTGCGTGTTCGGCTCAAACTCACCTCTTTATCTCAATCAAAGTAGTTTACCTAAATAGAAATTCCGTAAGGCGATTTCATCATCGTTTAATATGGAAATTGTAACTTCTTAACGCAGTCACATCCATTCTGTTTGATCACCATTTTATACCATTGACTGTTAAAAGGTATTCGGATTAAAAACGATAATAAATTTAGTATCCATCATGTAGAAGTAGGACTGGCTGTGTCCAGTTATGTAGATTGAGTTCGTCAAAGATTGTATTAATAGAGAAACAATTTATTCTGTTAAAAGTGAGTTTTTGAAGATTGAGAACGACTTCTTGAACCAGACACAGACTTATAGTTACAACAGTGATTATTGTATCTGATTACTAATAAATTTGTTTACACGCAAGGGAAGGACTGATTTCCATTTTAGTATTTCAATGAACTATTTCCACATATCATTTCAGCCTGAAAATAGATGTTCTCTTGGTACAGTGGAGGTGCATTGTTCTACTTTAGAAGGGTTTTTACAGTAATCAAAATGTTGTATTCGCGAGCATCACAGTCTTGTATAACAAAACAACGTTGTGTAAATTCATGAATGAATCAACATCAAAATTAGTTTCAATGATACATTGTACACTCTATGCTGTTGATCAGTCTCTAATTATGAGAAGAAAACTACTCTGTTCAGGATAAGTGAGATCTAGATTAGAACCTAATTGGTAGTCTCTCCTTGTACTTTCTTGTGTATTTTACATAGTGTTACAAGTGAATATGTTTTAAGTACTCAATTTGACTGTATAATTTGATAGTTCTTGCATGTAACCTATTATTACTTACTGTGCTACATTTTCCGTTTACGGGCTTGCGAAATAAAGACTTTACTGCGTTGCGAAGAGTGCTGAAGGTAGTAAGTAAGATGTTTGGTTAATATTTTGAGATCATTGAAAATATGATTGTATATAGACGTTCAATGTCTTCCTGAGACCTAGCAGTTGTTGCTTCACCGGATACTCACCATATCCTTTATTTATATATTTCTCCGTGTATATCTCCTGGTAAGACGAGATTTCAGTATATTATAATACATGTATGCAAGCAAAAGAATAGAAGCTTCACAATGCTTTTGATGTGTGTGCGAGTCTGACAGGTATTAGATAAGTTATTATTTCCTCTCTCCATATCATTACACGTTATTTATTGTTCCTGGTTGTTGAATTGTGTCGGCTTTTTGATGTGAAAATATATTAACGTTCCAGTCAGGTCAGTCACGTGTTATTGACCTGAATTGTGTCGACGTTCTGTAGAATAGACACTGGGAGGGAGTCTAGCCTAGATATTTGTCTAAGGTAAATGAAAGTATCTTACGTGTAGACGACGTGAAACCGAGCGTTATAACAGCCTTAAATAACAAATATATTTTGTGACGAACAGGTTGTTTGAATTGACCTAGTCAATGACTTGTATTCTCACCCATATTTCTAATTAAGAATGCTGTACAGATTCCTAATTTTCTCCAAAAGACAACCCATTCTATTCCATGTAGTTCATCCACTCGAATTATGTATTCTCTTCAACTTTTTCCATTTTTTGTAAAAGGAAATGTGGAATACCCGTTGCAGATAATTTAATGTTTGAACAAACACATAGCAATGAATATAGCTGATATTCATCATGACAATTACAAATCATTGTCTTTATCTCTCAATGTAGTTTGATGATGACAGCAGAGACGATTGTCAACTCCTAAATGTTAAACATTATCATTCGCGGATTCATTACTGTCTACTGAATGTCATGCACAAAAAATCTTTGAAACAACTAATTGGTCACATGTGGTGTACCTCAGTGTATTTTATCAATCCAGAAAGAGACTATTCTTTGTCAAATGATTTCTTCCTTCTCTAGTACATCTTCAACGGAGACAAATGAATTGCTTTGGGTAATGTTCATTGTATTATCAACTGCTGAATTCTACCAAAGTCAACTGTATAATTTGAATTTTGACTGTACTTTTCCGTAATTTTTTCGCAAAATATGTGAATTGACCAGGTGGACAAGCTGGACAAGATTAAACAATTGCTTTCCAAGTTTATACATATTACTCACTCACTGACTCATTTACAGCTGTTACACCTTGTCGTAGCATAAGTCACTCACATACATTCTTCTTTTTGTGATATATGTCTGATTCTCAAACGTCAGCTGATTTGTTCTCTCCCACAATACGCTGTTGCTAATGATAATTTTTAACTGAATCTTGTGAACGCAATAACTTGAAAATAGTTGAACATGTTCATGGTGAATGTAATAGTGGATTACGTTGATAAAACTAAATGTAAACAAGTTTAAATGCAGGTGAGGTATTAAACGCGTCATGTTAATTCCTCATCACATGTCATACTGCGATTTTGCTACAAGAAGTGTACACATGAAATTAACGTTGCAAATTTGAGAGACAGTTACGTTTGTACTGTGTGTTTAAGAAACGAATCCGGATTACATCACGTTTACTTGTATTCAACTCACCATTGATATTCCGAACAATTTATTTTAAATAATGACGACTAGAGAAAGTTTTGTTAGATCATTGTGATAGAATGCAAGAAGATTCTTTGATGAAATGTAGATAACCGGAAACAAACAGAAAGTAATAAGAGTTTGACAGAATTCTGTGAACGTAGATTAGAACAAATCAAACTATTGACAACATTAATTTGCTCAAATTCTGTTGATTTCTAAACAGAAGCAGAGCTGAAGTAGTAGTCTGTGATAAAATATATCGGCCTATAAAATTGTCAAATACAATTAAACTTATTGAAGTGGAGCTAATGGGAAATGAAGTGGACTGGGCTAACATGGGCATTGATATTCATGCGTTATTTCAGCTCCATAATGAATATCACTAACTGTTTGTTGTTTCACTTGTTTGAATTCTGTCTTCTCCATTAATTACTCAAGACCATAGTGTGATTGACAACAAAAGTGTATTTCATCGGAGGTTCAAGATGATATGACTGTTCATCAGTAACATATTATCCTCGATGAACAGTATTTGTTCGACGTGAACACAACACGTGCTACTCTCGCACTCGTGAAACCGTTCACACTGAGGACTCTACTTTGGCCATTCAATCACGATTAGGTGTTTGAATATTACTGAAAATCAGTAAATCTATTTCAGTTCTTTTAATCTACTTAACGTTTCTGTAAAAGAAATACTTTTCTAAATTTAACACTAGTCAAAGTAATGGTGTATATTATCTGAATACGTGATATGCCGATCTCTGTGTGTTGACCTCATTTGTTGTTTGTAGAAATGTCAATGATCAAAACTTTTGTTGTTTTTCTCCATATTTTATAATAATAATTAGGTTATCTGATGTTTTCTATTGTGTAGTTAGCGTGATATTTACTTTGAGTATAGAAAGAAATGTCGGTTTTTAATGATGAATTCATATGACTTACAATCATCGACAAACATACAGCAGAAAAATGAATAAAATTCTCCATCATTTTAGAGTAGATTTTGCACCAGGTATGAATAAACTCTGTAACCATTTACTATCTAATTCCAAATAAGTGTATTGATCGTTATCCTACAGAATTCTATTGTTTTATCATCCATGTTTGCGTGTCTGTGGAACTTCCATTATTATTCAAGACACTTTTAGACTCGACTGGTTGATTCATGTCATGTTTTTTAATGCGAGTTTGTAAACAACCACCATCATCATGAAAAACTACACATCACATTGCGTGTATCTTTTATTTCGACCAATGTGACGTAGAAACTCATCGTTACACGATATTCTGGACAGATATACTCGACTGCTTACCAGTCTTATTTTTGCGTTAGGTCAAGAGTTCAGATCATGCGACCGGAGATCGTAGATAGGCTCTGCAGAGAAGTTCTACAATATCACGAATCGACTGTTCAGTGCTTTCAGGTTCTCCATATTAGTCTAGCTTCAATCGGTTCATGTTCAAAACCATTGAAATTACAATAATACCGAAAAATTCTTTCTGATATGAATCAAAGGATGTTAAGAAAGATTTAAGCACTGAAAAGCTACATTAACGAAAACAGTTAACAAGCGCGTCTTTAGCGTTCGCGGAAAATTCGTTTGTTTTAAGAATAATGACTATCAAACCTGCTAACAGCTGCACATTACATCCGACATGTCACTTATGAGCAGTAAATTCTGCATCCGAAGAAACGTTAAAATGTACAGGTTAGATTTATTGTGAAGCTACAGTCAATGAATTAATGGAGAAGGGAGTAATAGTTTTGAAACGCCGTTCGTAACTCGTCTTGTTGGGTCTTGACTGGATAGAGAGTTTGCAGTTAACAGACCTTCCCACAAACTCGATCTACACCAACGTCAGTATACTGAATGTGGGAGAGCAACACTCAGTTGAGTCGTTGTTTAAGCGACTCAAAATGGCATTTGTTGGGGATTTCGGAGGATGCAGAAAATGTGTAAACACTCTTGGTCTTCGATTTCAGTAGAAGTTTTGACCTAAATAATCTGTAGCCCATGCTGCTCTCGCATCAGTTGAAGAAGTGCTTGAACGACTTCATGAATTAGTTTTTATTGAATCGGTAAACGTCTACGAATAAGCTGCATGGATAGCAGTACTTGAGAAGACAAATCACGCTTCCTTTTATGTGCCGATTGATTAATTGAGCTATGGCAAGCCCTAAAAAGTCTTCACTAGCCCTTAACAATATATGTATATATGTGCTTGAAACTAAAGTTAATTTTCTGAACCAACTCCATTCACTAAAACAGACAAACACGTTCACATTCAGCTATCCGAACATTCACCGGTTTACTGATCATCAAATCCGAATCGATTCCATGTTTGCCTCATCCAATCAAATCACGGTATTCCATTCGAGAAGTTATTTCATTCGATATTTCGTGACTAGAATGGTGGAATCTTATGAACACTAGAGACTAGATAAATACAGAGCTGACTGCTTCTCGGTGATCAGTTGGTATACTCACTTCATAAACTCATACTTCAATAACCCTACTGAAAACGTATTTAAAAACTTCTTTCTCAATGCTGTAAAATAACGGTAAATATCAGGTAGGATGGTATATGAAACTGTGAAATAAGTTACGCAATACAGAGTATTGATCGATAGAACGAATGAAGAATTATTTAAGAGCACTTGTCAGTCAGAAATGATTGCACAAGTGTGGAAAACAAAATAGGACACAATGTGAGTTAGATTATGAATAGGGTTCATTCGCCCAAACTTATGATTATCGAAATAAAAATAAGGATCATGTACAAATAATTCACGAATGTGAACATGAATTCATACATAGCGTTTCCGCTGTCTGTCTATGAAGGTTTTCACCTAATACACTTTCAAATGATTACTTTTTACGGTACCTTAGTATTTGGAAGAATACACGATTCTATGAACTGTTTGTATTCAATTTTGTTGCATAATATTCACCGAAGTGACGTATGCTGATTATGTGGTGTGAGCTACTTATATTGATATAAGTAGTATATAATATGCGTTAAAAGAACGTAATGCTCGGCAGCAAAAGATGGCGAAGACCAAGAAAGGTGGAGCGAGAACATAATGGAATTTGTGAGAAAACCTATGAACAATGGAATGGGAGACAATGGATTGGTGTTTGCAACAGAAACAATTCAGTTTGGTTTGATGCGTGAATATTTTGCAAATTGACGATTTAATATATGGTATTCAGGTTTTGTTGAGATAGACTGTAATTGTTGTGCTAAATACATCCGTTTGTCCCCACCTGTGTTCTCGTTCACTGCAATTATGACTGCTGACAGACATATGTGGTAGTCAACACCAGACGAAAGTGGAATGTCTACGAACTGGAGATGAACAGGATTGAAGTGAAGAGAAAGGAGAAGAAAACTGAAAGCAAACGAGATAATAAGTGAAATGAAGGGACAGTGAGGCATGTAAGAGTCGATTTGAAGATGTGAAAATGGTGTAATGGAATTACGATCTTTACATTTTATTAACTCACTGTATGAATTTGCATCAAACAATAAATTGGTCTTCCACAATCGACTTGTCTGCTCGTCGCGATATAACAGTGAAGAAATAGAAAGAGTTTTATCGCCGAGAAATGCTTTGTACATAATGGATGTTATCAATTTTCCATAATCATACTGTCGAAATGAATCATCCAAATAGTGGTCATATTTAAGGCAAAATGATTCGTTTGAAATAACAGTTTGTGAAAAGAGGATTGTTTGTATTAGGAAGATGCGGATAAATTATTTGGTGTTAAAATGATCAATGTGAAGGTTTGACTTGACAGTGATGTATCGTGTTAACAGCAATCTGCCGATATCCATCAGTTTCGAAGTCATTTAGACGGCTCAATCAAGATGTCAGAGCTCTGTATCTATAGGAAATATGTTGAACTGCTCGTTTTACGTTGATCTACGTCTGGATACACTGATGAGTAGTTTTCATGTGTGATGTGAAGACATCATTAGATTATAAATCACGCAACACTATTCTTTGCATTTTCATAGCTTAAAGTCATTCACACATCTTGCCATAAATAACATTGAATCACAAGAAATTGAGGGGAAATTTATCCAGCAATCACTACCATTTAACACCTTGTACCTCGTTCATATAATTTTACACTTTGCACGACTTCTCATTCGGGATAACATAACTGTCCCTTACGCCATCCAATCCATCTTCATTTGTCATTAATATTTTGACAAATTCATTCAATGTGTCACATCATTACTTGTCACATCTTAACAGTCTTGAAAGAAGCATTATTCTGTAAATCTGATCGCTGTTTGAATGATTTATTTAGATAATATAACTATTGAAACTGAAGAGAATTTCATCAAGATAACTTGTTTTTAACTGTTTAAGCCATTGTAAAAAGATCTCTGTCTCAGTCTGTGGACGATGCTCCATTTCGAATGTTATTAGGGAGAGTTACATGAGCCAGCTTCTAGCATAAACATGCATAATATCACCTACGAATGATGTGATTGTCAGTTGACAATTGCATTTCGACTTATTGGAATTCAAGTATGAGAATGTTTAGTCATTAATCTGAGAGTTGATTGAAGAGACCTTACATTTTATTTACGAAATTTTTCGCAGGGTGAAAATTGTTCTCTCCTAATACGGTTTTCTTGATCCGTCCATCTGGATTGTTTAACAAAAGTAACAAAATAACCAGCAAATCAAAACATACTCCAAACATTTTAGAATATAGGATTGTGTATATGACTGAACAAATTGTCGAGGATTTGACCGATATCATGAGTTGGTGAATGTTGAGGCACCATTTAAAACCTGGGAACACTAGACGACCGTTTCGTTCTGGAATGAGACTACTCGGCAGTGTTTATCCACGATTTCGCATGCGCAGCTCAATTATAGGAGTTTTTGCAACATCCCAAATAGTTGTTATGTGCACAAATATTACACAAATAGATTCATGAGCAGTTTCAACTAAGACAGTAATTTTTCGCAAAATTGGAAAACAGATTTATTTAAGTTAAATTGGTTCAACGGAAAAACGAGATTTGTTCAAGTAGACTGCAATCCAGAATATCTTACCTGGAAATCTCATTAAAATCATAACTCACAAATAATGATGAAATACTTTTTGTCAATAATTTGAAAACTAAACATAGTCTCATGTTATTACAGTGTGGATGATTGATGCGTCTCAATGACTTCTGTGTTGCATATTAAGTATCCACTGAAAAAGGCGTCACATAAATTACTAGATCCAATGAAGCCTACAATAATCTGCTAGTTTTCTCAGTAGTGTTCCTATATTCAAAACCCTTGAACTGGAATTCGTCTAACAACCACGTCCCGTATATCTCACCACCAACGTTGAACAGAATAGGAATGTGTTGCACATTCATTCCTCATCACATGTCATACTGCCATTTTGCCACGACGATGTGCACTAACAGAACAAATGAAGATGAGCTTGATATAACCCGATAATTGTTCCAGGAGAATTTCTCCAAACCCATGTCAATTGATAGGGCTAATTAAAGATAATCAGATAGATATTGATGCGTGATTTCAGCTCCATAATAAATATCACTAATGGTTCGTTGTTTCAATTGTTTGAAATCTGTCTTCTCCATTTTCATCAAGTGGACAGCCACCTTTTACATCCATTAATTACTCAAGACCATAGTGTGATTGACAACAAAAGTGTATTTCATCGGAAGCTCAAGATGATATGACTGTTCATCAGTAACATATTATCCTCGATGAACAGTACTTGTTCGACGTGAACACAACACGTGGTACTCTCGCACTCGTGAAACCGTTCACACTGAGGACTGTACTTTGGCGATTCAATCACGATTATGTGTTTGAATATTACTGAAAATCAGTAAATTTATTTCAGTTCTTCTAATCTACTTAGCGTTTCTGTAAAAGAAATACTTTTCTAAATTTAACACTAGTCAAAGTAATGGTGTATATTATCTGAATACGTGATATGCCGATCTCTGTGTGTTGACCTCATTTGTTGTTTGTAGAAATGTCAATTATGGAAAATTTCGGTTGTCTATCACCATATTTCATCTTATTAATCAGGTTATCTGATGTTTTTTAATTGTGTATTGAGAGTGATATTTACTTTGAGTATAGAAATGAATGTCGCTTTCTAATGATGCATTCATATGACTGACAATCATCGACAAACATACAGCAGAAAAATGAATAAAATTCTCATTTTGCAATTACAGATTAGTTTCTAATGAGAAAATTAGTAGATAGCAAGTAGTCTATCAACCTCTCAGGGAATATTTGGCACCAGCCATCAATAATCACAGAAAATATTTACCATCTTAGTTCATATAGTCGTAGTTATTGTAATCTTACAGAATTCTCAAGTTTGTGTATCTGCGGAACTGTCATCACTTATTTAGATACATCTACATTCGACAGGTTGATACTTCTCACGGTTATCGGATATCAGATTGTGTTCAATCGTCTTCATCAGTATTATTATTTTAAACAATAAATCACGTTCTGTGTATCATTATCGCACCTACAAGATTACATTTTGGTGGAGTTTTGTTCTCTGAGCTGGATGGTTTGGTCGTGGAGCTTTCATCGTTCTTCTGAACGACATCATCAGCACAAACTTCAAATAGAAGTGAAGTGTTCGAATTTCTCCATATGTGTTTCACAGCTTGTTCTGTGCACCTCGATGTTGATTGGTTCTTGTTGACCTTAAATTTATCATCGTTTACTTCTTTGTTTTGGTTGTGTCTCCCATTGGTTTGATTTTCGTTCCTATATTTATGCATGATTTTTCTGATTGGTTGATAAATTGGATTGATTTCAATATGTTTGTTGATTGCTGATTGACCTGAGTGCCAGGCTTCTAAAAATTCTCTGGTATTTTTGGAGTTTCCTCTGTCTAAGATTTCTACATTTTCCCAATCGAATGAGTGTCCGTAGTTATCCACGTGTATTGATATAAGTGAAGAGATATCATGGCGTTTGACTGCTAATCGGTGTTCATGTAAGCGTAGATGGAGGGGGCAAAGCGGTGAGTCACAACAGACGCTTTGAACTTTACTGATTACTGCTTCTTACTAGATCTCCAGGAAATACAACTTGAAGTTAGTCAACAGTGAGCATATATCGATTCATATCAGAAGGGCTTTTGTGGATATTTTAGTAATTTCAATGGTACGACTCGTGGATGAGCACTGCTGAGGGTACCACTACATCAGTACAATCAGCAAGACATTATTACTTTCGATTGATGAAACAGACTACTTATATCTGTCGACATCAGTAGAACACACCGCAACATGATTCATTAGGAGTTTAAATAAAATATCACAAATTCAATGTAAAAATGCAAATTCGCTTCATGAATTTTTCGTTTTCAACTTTGTTTCAAGCTAATTTCAAATGTTGAGACATAAAATAAACTCGAATCAAACATCACAAAGATATCTTTGCAACTCTGAAGTAATCTGCTTCAGATTGTAAGAATAACACATAATGAATAACAGATTAGACGTTAATACAGTTGGATGCCAGCCGGTTCAGTAGTCTATAGTTTAAGCAATCGCGCATGAAACCTATGGGTTTTCTTATTTGATACTGACGAGTGAGATCGTGAATACGCATTGCTGAGGAGTCCTATACTGAGGCAAAATGACCATCCAGTGAATCCAAGTTTTCTACAGGTCGTGGAGAAATAGCATAAAGTTATTGGTCTATGAATATTTTTAGATTACTCAACATCTTTAAACAAGGCGAATTCATTTCAATAACACAAGATTCATAATTATAGCAGAATAATATGAATATCAGAGTAGAGGCTTGTGGAGATTGTGTTAAGTTTAATAGTTCAATTCATGAGTCAATGTAAGCTGGACCACCATTTAAAATCTAGAAGCACGAAACGGTTGATTCATTCTAGTATGGGACCTTTGAATAATGCACAGTCTCGATCTCTTCTCGATGTTACATAAAACTATAATTGTTCATCTTGTGCGGACTGCCTCGATATTACCTTGGGTCACAGACTTTATAAACAAAGATGTGTAGTGCCAAGCAGTGGAATTTACGACAAGCGTTTTCTCTTATTTAGGACCAGTCAGCTGTACATACTTACATCTCAGAGTTGATATTCACTCTGGGACTCCAACATACTATTCGGTTTATAAACAAACTAAACAGATCACATCAAACGACATGATAGAAAAACAACGTTTTTACAAGATCTAGCCAAAAGTAACTATGCAATGTGGGACAGAGTAATTCATAATCGACAGGGCATAACTCAAGAATGGTTAATCGTATCATAATAATAGTCTATAGGTCAAAATAAAGCTTATAATTAGAGGAACATGAATATACAAAGGATTAGCTACTTAACAATGATACGATAAGTAATATTGAAATTGAATATCGAATAAGAGAATATAATGAATTATTACACGTCATGTATGACGATATTCGTTCAATGTTATTTAATAAAATGATCTTATTAGGTAACGAATACATAGAATATCACACAATGAAGTGATTGAGTGAAGTGAGTGAATGAGTGAGTAATTGAGTATGCAAGTAATTGCCTGAGTGAGTGTGTGAGTGAGTGAGTACTTGAGTGTGCGAGTGAGTAAATAACTCAACATATGTACCACTTAAACTGATCGATTTGTGTGTGAGCTGGTATCCACCAACCTGAAAACAGTCAGTAAGATTTCTCTGGCAGTGGGTCTATACGAATGGCTATGTGAGAGCATTTGTAGAAGAAGAGATGACGTTTCTCATCCTCGAGTTAGCTTTTCGCCTTCTCAAGTTTGTAGGCGACAGTAATGCTGAGAGATGGTAAAGTGTAAGATTTCACTGTCAGTGGTTATATGCATGAGGTCATGTGAGAGTATTTAGAGTAGGATAGCCGACTCTACCCACTCTCGACTGTGCCAGGGCATTCGGGATGAAAAACAAATACCGTTAGTAGATTTTCGCTTAAACCGTTATTAAGAAAACAATGAGCTGTTTCGATTCTCTACTGTCTTTCTGAAGTCATTTCGTTAATGGATTTTGTTTGTTTTGTAGTTTGTTTACGAATTAGCTTACTATTCTATATAGATGTTTTTAGACTACTTATTACAATATTATAAGTAGTTAAAATATCCTGTTGTAGTTTCTCAAAACATCAATGTAATTTTTAACGGAAACTCAGTTGACAAATCTTTTATTTGCGTACCCAAACATTGTTACGCTCAATCTTTATTTGCAGGAGTTTGAAACTACAGAACAGGTTCCTTTAAACAGATAATCCATGTAATGAACGAATGGATCACTCAGTAATAGGATAAACAGAAAGTGTAATCTCTTCTCAAGCGAAGATGGATTGTGGCTAGCAGTGGAATGAAAAAACGTGCATTTCGTTCTATTCGGGACCCGTCAGTTAGGTGTAACAGCATCTCAGAGTTGATGTTCGCTATGGAACTCGAACCTAGTGTCGTTCGCGTTATCCACTTAGCTACTGAGTCCTGAAAGCCACATGCTTGTACATGTAAGCTTAAATTGGCTACATATTCTTTTACTTCAATCTTCTCATTGTTGTTAAGGACTGCAATTTATCAAACTCTTATTAACATATGTGCATCCTATACGGATTGTCTCGACATCACCTTAATTCTCAAGCATTCCATACGAAGATAGTAAGTGACTAGTAATGAAATCCAAGATACAGATTTCGTCCTATTTAAGACTCATCAACTAGACAAATGTACATTCCAGTGTTCATCTATCACTTCACAACTCAAACCAATACCATACACCTACTCAACTACTAAATCTCTCATCCATAGAAACATTCAAACAAACACTACCTTCACTTTTTTTATTTCTCTGTCTATTCAAAAATTTAAAAAATTCAGAAGAAAAACGTCATTGATCGTATTGATTGATTTTCTTCTTTTCTTCTTTTCTTCTTTTTTTCTTTGTTTTCATCATCAGTAAGAAAATTAATATCTACATGTTATACGAAGATAATTGATCCAATTTTGTTTCTCTTGGAGACAAGAGAAACAATGTGGTCGGGTGATTTTCACATTTGTAACCTTCATATACATTTAGAATGATCATCGAAAGATTCGGTGTACTGTTCTTTTTCTCTCGTTTTCTCTTTCTCGTTTCCCTCTTTTCTTTAACACACACTCTCTGAAGAAGTAAATTATCATGAGTGACGAAACATAAGAATATCTAATTTTATTTTTTAATTTATGCATTATGACATATAACTCCATCTGTAGCTCTTCTACAGGTACAGATTGTCGTATGCATATGTAATAGTGGATTGTTGGGCATGAGATTTGCGACCACATTCCGTAGAAAACTTACTCGCTTAGAAAAGAGAGCGAACCAGAAAACAAAATTCAATTGTGATAATTTTAAATATACTATTATGAATAGACTTCAGTATGTGAGTGAAAGTGATATAGAACTAGCATGATGATCAGTTCTAGTATTGAAGTGAAATATTGCTGTGATCAATATATACTTTCGAGTTGATTCAGTTGAAGTAATAAAACTCCATTTATTTCATTAGATAGAGATATATATCCGCCTTTTGATACAATTCAGAAAGAAGAGGGATTTGTGGAAATCTGAGTAATTGAATAGTTGAATTCATGAGGTAATTAAAGCTAGTCGATCGTGGAAAACCTGGAATCATTGGACGGTAGGGCGATTTCGTGGATTGCTTGAAGTTGGACATATACACCGCAGGGTGATATTCGGTTAAGCGGTCTACAGGTTAAGTTTTCGTGCATCAGACAGAGGGTTTGAATCGTGACTGCTAGGTCATGTTGACGCATTCTTCTTTAATAATAATTACAGTTGACATCCTGGACTCATTTTAAATAGTTGATCATTGAAAATCAAAAATCATTAGACTACGGTTTTGTCTTGGTATGAAACTTGAAAGCAGTGAGTATTCATGATATAATACAGGATTACTATATGTCACAAAGTGTCTTCTAAATACTTGTCCAGCCTCTAGTTTAATTAGCTAATATAATCAGAAGGAGGGTTTTCTAAAGATTGTAGTGGTATTCAGTATTTATAATCAAATTTCTTGTTCATTTATATGTTAATACTACTTAAATGAATGTGATTTTCATTGGAGATTTCTGTTTAGGCATAACTGTGTTCTTTGTTGCACACTGTCAATCAGTGGAATAAGAAACATACATTCAGTAATGACTAGAGCTTTCAATCTAATACGTAATGACAAGTATACTTTAGTATGTACCATGATTGGGAGAATGACTACTGGTAGTGAATACAACACGATGAAACTATAATGTCTGAAAACATTTGAGCGACCTTAATTTCTACTTCAGAGTGATAGTTATAAACCAATGTGAAAAACAAAGATTACGATTTACAGTTGATGAGTAAGGTTAGGAATTAGATGAAGGGGTTTTCATCACCAACTGACATGAGCTACAATGCCAAAAACTCTATTTAGCCAAATGGATGAATGACTTTCGCGCTGTTATCCAGGATCTATTCTATCATCATTTTGAGATCAGTCAAAAAGTCAAAACAGTAGAACTGTGACACGAAGAGACCGAGTTTAAATTCCTATGTCAGTTATTGTGATTAGTTTTATACCATGCTGGCATTTGTTAGTTATAATCAAAGTAGAATTTAATTAATCTCGTGAGGTGATTGAAAGGTGAATTATGGAAACCATCGACCATTTAACGTTACTGAGTTTTCGAGATCCATTCTCGTATTTGACCAATTTAACGCACTTATTCAACAACGTGATTTAAGTCGATGATTGTATACGAGGATTAGTGACATATATATATCTTAATGGCCATCAGAACCGAAGAAGAAACTTGCTTCAGATGTGGAGTCAGCATAAAGCTACTAAACTGTATTCATAGCAATTCATTTATCAAACTATAGATAATCTATTACATCTAGCAGAAGGGTTTTTGTACATAATATAGTATTTTCCATAGTTGAGATGATGAGTCAGTTTAAGCTAGACCACCATGAAAAACCTCGAAGCATTAGATGGCCGTTTCGTTCTAATGTGGGACTCCTCAACAATGCGCATCATCATCATCGTCATCATCATCATCATCATTATACCATTCATTCTCTGTCCAAACTTTCTTCTTTTTGAACATTCTTAGCCTTCTGCCATCGGGCATTTCACATTCGATTGATGATAAATATTACTTATATCTGTCAACGTAAGTAGCATACACCACATAAGTATTTATATGAATTGTATATATCTAAAGCTGTAAGATTCAGAAAAATGGGAATATTCCAAAAGAAACTGATATATTTTCACTAACAGGAAGAGAAGGTTCTTAGGTTTTGAATAGAGATCCTAACCTGAATAAAATATTTACCATTAGATTAAAAGGGAAAATTAGAAAAGATACAAATAATGAATTTCTTTTAGAAATTTCAAATTTCATGACAATACTACTTACTTCTCCGATAGATTAGTAGGCAATAGGCAATGTTCCATTATTAATGAGACTACATTTTATGGATGACCATTGAGTGGCTCCAAAATGACCTTGAGAATGTCCACCCAATTACTATAGCTAACTGAGGATCAGGAACCTGTGTGAAGAAACAAAGATTATGACTATTGTTTAAGCAACTCGATATCAAGAAGACTAAGATGAAATATTATGTGGTTGTATGTAGTCTTTTTTATGTCTACATGACGTGTAAATAGGTAGGTGGTTACATCATTGACTATAAAGCTTGATGACCCTGATTCGAATCATTAAAGTAACATCAATACCCTAAACATTGTAGATATATCCTACTGATCAGTGTCAAATAACATGAAACGTAATTGTGTAGTTATCTACTAACTACATTCAACTACTTAACATTCATATTCCTTTATTATATTTATGGAATCGGAATGAATATTCATCACTATGATTAACTGTATCACAATTTGAATATTTGTTATTGAGTGTTAAATTTGTCTTACATTGTTTCTACTCGCTCCCTTTCCACTCTTTTTATATTGTGTTTTATACTACTTATTTACATTCACTAAGCAGTTGTATTCCCAACAATGTTATCACTTATGTTGTAACGTAAGTTGTAGTGTAACATTCTGAAATGTTCACGTGTACTTATAACGTTTATTGTACTTATCATTGTATTTATCATTATCATCACTGTACCTTAATCACTGTAGTGGTTACCCATAGTTTTTGCATTTGTTTAGACGCCATAGTTTCTATATGGTTTTGCACTTGATTTAGGTTTCGGTTGTTCGTAAACTGTTATCGAATTTAGACACAGCTATTAGCTCTCCTTTGTAATATCGTATGTTACAATCTTTCTTTATGTTACTGTTATAGGAAGCCTTCTTATTTTCATACTTGAAGGACGTGTTTAAACGTCCCAGACACCTCACAAGTTGAGGTTTGTAACTAAATTTTGTGTATTATTCAATGAAGAACCGTAGTTATACTAAATGAAGTTAGTTTGTAGATGATAATGGTATCAATACATCTGGATTGATTAGACTCAACCATCAACATCAAAAATGACAGTTTGTTTGAAGATAAAATTTCAGATTTCACTAACTTATCGATTGTATTCATGAATGATTAATTTCACATCAGGTTAGATAGTAATAAAGACTAGAAATCGCTAGATGAATATAGCAGTATAATATAAGGTTGTTTAAGAAAAGGTTATCATAACCCCTCTAGAGATCTGTGATGAACACAGCCTACAAGTTACCATAATATCCCGTTTGCTTGACGAATAGAAATTAATCAATATAAGGTTGTGGAGATTACTAAGTTTTTGATCGAGACCATGAATCGATTGATGTTTGACCATCAGTGTTAGCCATTTCGTCTAAATTGATCTACAGAATATCTGAGAACCATACAGTGAATGCTTCATCAATCGTCTCAGATTTTATTGTTCATTCGTTTCCAAAGCGATCAATCTCAGCTCTCAATCTATTCTCCTTGATCTTCAAAACCATGTTCCACCACGTATTTCACTTTCTATTAATGATACATATTACTTATATCTGTCAACATTAATAGCACACATAACATAGAACTCTTCCAACTCTTTTCTATGTATATTAATAATTTCAAACATCTGCGGTGATAATATATCTTGTAGTGATGTACGTTTGTACCAGAAGTACTATTGTTTTGATGAACTGATTCGCTGACTTATTCAATAAAGAAAATGAAGATAGTTTCCATATCAAACAGAGGAATTAATCGGAAATCAGCTACACAGTTAACAGTCCTTTTCGTCAAATGTCAACATTATGTGTCAACGAATTCATATTCAAACCTAATTTATGGATCAGTTTATGTGAAAATAATGACAACTTAAGAGGTAATGTCAGAATCTAGTAATTCACATGTCGGAATTCATTTAGTTTCGTATATAACACTATCTGTGTAGTAAACAACTCCACGGCTGGTGACAATCGAATATATCTGTATACAGAATTACACAATTATTTGGTAATATCCCAAAAGCTATTTATAATACATACTTTCTTTGCAAAATGTCAATCAATCATCTCAGACGTCATTGCTCCTTCGTCTCTATACTAATCACTCTGTGTTCTCATCCACTTCTCATCAAATTTTCTCGACCTCCTACCTCGAGATATTCCACTTTCTCTTGATGATACATACTACTTATATCTGCCAACATTAGTAGTACACATTATCAAAAAGAATTATCAGTTTGAATAATGCAAAAATATGTGAATGAATAGCATCTGTAGACTATGTAAGCCATAGAAGTTTTCAATATGCATGTACATTCATGAAGTCAAATCGATAAAAAGAAATAAAAAGCTGTTACTTATCCAAAGTAAAATGAGTCCTGTCAAATAAATGATGTAATTCTATGAGCTGAAAATGAGTCAATTCCATCATTCATACATCAATAGACAATTATTTGTACAGTTTTAGTCAACAAAGCTGCAAAGTATCAAGTCATTTGATCATCAAGAAATATGAACTAATTACTTATAGAAAGAAAAATAGATCATTCTTCCAAGCAAAAGATATCTTGATACACTTTTTGAATAGGTTCAAGCAATGGACTTCGAGAAGATTAATCATAGTTATAGAACCATACAGTGATCTTGATATTCTATAAGCTTCTAAAAACCATGATAGCAATGGCACGAAGATTGATAATGATTGAATCAAGATAACAGAGAACTAATCATTCACTTTGTTTTTCTGCAGAACGTTAGATGAGTTAAATATCTTTTATTATATTTTGGGTTCTGAAGACCTTTCAATGAATTATTTAGGTTTCCTTACAGAAAGCGATTGGTAGGAGGTCCTGGATGATTAAGATAACGATATCATTATGTGTATATAAGACAAGATTTCAGAAGCTTGGAACTAATTGGGTATCGGATCGTTAGATATTAAAATTATCCATCTATGGAAATTCTCTCCACAGTGATACCTTCAGAAGATGATGAAACCTTAGATCGAACTCACAGAGCATCTGATTTCAAAGCTAGGAATGAAAGTTAATTATTTCAGTAAAGTTCTTGAAGAGTTGAACATCATGTCCGTGTCGGCTAGAGACGGATGTTCAGCTCAGATATCTGATGAATGCTTGTGCAAGATCATGGATCTATTGAAGTTGTACATTAACGCTGCTGCACATCGACCAGCTGAGTGGTGTAGAGGTTAGGCATTGGTGATCGAGTTCGTTAGTCCCGAATTCGAGACCCGTTTGATGGATCGTGAATGCACACTAGTGAGGAATCCCATATTAGAAGGAAACGGCCGCTCAGTCCTTCCAAATTTTTGATGGTCTAGTTTCAATGGACTCGTGAACTCAACTATTAGATTAACTATAATCTCCACAAAACTCCGCTCAGAGCACCTCCTTGGCTTCTGCAGGCCGCAAGACCGGATGAAGGAGGAGAGTTGAGCATTTGGTTAGCGACCCTATTCCGTAGAAATCTAACACGCAAAAACGCGCACATTTCCACATCCTCACATTCAGATGATTTCATTTTGAAACGTGTGTATTTAAAAGAGGTTGCACTTTTCTCATTCTATCTGATGATAGATAGAGAGAAAAATATACCTAGCACTTCAAAGTCTTCATTTGAATAGTTCAGCATCCATACACTATAGAAAAGCTCTATAGCCTCATACCCTTGGATATCAAGCTAAAAGGTTCATATAGACAACTTTGATGCAACCGTGATCTGTAGAAATTATTAAATAAACGATAAGAGATTACATTCATTTGTTACTGTTTTACTTGTATCTTCCCATTATTATTTAGGGCTACAATCGATAGGTTCGAGTTCCGGAGTGATCACCAACTCTGTGATGTAGGTACATCCAGGTGACGAGTTTCATGTGGAACGAAACGCACGTCCTGGGTTCCACTCCTAGCCACTGTCCATCTTTGCTTTCTAAGAGATAATATTTTATGTTATCCTATTACTTAGTGATCCATTCGTTCATTACACGAATTGTCTGATTGAAGAAATCTGTTTTATTGTGTAAAACACCTGCAAATATAGAATGCGCATAAGGATGTTTGGGTACACAAATAAAGGATTTGTTAACTCAGTTTCCATTAAAAATTACACAGATGTTTTGAAAAATAAAACTACAACAGTATTTTTCAACTACTTATAACATTCTAATAAGTAGTCTATATAGAGAAGTAAGCTATTTCGTAAAGAAAATACATATAAAGAAAATCCATTAATGAAATGACTTCAGAAAGACAGTAGAGAATCGAAACAGCTCATTTTTTTCTTAATAATGGTTTAAGCAAACATCTACGAACGGTATTTGCTTTTGCTCCCAAATGCCCTGGTACAGTCGAGAGTGGGAAGATTCCGTTCTCCCACTCGAAAGAACCCTCACATGACCATGTGCATACAACCACTGGCAGTAGAGTCCTACTCATTATCTTCTCGTAGCATTACTGTAGTTTACGAAATTGAGAAGGGGAAAAGCGAACTCGTGGATGGGAAACGTCATCTCTCGCTCTTCAAATGCTCTCACATTTCCATGCGTAAACAGCCACTGCTAGAGAAATCCTGTTTGTTTTCCCGTAGCATTACCATTGTTTTCAGAAGTGAATTCCATTGCTTTAACTACGTTGCTAGATACGGAGGATCTACTCAGGGAGTTGGAAAACCCTGATACCAAACCAATGATGCATGTGGTCTCCAGTGTCCTGAAGGAACAAATAAAGTATGAACCAATTGGTGACCGTCTGCTACCACGAAACTGCATCTCGCAACTTTTTCTACTTCCTGACGGATTAGTCCATTAGGTCATCGGTTCTGAGTGGGTAACCCACCAAGAAAACAATCTGCTTCAGTCTGAGTACCCCGGTAGTATCCCTGTTTACACATACTTATAACGTTTATTGTACTTATCATTGTATTTATCATTATAATTACCGTACCTTAATCACTGTAGTGGTTATACACATTTTCTATAATGTTTCGCTCTTGATTCGGGTTTCCATTGTTCATAAACTGTTATCAAATTTAAACACAACTATCAACTGTCCTTTGTACTATCGTATGTTGTAATTATTCTTTATTTTACTGTTACAGGAAGACTTTTTATTTTCATACTTGAAAGATGCGTTTAAATGCCTCAGACACGTCACAAGTTGAGGTTTGTAACTAAATTTTTGTATTATTCAATAAAGAGTCGCTATTGTAGACAAATCGTTGTTTTGGGAACTTCGGTTTCGCGCGTATCTCAATCGGGTGACTTTGACGCTTTGATGGATCTAATATTGAGGAAGTTTACCTTTCTAATCATAGATATCAATAGGATAGTAATTCAAGTTCACAATATATGGTTTGTCAGTAGGTAATTGATTTATGTACATTATGTAATAATTGTGTTTTAATGGTAGTAACAATGAATGAGGTTAATAGTCTGAATGAGGAAATAGTAGTAGGTATTCCATTCTCGTCCTCTGATTTTCGATTTCCTCAATTTTCTGTCTCCAAACATTCCATTTTCGATTATTGATATATACTACTTATGTCTGTTGGTATTGAGTAACACACATCACTCTAAAACTACCGACTTCCTACTCGAGATGTGAAATCAGCTGACTGAGATACAGATGAAGACAGTACTATTCAGGGTTTAATAACTCTTTTGAGGAGATCCTTCGTATCCAGCAACCTAGTTAAAACATCGGGCATTGACTTTTCATCTTCTCAATTTTGTAAACAACAGTAATGCTACGAGAAAACAGTCAGTAGGATTTCTCTGGCAGTGGCTGTATACTCTCGACCGTACCAGGGAATTTGGGAGCGAAAACAAATATCGTTCGCAGATTTTCGCTTAAACCGTTATTAACAAAACAATGAGCTGTTTCGATTCTCTACTGTCTTTCTGAAGTCATTTCATTAATGGATTTTGTTTGTTTGTATTTTCCTTACGAAATAGTTACTATTTTATATAGATGTTTTTAGACTACTTATCACAATGTTATAAGTAGTTGAAAAATCCTGTTGTAGTTTTATTTTTCAAAACATCAATGTGATTTTTAATGGAAACTGAGTTAACAGATCCTTTATTTGTGTGCCCAAACATTGTTATGCGCATTCTTTATTTGCAGGAGTTTTACACTATAGAACAGGTTTCTTCAATCAGACAATTCGTGTAATGAACGAATGGATCATAAAGCATTAGGATAAACACAAAATGTAATCTCTCCTCAAGCAAAGATGGATAGTGGCTAGCAGTGGAATCCAAGACGTGTGTTTCGTTCTAATTGGGACTCGTCATCTAGATGTACCTGCATCGCAGAGTTGATGTTCATTCCAGGACTCGAACCCATCAACTTCATTCCTAAATAAGAATGGGAAGATACAAGTAATACAACACCAATTGAATGTAATCTTTTATCGTTTATTTAATAATTTCTACAGATCACAATTGTATCAAAGTTGTATGGATACTGAACTATTCAAATTAGGACTTTGAAGTGTTAGTTAAATTATTCCCTTTCATCTATCATCAGACAGAACGAGAAAAGTGTAACCTCTTCTAATTAAACACGTTTCAAAATGACTTCCATGTAAGAACTTAAAGAGTAGGCAGTTACATCATAACAAATCTACAATTTTAGATACAAGTCTATTATTAGAGCACTACTACTATTATCATAGTAGACCATAATTCTACGCTCCCACTAGTACAGATTCTGAAATGCCAAATAACATATTACTACGCATTATACTATCTGCATCACTTTAACAACGACCGGATAATCTATCACTATCAACACTACCAATACTACATCTGTAATTATTGTAGAGAGTAGGTAATAGTAAACAGATTTATTAAGTTATGCCAATACACATACTGCATAACTGAAATGTGTAAAATGTACATGATGTAAATAATTTGGCAAATTTTCTTTAATTGTTATTTCACAATCACCATCGTCCTTTCATTTCCGTTCTTATTTTAGTTGCTAACCGTATTATTTCCTCTCCTCTTTTCTCTTCCTTCCGCTATTATCCGTCTGAATTCTACTTTCACTTCTTGAACCATTTCTATATTCTGAAATGAGATCAAAACCGAATAATGTTTTATCTTTAGCAGAAGAGTAATTCAACTTTAACTATCCTGATTCCCAGGCGTTTGGATTTAAATCGTGGATAGTCATCAGCTCTCTTTAGTTATGAAAATAAATCGTGAATTTCTATGCCTAATTTGATTGTCTGTATGATCGAGTGAAAAGCGATAACAGAACGGATATTGTGAAAGCTGAAGTTCATTTCCTCGAATGTCCATCGACTATCACTCTATTGTATACTTATCAAGTGTTCAAATTATATAGATACATATAGAGAATGATTTCATTCAACACGATCTTTCGAAAAACCCACTCAATATTGTTATCCGATTCATCAATCCGTAATCCCTTTTCGGTCTATTATTTACGGCTCACTCCAATCATAACCATCTTCCAACTGATTCATGTATATTTTCCATTTTATAATTTGATGTGGCCTAATATGTCTGTTTGCAAATAACGTCTGCTATTGTAAGACTTTGTTAGTTAAGACTTGGTAATGACTTTTCAAATTGAGAGAAATGACTAGGTGTGAATCCATGGCATTGTGGTTTAATAAGGATTCGACTCATGGTAACTACCGCTTCTTGCACATAGATTTAGTTCATTAATATCATGATTTTGATTCATATTTTTGTCACGTGACCATAATATATTCATTCCATGCTACTTTAAATTATGAAGTCATGTTGTGGCATCGTCATTTTATTCGAAAATGCAAGGGAAATACCAAAGACATTGAAAACAAAGACACGCTCTAATACTTCATCAGAAAATGCTTATCAAACTGATCTGCAAACACTACATTAACAGAAAAAAAAATTGAATGGACCCATTATTTTATTCAACGTGAACGACACATGTGCATAACTGAAGATTGCGGAAAAATTGAATTACTAGATGGACGATGCACAAATCCTTCATCATCTAATAGCTGAACAAACAATATAGATTTGAGTGGGTCATATACATGGTTAACTATTTTCCAAATAATTTAGATGGAGAAGAAAGATTTAGTGCTACGAAACACTTACAAATCAATTAGAATGAACAATCCACCATTGTTTTCACTGAGTTACTGCCTCAACGACATACACGATTGAACTACACTGACCACAGATTCTCCTTAGAACTTCAGGAAATACCAGTCACAAGTGAACACATGATGATTATTGTTCAAATGGGGTTTCGACCACACTCTAGTAATTTTTAACAGTTGATTTCATGGATCAATTATAGCTAGACCACTATG
Source organism: Schistosoma haematobium (assembly GCF_000699445.3). Taxonomy (NCBI): domain Eukaryota; kingdom Metazoa; phylum Platyhelminthes; class Trematoda; order Strigeidida; family Schistosomatidae; genus Schistosoma; species Schistosoma haematobium. The sequence goes on along the minus strand of NC_067196.1, from coordinate 479,778 downwards.
GAAAACACCATCCTAACAATTCAACTGTTAACGAATAGATTCCACTAAACAGATCAATGATTTCAGTTCTACTTCAACTGTGTAACTTGATTATTGATGACGAACATTATTGGAATTACTTGGTATCAGATGAAAGTTGATGTTGAATTCATTGGATTATTCCTGGCTTGAAGTCGAATCAAACTCACTTCATATTGAAATGTATTCAGACGCTTGGATTTACGTGAATCAATAGTCATCTTTGATTACAATAAATAAACTACTAACAACTTGTAAGTAGTAAAACGTTCACAATTAAGATTAATAAGGCTAAGTAGATTAGTTTTTTCATTGACAATTCTTTTAGACTGACTGGTACTAATTTTCTATAGATGGTGGACAGTAGCGCAATTTCATGGATTGATTGTAGTTACACGTTAACATCGTTGGATTCTGACCGGTTTAGTTATTCATAAGTTAAGTGATCGCACACGAAATCGAAGATCCTGGCTTCCAATCCCACGTGCAGGATCGTCGATGCGCATTATTGATGAATCTCAGATTTTCAATGATGGTCTAACTATAAAGATCTTTGACGAATTATTGATTTTTGTATACAGTTTTCAAATGCTTTAGAGCTAATAGACAATATATTGATAATTCTAACAAACTGATTTTAAAATCCCTTTATATTCTACGGAATTCGTCTACTCTGATAATACTATGGTGTGTGATACAGATATCAATAGATATAAGTAGTATTTATCATCAATCGAAAGTGGAATGTCTGAACGTAGAAGGTCAAAACAAATTCAAAGAGAAGAGTACGAGAATAGAAAGTGATTAGTGTGGAAACGAAGGAACAATGGAGTATGAGACAATTGATTGACACTTTGCCTATGAAATATTCACTGTATGGTTTTTAGATATTATAAGGAGATTCTGTAATTCGGGGTCAATAAAGTTTGGGCGACCCATTTGTGCTTTTGTTCATTACACAGATAGTGTCGTCTATGAGGCTAATTGAACTTCAATATATATATCCCTAGATTCTGACATTACCTTATACGCAATATTTCGTTTATATATTACTACCACTGAATTAACTACTTCTATGAATCCAGTGATCCTCTTGCTGTGTTAACGACATATGGCAACTTGGACTTATTCATATATGTGTCTGGTGCTTCGTTGTAGCTAACTCAGTGAATGATTGACTGACTGACTGACATTACCTCTTAAGTTGTCATTATCTTTACAGCAGTTAACTGTGTTGCTGGTTTCCGATTCATCCCTTGATTTGTCATGGAAACTATCTTCATCTTGTTTATTGTACCGGTCAGCTAATGAGTTCATCAAAACATTATTATTCCAGGTACAAAAGTACATCGTTACAATATATAACATCACGACAGATGTTTGAAATTAATAATATGAATAGAAATGAGTTGAAACAGTACTAAGTTGTGTGTACTACTGATGTTGACAGATATAAGTAGTATGTATCACCAATAGAAAGTGAAATACGTGGTGGCACAAAGTTTTGAAGCTCAAGAAAAATAGAACGAGAACAGAGAATGATTGATGTGGAAACGAATGAGCAATAAATTCTGAGACGATTGATGAAGCATTCACTGTATGGTTCTCAAATATTCTGTAGATCAGTTTAGACATTATATTTACTTCTAATCCTATCCATTCTATATAATATTTATATATAAATATGAAGTTATCTTCCTAAGCAAGCTACTTCCATACCACTCACTTACTGATTTCCAGTATAAAGTTTAAGAGAATCTGATTTCTAAAGATTGAGAAATTGTCAAGAAGTCAATACTTGAACACTTTTATATCTAAAATTTATTCATATTCAATCACTAAGCCACAATGTTCTCAAACAAGGATAGATGAACATGGTATTAAAGGAAAAAGAAAGAAGGGGGTGAGAATGAGGGTGAGGATGGGAATCGAATCAATATTACTAGCATGTGAACCAAATTTAAAAGAGAGGATGATTAATTGATTTTAAAACAATTAGTCCCTTTGATAAATTTCGATAATGATGCTAGAAGACGAAGATTATCAGAACTATGTGATATATTAGCGCAATACATTTCGAACAATCTGATCACACATATACTTGTTAAGAGCATTTATATATAAAAATAAAAGGTCAACTAGACAGGAAACGGGGTAAGAGGAGATAAGGCTAATGATAAGAGTAATAATAATAATAATGTGAATACAATTTGAAAACTAATCACTCTGGATAATAAGTCAATATTACCAGGGTAGGTTTTTAGTTAGAAAATAGTGTAAAAATGAAAAAGAATTTCCTTTTCTATGTTGTTGTTGTTGTTATGGCAACGAGATAGATACAGAATAAACTAATGAAATTAGTAGGAATGATAAATACGAAAGACACCGTAGATCTTGTGATCAAACCCTGAGCAATAGTGAGGATTTCCACCATATGACGAAACGGCTATCATTGGTGGTCAAACATCAGTCGATTCAGGATCTCGATCAACGACTTAATAATCTCCACAACCCTATATTGATAAATTTTTATTCGTCAAACAAATAGGATATTAAGGTATCATGGAGGAAATACGATCGTCTATTCATAAACAACCCTATATTATATTGCTACGTTCATCTAACGCTTTCTAGTCTTTAATAGTATCTACCTTGATGTGGAATTAATCATTCATGAATACAGTCGGTGAGTTATTCGAATCTATGAAAATTCTCTTCACACAAACTGGAATGTTATTAGTTGATAACATATAATTGGTTTCAGTTCAAAAGTGTTATTGTATCCAACCTACTGATTCAGTTATGATCCGTATTCCACTCAGTTATTCAAAGAATAAAAACAATACTAATACTTCATTATCAATTGTCGACAAACAATTTTCACAGTACATTTATACTCATATAAGGTGACTACTTGATAACAATATACATGTTCCGTTGTTTGTAATGCAAGACTGGCTTAGCAATTACCTATGCTTACTGTCCCATCAAAATGCTAAAACGATGTTATGAGAAAATATTAAACCAGTCAGTGAGAACAAAAAAGGCGAATAAGCAAAGATGAAAAGTGGCTAGCAGTGCGAGAAACATGTTTCATCCTGTTTGGGACTCATCGGATGAATATACCTGCGAACGGTACTGGGTTGGAGCGTTACAGTGAATATCAAATACTATAACATGATCCTATGTCGAAGTGATCCTTTCTATTACCATAAACAATTGATTATTGACCGATAGGAGAAATAGACACACTAACTTATATGTTAATATCCAATTTTGTGTTATGATGACTAGACTATTCCTTGAATTCTTCTGAAACCAGAAAAATGCTTTAAAAAAGTGCTTTGATAAGAAGCCGTTTTAATAGTTGAGATCATCAGTCAATTGAAGCTACACCAACATGGAAAACATGGAAGCGCTGGATTGCCGTTTCGTCCTACTATGAGGCTCCTCAACAGTGCACATCCATCTTTTGTTTACAATTGTACAGAAAGACTAGTTGTATGGTGTATGATATTTACGCTTGTAGATATAAGTAGTATGTAGCCGCTATTGGGAGTGGAATGTCTGGCTACGTTCATTCGTCCACAGTCACCCGAACTTGTACTTATTATTCATAATACAACCATTATTACCTAATAAACATGAATTAATTACCTAATATTAAACTGTATAAATGAAGTGTATGATGATTCTAAGGGTTGCATCAAACTGTATAATAATAATAATAATAATAATCAACCGTAACTCATCATCATTCCACTTTTAATGGAACGAATCAAACTTCCTCAATCATACGTCTTCTAATAGTCATTAAGTCAATTAAATGGATTTCATTTGACCAAATCTGTTTGCATAGGAAATTCGGAATAGTTAACATTGACTAATTCACTTCATGAGAGTAAATTATATAACAAAGTGGAATGTTGAAAGTATGGAGTATACGATGAATACTTGCCCCGTAAACTATGAAATTAGATTTCATTTTATTTAACACTAATCAGTAAGATATATTTATGAACTTGAGGGTACTGATATTCCTTTGAGGATTGGAATCAGCGTTATCCAACTTTATAATCTATGACGCAACCACCTAGCTATTCACACGTCATAAAGACTTAAGAAAGACCACCTCCAACCACTTTATATTTCAACTTAGTCCTAATGATATCTAGTTGCTTAAACCTTAGTCGTATTTCCACAACGCTAATGACTGGGTTAAATAGCGTTGGATACTGCTCAATTATTCTGTATAAATTTGAATTAAGGTAAGACAAACATCGTTTGATTAACTAAGAGAACTTTAGATGAGTTGATGTGTTACTTTTCGATTATTCGCTCCGTATTATTTTACATTCTTTGCACCCGGACAATTCTAAAACTTCTCAAATGAGACAAAGTAACTACAGTTTATTCTTCTTTACAAGCTAAATACTTATATAGGCAGAGATGGATAGTGGCTAGTAGAGGAATCCAGTTTGACGCATGTTTCATCCTATTTGCAACTCGTTAGTTGGATATAACACCATCTCCGAATTGATGTTCACTATGGGATTTGAACCTTGTATCGTTTGTGTTATCCACTTAGCTCCTGTGTTCTGAAAGCCACATGCTTGTGCAAGGGGAATTTGTTAAAATTCACTTGACAATATTTTACCTCAATCTTCTCGTTGTTGTTAAGGACTGCAATTTATCAATATCTTATTAACATATGTGCATCCTATACGGATTGCATCGATATCGTCCTAATTCACAAGCATTCTATACATAGATAGAAAGTGACTAGTAATGAAATCCAGGACACTGGTTTCGTCCTATTTAAGACTCATCAACTAGATAGATCTACATTCCTATGTTCATATATCACTTCACGACTCAAACCAATACCACACAACCACCCAACTAGTAAATCTCTCATCCATAGAAACATTCTAACAAACACTACCTTCTTGTTTCTCTTTATTAGATATTTCTTGAAAATCACCTTCACTTTTTTCCATTTCTCTCTCTATTCAAAAATTGAAAGAAGGATTTTAAAAGAAAAACATCATGGATCATATTGATTGATTTTTCTCCATTTTTTTCTCATTTTTTTCTTTATTTTCATTATCAATAAGAAAATTAATATCTACACGTTATACGAAGATAATTGATCCAAATTTGTTTCTCTTAGAGATAAGCTAAACAATGTGGTGTTATATCCCGATGAAGATTAAATTACAGGTAACTTCCGAGGACTATTAATGGACTAATATTCTATAAATATTCTTATTGTATAACTATTCAATCATTAGATTATGTATATTTATATTCCCCTTGTTATAAGCTTTATTTTGACTTATACTATATTATTGTACGACTTACGGTTCTTAAGCTATACTCAGTCTATTAATTACTGTCCCTCGCGTTCACAGCCACTTTTTGATATATTTGTGTACACATGTTATTTTCTATTTTATGGTACGTTGCGGTCTGTCTGATTGATATATAAACCGAGTATGTCTGAAATAAACGATTCGATTCATGTTGCGGAAGCTGGTACTGTGTTTTGGACTCACATAAACGGGCTAGAAGGACCTAGGACCAATAAGGCGCTAGACTGCCCACACTAGTTGAACGTCATTGGTTGGCCTAGTGTGAATATTCGTATAATCAGAATGGGTTTCGTGGAGAGTTTAAGAAATTTCACAGGTTGAAATCATGTGTCAGTTGAAGCTAGACCACCATTGAAAACCTGGAAGCACTGGACGGCCGTTTCGTCCCGTTATGGGACTGCTCAGCAGTGCGCATCCACGATCCCGCACCACGTGGGGCTCGAACCCAAAAACTACTGGCTTCGCGCGCGAGCACTCAACCACTATGTCACAATGGGTCTTCAAAATACTTGTCCAGCCTCTAGTTTAATTAGCTAATATAATCAGAAGGAGGGTTTTGTAAAGATTGTAATGGTATTCAGTATTTATAACAAATTTCGTGTTCATTTATATGTTAATAGTACTTGAATGAAAGTGATTTTCATTGGAGATTTCTGTTTAGGCATAAATATGTACTTTATTGCATTTATTTCATTTATCCTCTGAGGTGATTCAAAGATAAATTATGGAAACCACCTACCATTTAACGTTACTGAGATTTCGAAATTCACTCTCGTATTTGACCAATTTAACGCACTTATTCAACAACGTGATTTAAGTGGATGATTGTATACGAGGATTAGTGACATATATATATCTCAATGGCAATCAGAACCGAAGAAGAAACTTGCTTCATATGTGGAGTCAGCATAAAGCTACTAAACTGTATTCATAGCAATTCATTTATCAAACTATAGATAATCTATTACATCTAGCAGAAGGGTTTTTGTACATAATATAGTATTTTCAATAGTCGAGATGATGAGTCAGTTGAAGCTAGACCACCATGGAAAACCTCGAAGCATTGAATGGCCGTTTCGTTCTAATGTGGGATTCCTTATCAGTGCGCATCATCATCATCTTCCAAAGCATCATCATCACTATCTTTACACCATGCATTCTCTGTCTAAACTCTCTTCTTTTCGAACATTCTTAGCCTTCTGCCACTAGGCATTTCACTTTCTATTGATGACACATACTACTTATATCTGCCAAAATCAGTGCCATACACCACATAAGTAATTATATGAATGGTTATACAGCTAAATCTGTAGGATTCATAAAATGGGAATACACCAAAAAGAACTGAGCTATCCGAGCCAGTGGTAACGTCTCTGACTGTGAAGCTGCGTGACACGAGATCGGATCCGCCAGGGAGCACCAGTTCCCCTTAAGATTACAGGTACACCTTGCTGACGAGTGCCAAGTAGCACGAAACCCGGGTCCTGGGTTTCCTGTTGACTTCCTCCAACCACCATCTAAGATGTAAATAAATGTTTGTTATATCGTTGGACTACTTTCAAGTTCCAAAGTAGTTTGAAGGTATGTATGCATTTCACAAACTTATCCCGATAGTAGTACGGAAAATTCAAACCACTGAACTGAACAAGACGTTGTGTATTATGAAAACATTTATAAGAAAATAAGATATGTATCATTGAATCACTTTCCTGTAACGATGTTGTCCTAAAAGAACTTTACTATAAGACAAGTATTTAAAACGGTCAATAAATTCATTCACACAAATAATTCAAAACCACTTGTCACTGTCGGGTATTCTAGTCTCATGGATTGTTATTCCGAATTTCATCAGGTTTCATTCACACGGTTGATCAGTTCAACTTATAAAAGTGTCTTATATCCGAAAACATATTTCTATACGGAATATTGGTTTGAAGTAGTTTCAACTTATCGTTCGCTAACCGATTGATTTGATAGTTTGAGTAAATTTCTAGAATATTAAGGTAAGTGATTGATCGTTCAGCATGTACAGTAATCAATGTTAACAGACATATTGTTAGCAAAGATGGATTGGACTAGCAGGAAAAGATAGAAAGGGAGAGAGTAGAGGTTGTAAATATGAATTTCACCATGCATACGTGCGATCATTTTAACCAGGTTAAAATTAAATTAAATCATTTTAAGTATTCTAAACAATCAGAATCTTGTCGTGATTCATCTGTGGAAGAATTTTTTCACTCTACATTAGATTTACATAATGTATACTTCAATAATCCAATCACACAATGAAGAGCATGTAAATGTGTATTGAAATGGTTGATAAGTAAGTAAAGACGAATCACAAACCGACGTAAGGCTCCTTCAATAAATGAAGTTTCACACAGAGCTTTGTTGTCAAAAAATGTACTAGTCTATAAACAAAACAAAAAAACAATCTGAAAAGTTTCGCTTCATCATCGAAACATTTGGTTTTAAAGAATCTCTGGAAATGTTTGCCGTTTACATTGCATCTTGATGAACAAAATCTTCTCTAGAAAATCTCCAAGTTTCAGCTCCGTACAGTAGAATTGCCTTGACGTTCCTATTGAAGATTCTTACTTTGATAGTGGTTGAAAGTTGTTTTGAGTTCTATATGTTCTTCAATTGTAGGAATGCGATCCTTGTTTTGCCAATCCTCGCCTTCACATCAGCATCTGAACCTCCTTGTTCATAGATGGTGCTTCCTAGGTATGTGAAGGATTCAACATCTTCCAGAATTTCGCTGATTCCCAGTACTGCCAAGTTGTATCTCCTCATTTCCGTCGCTATTTGAATTAAAAGTATTGGACTGTCATTTCATCCAAGTATGCAACTAGTCAATAGTGAGCAATCATCTTCCTGACAATGATCACCGATAGCAATAAAAGACAACTATATAATACCAATTGAGTGAATTTAAGAATATTAATCACTGAAAATAAAGTTTATGATCATAAAATCGACTCTTGTTGAAGTCTTAGTTGTTCAGTTGTTAAGAGTTGCACACCACTACGAAACATCTATTCAACACCTAATACTTGTTAATGTTTATTTAACTGAATGTCACTCAATGATGTCAGCTAATGATAAACTTCCTTCAAATATGCAACTTGATTATGATTTTCAAGTGTTTCCGAAGAATACGTTCTGTCTTTGAACAAGTTGATACTCCCATTGCTATTCAACTTTCACTTAGAAATTCAATTCTCATTACCAAATCTCGTATCTTCATTTACAGTCGTTTATAAAGACCACAGAATCCGTTTCATTAGTAAAATTGTTTCATAAGTAAATCACTAACTAACCACATGTAACAATTTCAACTCGGCTGAATAAGAAAAGAATGAAAAGGGACAGCATTTAATGGGTTTTAGTGCAACTATTTCATTGACATACATTGAAACAGTTTCTTCTCTACTTCTATGAAGTGAAACGATGATCTCCTCTCTCAAATATTTTGCTTATTTTTCCTCATTCTATACTTGATCTCTTCCTTCTATCCCACTGTGATCTTTTCTTGAAGTAAGGGAATTTACAGATTGTTCATTTTCATATTCTGCATTGTACATTGTGAACAGCACTGTGTTTAAGTGCGAGAGTGAATATCAATTTCGAGATGCCGGTATGTTCAGATGAAGTCTACGAGATAGGACAAAAGCTCATCATGGATTCCGTTGCAAACCACTATCCATCTTTGCTTATACACACACCTAAAAACATTGAGGAGTGTTCGATAATTCGACAAAATCATCAAAAATAGAATGAAGTTGTGTGGCAGATTGTTCGAAGATGGGAAAAGCGTTAAATAGTGATCACATGGTGGCTGGCGGAAAATATCTCATTTCCAAGTGATAATTCTGGGATGTACGAGCCTTGTGTTTGTGTGTTTGCACGAAACGAATTAATTCTGAATTTGATCTCTTCCTTTTCCTTTGGTTATCCTTTATCGATTTTAATTTATGTGGTTGTTTGATAAGTCCTTATTCTTTCCTCAATAAATCATCTCACTCTCTCTTGTAGTTTAATTGACCTGCTTCTATATACATAAACCAATCTTGCGTGCACATAGTGTACTTTCCAGATTTCCAGTGAATATTTATGTGAATATGCAAGACTGATCACTTGGAGTCGTCAATATCATCAAACTGGAAAACGCAAACCCATTATCCGTTGGATAAAGTGGTGGTTATTTTGATTCCCCATTTCAGTGAATAACGCGTCGATGTTTGAAGTGATTATGTAATGAATTCGATTGTCTGTATGAACATCAATATTAAAATGACTGTTCATTCTCTTGACGACTTCTCTAATATACTGAACCATACTGACTGAAGCATAATAATATCCTGTGAATATTTATTTCTTTTTAATCAAATTCATAAACATTTCACAAAAGGGTTTTTGTGCAAATTGTAATCAGCAGTGATAGTTTGTGACTTTTTCTCTCGTTTTGTTTTTCCTCTTTAACACAGTATGCATTAGGTCCTTCACCATGGATAAGAGAATGGTTAACAAATCGCTTGACCAGCTTGTTATAATTCAGTTATAGAATGTGTAAATCTAATCAAGTTGTTCTGTTGCATTTCATATTGAAACATCTACAAATTTATATGATTTATCTAACAGAAACATTCTAGATCATACATATAATAGAAGTAACCATAATAACCAGATTAAATCTTAATCTAATCTATCTGATGATATGCCTGAACTATGATCAGATTGGTTCTGTTTTTCGTTTCAATAAGATTGAATGATGTTTTGCATTATATACACGAATAATAATCCATCTGAAGGATCAGTTCAATGGTTGTTGTTAGATTTATCGAAGCGTCTAGGTCACCCGACTGAGATACGCCCGAAACCGAAGTTCCAAAACAACGATTTGTCTACAATAGCGGTTCATTATTGAATAATACACAAAATTTAGTTACAAATCTCAACTTGTTGGGTGTCTGAGGCGTTTAAACGCGTTCTTCAAGTATGAAAATAAAAAGGCTTCGTGTAACAGTAACATGAAGAATAATTATAACACACGATAATACAAAAGACATCTGATATCTGTGTCTATATTTGACAACAGATTATGAACAACCGAAACCCGAACGAAGAGCAAAACATTTTGGAAACTATTGGGTTTAAACAAATGCACAAAACTGTGGATAACCGCCTCAGTGATCAAGGTATATTAATGAAATTGATAAATACAATGATAAGTACAATAAACGTAATAAATATATGTGAACATTTCAGAATATTACACAACAATTTGTGTGACAACAAAAGTATAAAAAGTGTTGCGAATACAATTGCTTACTGAATATAAATAAGTAGTACAAAACAATATACAAAAGAGTGGAAAGGGAGTGATTGAAACAATGTAAGACTAATTTAACAGTTATAAAATATAAAAACAGCAACAACAATGTGGGTTTGACAATGAAATTGACAATCTAAGCCAATCGCACATTGACTATCTGCATTCCAGCTTATACACTGAATAATCCGAGTTTTGTCGGTGGATTCATTGCCAAACTTGATTAATTGTGGTTCATCAGGTGATTCGATTGTTCCATAAGCATTTCTTCCACTCGACTGAACTTCATCAAGTAAAGATATGTTAAAGCGTATCGAAAAATGCTGAATATCCATTCATATTTATCTGCATTACATTGTCGAGATCGAAACTATGAAATGACGATTTGGTACGGTAGTTGATGCCTTTGGTTAAAAATTCTTTTTCAGACATTTTGAGTTTTTTTTAGAAAGAAGTGGGTTGTGATGGTTGTTCGTTCATCTTCTTAACTGTTAACCTGATATTCACTTACCTATATCAACCGCTCCAGTCTATTTGTGAAACTATTACGACCACACTTGCTGCTAATAGTGAAATTTTCCTCACACCCGGAATGGATAAACTCCGATGACCACCGTTGCTTACGTGGAATGCAAATAATACCGCTAGAAGTCATTCATTGTCGTTATATACAGAGAAATCATGTACGAAGAGAAAAATGATATGCAAATATTATTGATTTTCTTATGACACCCAAATTAGTCGGTCTGTTAAGTAGAACTTCGAACATTCAAATCATCAAGATGTTTTCTTTCAACAAACTCATACTCCTCTTCATTGCTTGAGATGCGTATCTCGATAAATGGTACGTTTCTTGATAAAAATTGATAGTTACGTCAGACAATAAGTTGGTTCAAGCGAGAAATGATTAGTAAGTGAATTTGTTTCCGGACTCCATTTTGAGCCCAGCTTTGAATTCACATGAGATCAAATTCACAAACCTCGAGTATTTTCATGAGCATGATACTGTTCAGTTGTTGGTCCAGATGTTGGCGAAATCACCAACCTCATCAAACATCATCGACGAATAATTGTATCAGTTCCTGAGTTTTCCAGTTCATTCTTGGTCGGATTTATTCAGCTGATACATTTAATAACTTTGTCAATTAACATTTTCACTATTCAATTTATTCTTATTGCGCTGTACTGTTTATCGATTTGTCACAGAGAATCAGCTAACACTATGTAAATGTAAATCAGGTCATACTATTCTTCATATCTAAAGAGTGAACCTCTGTATCGTTATGCAGTAATCAATTGTCGGAAATTTCTCATTTCTGTATTTTTAAATTCCTCGCTAATAATCTGCTGAAATCTCAAAAGACTGCTGACGTTTTATTTTGCACAACGATTAGGTTGAAATTATGATGAAAAGTACAATAGCCGTCTAATTAATCTCCTTTGACTCAAGCACGAGTGACACATCTCACCGTATCGAAGAAATCCAAAGCAAGAAACTTGGATACGTTAGAGCGTACGATCGCTAATTGATATTCATTCAGGCGAAGATGAAGAGTCCATCCGTTTTGTTCGATGTAGTGATGCTCACAGTTGACGCAATTGACTTTGTAGATGATGTTTGAGTTTTCTTTTGTGAATTCATCAAATTTGTTTGCTTAGTATTTCTTGTAGTGTTTATGTTGATTTGTGTATAATGCCTATTCTGAAATGCCTCAACAATCTCACTGTAGATTCGTTATGTGATCCATCGATAACAGACGAACAAATTACAAACAATTCTCTATCTACAAATAGTTTATTTTATTCACTTAATGATTGTGTGGACTGCTGTTGTATCGGGTCCTGTACTTAAGAATAGTTAACAATTAAAACTTCTATGGCATCTGTTGCACTCTAGAAAACCGACTTGTACGTACCACAAAACACTTTATTGTAGTCAATTTGCAAAATATCAGTCCATCATTATCAAATCGGACTGTTCCTGTGATAAACATCAATCCACTGTCTCACATTTCATTGTTCATACTATTTTTTACGAATTGCTTTGTTTTCCCGCTCTTCGTTTCTTGATCTTGTCTCATCTTCTGCTGCCAGACATTAAGTTTATGACTCGCGTCATATACTACTTATATCAATATAAGTAGCACGCACAATACTATTATTACAACTATCATACATTTAATTTTTTTGTGTAATGATGGAATAAATCGATTTGTATATTCCCTCTTTATTATGAAATAGTGGCTCAGTGACAAACATACCATTGGGGAAACAGTAACACAAGTCGCCTAGGGTGAGGGAGTGTCGTTTATGTACACAGATCACATGTGATTAAAAGTTGAGTGCATGAAACTGTAATTGGTTCCTAGAATTTGTTCTTCTTGTCACTATTATTATTATTGTTATCATTATCATATCAGATCGAGTTAGTATGGTTTACTACTTTATTTCTAACACAAATTTCAGTTTACCAGAAAATCTTTACATTCAACTGATAAAGACCTGTCATTTATTAGTTCTCCGAATGTGTGTGAGCGTGTATGTGAACGTTAAGGCCACATGATTGTAATTCCGCAACAGTAGACAATCTGAAGACATCAGACCTATGTACATACATTGATTATGTATGCTCTTCCGTGTGTTTAGAATAAAGGTGTATTTTTAAGATTCCGGTGATCTTTGTTGCATGGGTCATTATTGTCGAAAAAACCAGACTTATGCTTTACCAAAAACCTGAACAGCATTTAAACGACTGGGTCACGTCGCACTGTGTTTGTCAATTTACATAATTGTGTAATCACATGTACATGTGAAGGAGTAATCATGATTTGCGAATTGGACCCAATGCATATTTATTAAAATGATAATCTCAGCGATTGAAATGTAAATAATGCCAACGTTTCGTCCAGCGAACTTGTCTGGACTTCTTCAGGGTAATAACCGAAATCATCAAATCAAATCTATACTGCGTTAATCCAATCATGAGCCAGTTAAATGAGAATAATGTGATCAGATTTAATTTATATAGTTTAGTGTAACTCAGAATATGAAAAATTCAAGCCGAAAATTTATAATGTATATTACTTTGGAAGCAAAGATGAATAGTGGCTAGCAGTAAAATAATCAGGACACAGTAGGCAAGTGGATAACGAGATGACGTTTAAAGCAAACGGCACTGGGTTTGAGTCTCAGAGTGAATTCATTCATTAAATATTATGCGAATTGAGGAGTGTTTATTGTTTTTGTATCACAAACTAAAATAATAGATTCACTTGACATTGTTTACTTGAATCGTCTTATTGTTGTTTAAGACTGCAGTTGATCCGTCTCTTATTGGTATATGTACGTACTGTGCGGATTGCCATGAGATTACCTTAAGTCATAAGCATTATAAGCAAAGATAGATAATGGCTGGCCGTGGAAACCCAGAACGTGCGTTTCGTCCTATTTGGGACTCGTCAGCTGGTTGTACCTGCATCTCAGTGTTGATTTTCACTTCGTGGCTCGAACTCAATACCGTTTGCTTTAACCACTATTACGTTATCCACTCAGCTACTGAATGAATAATCCTAGTAAATACGATATTAATAAGATAGTTTGATTTCTTTTTTTGTTTCTAAATTTGAGATTTTTTTCCAACAAAATCTATAGTTATTTATAGGTAGATCGCTGGAACTCACTTGTTAAATACTTTATTTTTGTAATTTTATTTTAAACTTTTGAATTTTATTGTTTTCGCGCCAAAAGCAATCATTTTCACCTTTATATCTTATTTCTCACATGGGAGAGTCTTAAACTTTATTGGCTAGTTGAATCTTTCAGTATGCTATTTTGTAACGCTTTCTAAGGACAACTTTATGCTGTATATATATATATACGTTTGATTTGTGCCTGTCGGGATTGCTCGTGCTTCTGGCTGCTTGCGGAATATATTAACCCCGTTTCGAACTTGGACTTCTTTCTGTGGTTAACGCCCATGGAACGCATTAGAATAGCTAACTTATTGGTTTTTGGTCACAGAGTCTTTGTTCCGTTCGCAGACTAGATGAAGTGGTAATCGCTTCACACATTTTATTTTTGACTGATTCTTAGAAAATCACAAATATTCACAAAACTTTCACTGAATTAGTTGCCTTAGTAAACGTATATGGAATTTATTAGTACTGAAAATATATTTTGTATTGATTTGATATTTGTGAGTATTCCATTTGATGAGATCTATTTGATCTTTAGAAGTTTACTTACATCTCCTAATTACTGACGAATAAAGAAGCTCCCATTTAATGAAAATTCATCGTATTTATTTATTACAATGACACATAACTGAAATATTTCACGCATGATAAATAGGCATAGAATTGATGATTGTATGATTATTAATTTGTAGATAATTCACCAATCTATGAGATTACGGCGTATAGTTCCGTGTTAGAAATATACTTTCTTCTAATTTTATGGTAGTTGTGATCATGACACAAAAGACTTTTTATCAATCGATTATTTAAAATAAAAACGTTGTCATGGCAACAAGATTTTCGGTATAAACGAAAAAATATTTGTTGTCAAACATTTTTATTAAGTTTTACAGTTCAAAATGTAAATTCATAATTAACCCAATTAGACAAGTTCAAGGCAAATAAAGAAGTAGGAAATAATACTAAATGCGTTTTTAGATCATTTAAAATTATAAAAAGGTATAAATAGGTAAGTATGTGTAATATGGGATGAGAGGAATAATTTTAATTCAGAACAGGCAACATCTATAATAAATTCGACTTATGTCATTATGTTATTTGACTAACGCGATTAAAGTCGATGAGGATATACGAGGATAGGCGACGTATATATTTCAACGACAATCATCATTACGATCTACATGGAGTCAGATCTACGGGCTCCACTAAAAAGTAATTGATTTTGTTTGTTTCAATATAGATTCATTGTTTGTTATTTGCCTGTCAATTATCATCAAAAGTTATTCGTTAGATAACATTATGAATTTGATCATGTTATATTTTATGAATAATCCTAAACTATTATGCCGTTGAAACATTTGACTAAGTGATGATACGTCGATGCACGTTTCTATAATGCGATTGTGAACAAAATCTAATAATCAGTTCTTCTTTGAGGTGGGTTATTTCCAATATTTATTTTTATTCTTTTACCTCTTTTGATAGTACACTTTGCTCAAATGGATTTATAATGTGGTCGTCAAAGAGTTTTATTACAGCTAAACTGATTTCCTCAAATACAACTAAGTAGTAATTGAACATTCAATTAAATGATCAATTTACCGTCAGGTCCATTTGTCAATTTGTACGAGTTTAATGTAGCAATTATGCAGAAGTGTCTGAAAAAACGGTATCTCCAAGATTTCCCAATCATGTAACCTAATAAATAGAGATATATGAATTAACGGATAAGAAGCCTTTAGAAATGTGATAGTCAAGTGTTGAAAAGGATATCGCCGACGGATTCAAAATAATTACAAAACATAATTCACTGCAGTTTTATTAACCTTCACAGAGGTCACTTTCATCAGGAGTTATCAATCCGATTTGTGTATCTCATTTATATCAATCCATTTTTATGATCATCTAATAGTCATGTGGGATTTATCAAAAGTAACTTGATTTATTATTTAGACGATTAAATCCTTCTATCAAATAGAATAAATAACACTGATATTATGCTAAATATAACCAAATTATTCTGTAAGAATCATAATGATTCTCTATATGACAGTGCATAATGATGAAATCAATTAACTCTGTTCACGGTTATTTATGTTTCAATAGAATACAATACAACTTCATATGACAGGATAACTATTCATTATAAGTTTGATTTAATTTTTCACTTGGTATTATTTTACTGGAATCATCCCATTGATGTTTTAGGACTGAAATTGATCAGTCTCTTATTGGCATATGTGCATACTGTGCGTCCCAAACTGGACGAAACGCGCGTCCTGGATTCCACTGCATGCCACTATCCATCTTTGTTTATTTAATACTGAATATAACACGTATGTATATATATAACTTACATTCTATAGATAAGCTTGAAATGGAAATAATAAATAGCGATAGACTATAAGAAAAGTGGATTATTTCAAAAGGGATCGAACTAGGCAATTCAGTTTACATCCTAAAGACAGGGTCTTATGTACAATAATAAATCAGATGAGAGAACATAATCATCTTCCTAAAACTAGGGAAGAGTAATCGAACAATGCAATCAACGGTCAATGAACATGTGCCTAGATGGCTTCAAAATCAATGTGTGTCAAATGATCCTATCAATGTACGAGGAAGAAAACCAAGTTCATCGATAGCGAAACATATAATTGAGATGGGGCACAAAATTAACATTAATACAGCATTTAGAATGTTGTATAGAAATTGTGAAGGATGAATTCTTAAGTTTATTGAAGCTTTGGCTATTCGTAAATGTAAACCCTCATTATGTGTACAAAAACCATTTGTCTTAACCTTGAATTTACTGTGGTAACCCTTAAGTCATCCTATGGCCTAGGATAACGCGACAATTTCTTATTGTTTCTCCCTCCCCCCTTTGTTATTTTACTTGAAATTCCATTGAATTGACCTTTATTAATTTTCATATAAAAATGCCTTGACAAGTGTATGTGTGTGATCAGATTGTTCGAAATGTATAGCGCAAATACATCACCAATGTTTTTAGATCAACTCCGTCTTCTCATTGTTCTATCTAAATCATATAAATGAAGATCAATTAGTATTTCATAAAATGAAACTTGTGTTAGCAACTAACTTTCAAATAATCAATAGTTTTTGGACAGTAATTCAATTGTCTTATGTCTTAACTAATACTACTGTATTGTTTATAAGTAACATGATATATACACAAAAGAATTTTTGTAGTATAAAGTTATGGAGATTGTTGAGCTTTGATTGACATCATGAAATGATTGATGTGAGATTATTATTGAAAACTTGGTAGCAATTTCTTGGATTGGTTGATATTAGACATTAATGCCATCTGATGCCAGCTTAGTGGTCTAAAGGTTGAGCATTCGTGCACGTGACCGATAGTTTCTGGGTTTGAATCCCGTATGAGGAATCGTGGATGCGAATTGCTGAGGAGTTCCATACTAGAATAAAATGGCCAACCAGTGCTTTCAGGGTATCATTGGTGGTCTAACATTGATCGATTCATGATCTCAATCATAAACATAATTTTCATTTAGATTGTTTCTATTTGATACTTAAATGTTGTAGGATTTCATATATCATCGAGCTAAATTTACCATACATTTGTTGGAAAGTACTTTTCATATTTGGATACTTTTACTACATTGATGAATTGTTTATATAAAGTGTACTTCAATAATGTGATGGGAAAATAAGTTGATAAGACAGAAACTTTGATATTTAAATATTAATCCGCTTGGATAAACTGCCTTTATATGGGATGATAACATATTCGGTTGATCGAGAAAATTCGATAATATGACAATTAAAACATTTATCGAGTGGAGTTAAAGTTATGCTTTTAATATTTAGGCCAATTTCCTATTCCAAGTAAAGATGGCTATCGGGAAACATTAGCTAAATGGATGACGCTATGGCATTTGAAACGAACGCTACTGAGTTAGAGTCCTAGAGTGAACATCAACTATGGCATGCATGTACATCGAGCTGACCAGTCACAGATAAGAGGGAAGGCACGTCCTCAATTCCACTGCTAGTCACTATCCATCTTTGCTTATTATGCTATATAAGTGATAAATCGTTTAATTAAGTGTAGTTTTTACTTAGACAATCAATTGATAATTGATTCAAGATCTGTACTCATCTCACACTTTTATCCAATTTAATCCATTTGGTTAGTTAGTCTGATTTATTTAACTTTTGTAATACAACCTAACTGTTTCATTCGTAAATGATTGGATAAGGGTAGGCTGCTTGAGCATTTGGGCTACCTGTTCCTGCCATCTAGATATTTCAACAAGTTATCTATCATTGTTTGTTTTAATATATCGTTATGTCTATTAATCGCATAACCTATTCTGCTGTGTTTCTGAAAAGTGTACAACCTTTCGTTGTCAAAGTTTTAAAAAAAGAACTCAATAAGAGACAATGTGGTTGCTGGCAATAGACAACGAAAAGAATGCACATTATTCAGATGTTCATTCAGTGAACTGTTAACATCTAACTGGCGATCACTCAATATTTATCGCAAGGACCGACCAAGAAGAAAGAAACGGAAACTTGTTGAAATACTTTACGCTGAGAATTCTATATTGTACCAAAAACATAATATTGAATAAAGCCGATAATAATAATAATAATGATCATAAGGACAATAAATAATAATAACAAATTGTAAATGTTGATTGATACAGTTGACCTAATTCATATTTATACGTTGAATGTCGATAGATATTTGTTGAGTCAGTCAGTCAGACGACGCAGGTTTGTTCATTGACACTTCATCAAACTGATATTTCAAATGCTGCTTGTCAAAAATGGTTACATTCATAATGTCTAGATATAGTTCAGGTTTCATATTACGGTGGTTAACAATATTCACACATAACTGATGAAACACACACCAGTTTTGATTACGACCAAAGAAAATTAATTTTAAAATACAGAACTACAAATAAATCACAAGTGAAAACAATAAACCGTGTTTCAATGGACTTTTAAAATGAACCGAATTGACATCTAACCCTTTTTCTAATTCTCATTAAGAAGAATAGCCATTTACAAAATAAACATTCACTAAATATTAAGTGTCTATTTCGGTTAAATTTATTACTACATTCATATACTGTCAAAGTCAGTTCATTCAATGATGGTCTACGGTTGGTTCACCTGAATTATACACATTGCAATCAGTAATTTATCATGATGAATTATTGATCTGTTGATTTATTTCTCCGATTAACAGACCATGTGTTACTCAAAAAACTTATGCACACACTTTGATGATAGTTTGTTTATTAATTGGGTATTCAACATTAGACTACCGACCTCATTCAGTAATCAGTATTATCAAATAGTCAAACCGGTTTTCTGTTCCTCTTTTCCAAAAAAACTTTCTTCAAATGTGATACATTTAATTAATCGTGTTAAGATAACTAACGATTACAATTCAAGGTCTACTTGATCGGTAAACAAACATTTCTGCCAATACACATTCACTAACAGTAAGATTTCATGGTAGTGACATTGAGTTGGTGTATTTTTCTTCAAAAGTCTAAAAAAAAATTTTAAGACTCACATTACACAAAAAGAATTATTCATTCTCATTAAATATCAAATGTAAAAAATGCTAATTCTGACATCCAATCACAGCACTAGATGCGATTTCGATTTGAACTAAAGCAGATTACAAAAGTGAACAGTTTACGACGAAGTACAACATTAAATAAAGGTGACAAAATGTCTTTTCATTATCACTTGAGCACACACACTTACAAAACAAGTACACCAATCACCGATCGGTAAATTTTTCTTTAACACCCTACTAGTTTTTAGAAATGGGTGGTAGGGAATCTTAATTGCCGTGGGCTTAATGTCAACCATGAGAGCCAATTGAACTAGCTGTACATGCGAATTTCAATTTAATTAACATTTTCCAATTTCATTTATTCATCTCTGTCAAGATGATTTTCATGATCATTTAAAAATCTTCAAGTTGAATTCATAAGTCAAAACCTGCACGTACTCAACTGGCATTTTGTTTTGATATGAGATTCCTCACCAGTGAGCAGCTAGGATCCTTTGCGTGGGAATCGAATTCAGGACCTACGATCATACGTGTGATCATTTAACCTCTGGATCACTGACTCGGAATCCAATGATGTTATTGTCTGACATTAACCAATTCACACTATTGCACAACATTTATGCAGTGCTACTAGACTGCCAGTAGTATCCTATTTAAGATTAGTTGTTGATTTAAAACTCTACTATTTACACAAATCCTCCACAATAATCAAAATCAAGTTTCATCAAATTAGACTGCGTTAGCAAATTATTGAATTCAATTTAAGTAATATGAATCATTTATGGGATCGATGGGCAGTTTGTTCGAGGATTACACATGCTCACATGATATATTTATAGATGACTATTGTTACTCTTAAAATATCAACACACAAGCATAAGATCTCCACAAAACCTCCTTCATTTAATAAATCGTTTATCAATAATTCACAAATCTCTTGAATTCACTGTGATCATTTCTAATGAAGATTGAAGTTGATCTAAGTTCAATTGTAAATGATAACCACTTGATAAATAAACTTGTGTGTAAACAAAGATGGATAATGTCTAGCAGTGGAATCCTATTTGTGATTCGTCAGCTGGATGTTCACAGGTGGACTCAAACCCACTACCTCTCGCTTCAAACGTCATTAGGGTCCTGATAGCAACTTACTTGTGCAATGGGATGAAGTTTAAATTCACTTGTTGTTTAAAAATCCCCATAGAATATATACAATTATAAGTCCATAATATTTTAAAACAATGAATCCCTTTGATAAATTTCGATTATGTAATAAGAAGACGAAGATGATCAGAATTATTTGATGATAGAATTGCGCAATACATTTCGAACAATCTGATCACACCTAATATACTTGGTAAGAGCATTAAAAGGTCAACTAGACTGTCAAAAATAAGGCATGGCATGAATAAATTTGACAATGTGATGTGTTAAAAAATGGTGCATGTTTCCATCTGTTACGATATATATCTATATACTTCAAAATTGTATTATTTGCAAATTAGAATGGTCATACAATAAAGGTCAGCATGATTTGGGAGTAAAGTGTTTAGTCGTAATAAGTGGAGGATAGTATTATAGCATTATCAGATTGTTGTGTGAATATAATATGTAATAAGGTAGGGTGGGTGTTGTCAAGGTAATTACGATAAACGAATTGGGAATGATGGATGTGAAGATTAAGATAGAGATAATCAAAAAATGAGGGGTAAGATGTTTATAATATTGAGTCTGGGTATTCGGTGATGGAGTCGTAGGCCAAAGTAAACAAAGAGGCTGGATATACTTTTTCTGGATACATAAATGTGGTCTTCTGGAGTTGATCCAGATGGCTCCCGCTATGTAGAGCAATCGTAATCTAGCTGCGTGATATAGATATTTCGGAACTTGATATAAAACACAGAAAGCTTCCTCTATTTTGATATGATGTTCAGTATCCACCAAGTGAGAAAGAATGGTGCTGTTAATCGATTTGGTAACTCCTTTTTCCAACCAAGCTGGTACATGTTCACGAACCCTCAATGATAAAGCCCTCTGAGTACGGCCTATGTAACTATCTATGTAATCTGTCTTGTTTAAAATTACGGTGCCCGATGCTTTATCAGGTTTAGTGATAAGAATTTGTTCATTCAACTTGAGTTTCCGGATAGCCTCACGATGTTTATCTGTCAATATACCATTTGTGTAATGTTTGTTGCTTTTAAATTGGTTACAGCAATGGGAATTAAGATGGAGCCTATATGGATAGTATTTTGAATGAGACAAAGTTGCTTAAACTTGAGATTTGTAGGATGAATTACTTCAAACCTTGATTCGCTTAATTATTGTTCAGACTACCAAAAGCATTAAAAAGCTCAGAAAGAGTTTAATACATTCCACCCAATCATCTTCGGAACGAACATTCTCGACGTGTAGCTTCCATATTGAACAAATGTAAAATACCAATGGATGCGTATTGGGCGACTATAATGATGATTTCACTTTTACTAAGATTAATAATAATAATAATAATAATAATAATAATAATAATAATAATAATAATAATAATAAAGTTTGCTAGCTGTGCTCTCTTGTTCGAACTAAGGGGACTGATGATAATTGAGAAGATTGTATATAGACTGATCAAAAATGATGTCAGATTATCTCATTAGTGATCAAAGTTAACTGTACTTGCTCACACGTCTCATTGTTGACAAAATTCGTAGTTTTTCTGTAGAGAAATTAAAATGCTTCACTCAGACATCCATCAATATTTCTTCAAAAAACTGAATTGTCCTCTGACCCATCAAATATCAAGAGATAAAATAGCTGATCAGAATACCGATTCTTATGACCTTATCTTCGCGCTAAACCAATGATAAGTGGAAAAGCACTAATATTCTTGAGTCAACTCAGAATCCTTATTGCTCCTCTGTATCATAGTTTCCCACCTACCTCAGCCTGTTCAATCTGGAATACAAATATCAGCCTCCGCTATATGAATCTGATATTTCACGTATACTCAGTTTATATAGAACCCGACTGGACTACATCACATCATTTAATATAAAATAATTATTATACAGGTCAAGTGACTATAGGGAGATAGTAACTCATAGTAGGAGAATAAATTAAGAATGGTAAATCGTATAAGAGTAGTCGATAGAATCCAGTCAACACTTGAATGACTTGACAAAAATGAAGTTAAACGTTGTGTTGGTTATTTGGCAGTACTCATCACATCGTTATGTGTGATTTCATTCATTAAGTCCACTTGATCATTCCATAGTTTGGCTTGGATTCATTTTATGATTATGTTTTTCTTATTTATACAGATTTACATACTCTTAATTGTATGATTTGATTAATGAAGCATATACTATGTAAATCTGATGAGTATGAATAAAGGAATTTCATTAAATCGACTGAACCAAATACATTTTCCCGTTGGAACATTCCATGTCCAAATGTGTGTAACCATGTTCATAGTTGTGCATGTGTGAACCGTTATTACTATGACTACGATCATGTACGTAGTATGGTGTTTGTATGAACTAATGATTGTATTGTGCTGGATGACTGCCTGGTTTCGAATTGCGAATACAACACGTTCGTCTGTCCTCAGCTATTTATATTTGGTTTAAATTGCGTTATTCCGCGGATTCCTAGTTAGAATCATAATGCAAAAACTTCTTATTATTACATGACCTTTGCACCGTGGTGTAAATTGGAGTAGGTAGACCGAACCAAATACATTTTTCCGTTGGAACATTTCATTCCCACAAAGTGTGTGCAACCATTTTCATAGTTGTTCATTTGTGACTCGTTATTACTAAGACTACCATCATGTACATAGTGTATGCGTGAAGTGATTTGAAAAACTATCGCTTGAAAAATAATTACAACTACTCGTCTGAAAAAGCGAATGCTTACGGTCAATAAGAGAATGTGGTTTGATCCATTTGCTTATTTATTTCTTCCATCTATCAGATTCATCAAGTGAAAAATAGGCTATCATGTACGGACTAGATTCAATTTCACAGATTTTTCAATAACCATTAGATGACCACTTATTATAGTCTTTCCCATAGTTGATATCTTCTCACACTGTGTCAAGCAACATTTCTCAATCTTCATCAGGAAAGATGGATAGTGGCTTGCAAAGGAATCCGTGGTGTAGGTTTAGTCCTATTTGCGACTCGTCAGCTGGATACACCTACATCCCATAGTTGATGTTTAATCCGAGACCAAAAACCAATCCTTGGACAAAGTACGATGGAGTAGAAAAGAAAACCTGCTTCTTACACTTACGTTTCAAAGGTGATGAAATTGCCGGAATAATTATACACAGACTAAACTCTGCGTTGAAAGTCACCTACCCAGCAGCAAAACTAACGACAGTATGGCAAACGAACTGCTGACTTAAACAAACTAGAATCGACCAGTCCTCTTTTCTTAGTAGCTCCAACTGTATTTACCAATTCACATGAACATGCCATAGCACATAAATTGGAAGAAGTGAGAGAAGAGTGCATATTCGCATTTCTGAGCATGTTCCAAACAACTTGAGGCTGTGACGGACTAAGGCTTTCAGCAGTGCAATAGCTCGGCATTTACTTGACATCGGGCATACCGTCAACATTTTGCGATCAAAAAACTTCAACCCGATTTATGCATTCAAAAAGAGACACTAATAAACTTATCATTACCCTGGTAAACCTTTGTCTTATACTACTCCCTTATTACCTAATTTTTAAACCAACTTTTCATTCACACACATTTCCACCAGTTGATCCTCTTAAATCATGTTTACTTTTCAAATTCTATTTAATTATTATTACGTAACTCATCTTCTCATTATTTCTTATCACGTATATCTACCTACCATTATCTCATATTCAAATTAATCATTCATAAAATTGATCAGATTTAAGAGTAGAGAGTAGATCATCATTTGGAAATTGTGAATATGTCAATTAAGAATTATTGTGGTTTATTATATATATCAAATCAAATCAATTCAGATCATGAATGTTATGGGCTGACTTATATGAAGTTGTTAACTTGAATCAGTTTATAAGTGAAATGAAATTTGTGCAATCAATCATGATCAGAATAAATATGGTCAACATGGGGTAAGAGATAGAGAGCGAAAGAGTATTGTGATTACAAATCGGAAATTGCGTAATATGTAAAATAATCAGGTCAAATATAGTAGGTTCAGGGGTGGATATTAAATAAATTCCTCAAAAAGGGTTTATCAAGTGTAAAGACAATAATAATAATAATAATAATAATAATAATAATAATAATAATAATAATAATAATAAGTTTGGGACATAAAATGAACATTAATCAGATTATGTCACCACATTATAAGATTGATTATTAGCTATTTGGCCAGGGTAAAATGAGTGACTGAACATACTTCTTTTGATACAAAACTCTGGCTTTTTGATCCGAATAACAATTGCTTCAGCCGTCTGTAGGATTCGCAGTCTAACGGAATTAGGTGGACTGCTGTAAACACTATTGATTATTGCAAATGATTGCTCCATGTTGGCTGTATATCCTGTTTGAACAAGATGGTCTAAGATGGAGCTGTTAACAGTTTTGACAACACCTTTGCTTAACCACACAGGTAGGTGCTCACGAGCCCGAATGTACAAATTCGTAGAACATCTGCCAATATAACTTGCTCCACAGGAGCAGTTGGATTGCTAGATACAGAAGGATGTGGCTAGTCTAGGTAATTTATCTTTCAACCTCGGAGTGATTATTGGTCGTATGGAGAATACTAGTTGTAGTTTAGCTGCATTAAAACTCTATTGAATTGATTTGCTTAACTTAGGTCTTAGCATTTCGCTCGGTGCGTCGCCTCTGAATTGTAAGCGTATATATAGACGCTGTTTATTTAACGTTAGACATTCTCTACGATGTCTTTTGTTGGCTACATAAATTTCTCAGGATGTCCATTTTCCTTCAGGGTTGTGAATATTGCCTTAGTTTTATCTTCAACCGTATCCACAGTGCATATAGTCTTGATTCTATGGCGTAGTGTCTTAATAAGGTTCATTTTTGTTGTAGAGGAACGAAACTAAGAAAGTTAGTATATTGACCCGTCCAGGTAATTTTCCTGTTTATGTTTCTTTTTAGCGACCATTCCTTTCACGTTGTAAGTAGAACATCCAGAACGCCTATTCTACTCCCATTTTCCTTCTCCCATGTGAATTTTATGGACGGGTGAGCGGTATTGAAACCATCAAATGTTTCTAGGAAGTCCGTCTCGTTGTTGCATAGGATCAATGTATCATCCATATATCGACAGTAAAACGAAAACTTATCGATCTCTTGTGCTAGTGGACCGCTTCCCAGTTTAGAAAGGAAAATGTCTGCCAATTTGGGACCCAGGAGTGAACCCACCGTGACACCATCTATTTGTCCGTAGATTTTACCAATGTATTTGAAATGTACATTCATAGTGCATTTTAGTAATAATTCTTTGATGATCTCCACAATGATTGTCGTTTCCAGTTCCTGTTCTCTAAATTGTTCACATGTATATTCTACAGTTTCTCTTAGTGGGACATTTGTGAAGAGTGATGCTACGTCAAAGGACATCATCGTCTGATCTTTCGTGTTTATGTTTTTAATCTTGTCAACGAATTGGAATACATCCTTAACACTACATTTCACCAGACGATTATGGAATGGTTTCAAAACGGTTACTAACCACTTTGCTACAGTATGATATGGGTAATCGTACGTGTTCGAAATTGGCCTTAATGGGATATCCGATTTATGTATCTTTGGCAGTCTGTATAACCGAGGTAAATGCGTACCTATCGGCTTAATTATTTCGTATACGTCTGTTGGAATCATCTGTTGGTCTCTGAGTTTTTTTACAGACCTGGTCAGTCCATTCTCTATCTGATTATTGACATCTTTTTGGTTATTCAGTTTCTGAAATTTCTGAATATCATTCAAGATGTTATTTATCTTGTCAATGTAATCTTTTTTGTTAAGTAAGACAGTTTCTGTTCCTTTATCAGGTTTTGTGATAATCAGTTTCTCGTCATCAATGAGTTCATTGATAGCTTCCTTGTGTTTCTTAGTTTAAAATACTTCTGTAAGTATATGTATTATTCTTAAACTGATAGCTGCAGTCAACTAGGTTTGATTTGGAACTTAAAGTTCCTGATCAGAGGTCGGGACTGGACCTGATATCTGACGATTTAGATTTTCAAATTGGATGTCCGTATCGATTTGATTTACGCGGTTTTGTGTATCACAGAATTTTAGACCAACTGCTAGTACGTCAAGTTTTTCTTTATTTAATTCAGTACTGGGAAAATTATGCACATACATTTTTCGATCAGTTGGAAATTTATTTTCAACCGGTTGATGTTCTAGGCTTTTGAGAAGTTGGATATGTTTCTTGTTTGAACGATCTTTAGTTATTTTTGTGACATACTCCATGAACTGGGACTTAAGGTCTTCTGTTAATTCATCAACTGCAAGATCTAGATCAATATTTAATCTGGTAATATGGTTACTTCTATTATATGTATGATCTGGATTGTTTCTGTTAGATAAATCATATAAATTTGTAGATGTTTCAATATGAAATCCAACAGAACAACTTGATTAGATTTACACATTCTATAACTGAATAATAACAAGCTGGCCAATCCATTTGTTGATCATTCTCCTATCCATAGTGAAGGACTTAATGCATACTGTGTTAAATAGGAAAAGCAAAAAGAGAGAAAATGTCACAAACTATCATTGATTATTACACTTTGCACAAAAACCCTATTGTGAAATGTTTATGAATTCGATTAAAAAGAAATAAATATTCACACGTTATTATTATGCGTGAGTCAGTATGGTTCAGTATATTAGAGGAGTCGTCAGGAAAATGAATAATCACCTTAAGTGTGTATAAGCAAAGATGGATAGTGGCTAGCAACGGGATCTATGATAAGCGAATCGCCCTATTTGGTACACGTCATCTGAACATATCGGCATCTCGAAATTGATGTTCACTATCGCACTTGAACACAGTGCTGTTCACAATGTAGAATGTAGAATATTGGAATGAACAATCTGTAATTCCCTTACTTCAAGAAAAGGTCACAGTGGGATAGAAGGAGGAGATCAAGTATAGAATGAGGAAAAATAAGCAAAATATTTGAGAGAGGCGATCATCGTTTCACTTCATAGAAGTAGAGAAGAAACAGATTCAATGGATGAGAATGAGATAGATAAATTGAAAGTCATTAGACGGTGTCCCTTTTGATTTTTTTCTTATTCAGCCGAGTTGAAATTGTTACATGTGGTTAGTAAGTGATTTACTTATGAAACAATTTTACTAATGAAACAGATTCTGTGGTCTTTATAAACGACTGTAACTGGAGATACGAGATTTGGTAATGAGAATTGAATTTCTTAGTGGAAATTGAATATAAATGGAAGTATCGACTTGTTCAAAGACAGAACGCGTTTATCGGTAACAGTTGAATATCATATTCAAGTTGTATATTTGAATGAAGTTCATTATTAGCTAACATCATTGAGTGACATTCAGTTAAATAAACATTGACACATATTGTGTGTTCGATAGATGTTTCGTAGTGGTGTGGAACTCTTAACAACTGAACAACTAAGAATTCAACAAGAGTCGATTTTATGATCAGTAATTTTACTTTCAGTGATTAATATTCCTAAATTCATTCAATTGGTGGTATTATAAAGTTGTCTTTGATTGCTACCGATGATCATTGGCAGGATGATAATTGCTCACTACTGACTAGTTGCATACTTGGATGAAATGACAGTCCAATGCTTCTCGGTTTTCAGTGGTTGTTGAACTACCAAGATTTCTTCATATTTACGTTCTTCTTACCATTCATGAACTGTAGTACGTCTTATGTTTATCTTATTATGGTCTTGGACTATTTAAATTTGTCTTCCCATTTGAAGGTGAGGCCGAGATACCGAAAGAATCCATTTGAAGGAATACAATTGATCAAGTCAGAGTCAATGAAAATACTGATCCGTACTACTATCGGGATAACTTTGAGAGATGCATACATACCTTCAAACTACTTTAGAACTTGCAAGTAGTCCAACGATATAACAAACATTTATTTACATCACAGTTGTTTTTTGTATTGTTTGTTTGAATCTTCCCATTTATATTCCTCTCAATTATATGTTTCGCTATCGATGAAAATGGTTTTCTACCTCGTACATTGATCGGATCATTTAACATACATTGATTTTGAAGCCAACTAGGCACATTTTCATTGAACCTTGATTGCATTGTTCGATTACTCCTCACTATGTATGTGTGTCCACACAAACATGTAAATTGGTAAATATAATAGGATGTGACGCAATCATTAACTACTCTCTTTATTGAAAAGAGAATATTTAACATTACGAATGCAGAAATTAGGATGAAGCGCTGGAAGTGGATAGGACACATATTGAGGAAAGCACCCAACTACGTCACAAGACAAGCCCTCACATGGAATCCTGAAGGCCAAATGAAAAGAGTAAGACCAAAGAACACATAATGCCGAGAAATGGAGATAGACATGAGAAAAATGAACAAGAATTGGATGGAATTGGAAAAGAAGGCCCAGGACAGAGTGGGTTGGAGAATGCTGGTCAGGGGCCAATGCTCCATTGGGAGTAACAGGTGTAAGTAAGTAAGTTGACATTCTTTTAACTAAAAACAAAAACAAGTTTAACAAATCGTCGCTTAGTGAATAAATGAATATTTTTAAAAAAAAACAAACAAAAAATACCACAATTAAACAAATAACAGTTATACTGGGTTCGAATCTCGTGGGGGGCGGGATCGTGGATGCACACTGCTTAGGAGTCCCATGCTAGGTGGAAACAGCCGTCCAGTGCTTGCAGATTTTCCATGGTGGTCTAGCTTCAATTGATTCATAATTTCTACGAGCGAAATAACTTCATCCTTATTTCTCATTTCTCACGTTAAAGATATTTTGTTTAGTATAACAAACAAACAAACAAACAATAATTGAATAAAACAAACACAAAGATAAATTTGATACTTTGAGAAGGAAAGTTATTGGCATCATGATACTTTGTCACTATCATCATTATTATAGATGGAATATTATGGTTACTTGTTGATGAGCTCATTTTCGATTGAATAAGTATATTCAATGTTCAAATTTGGTAATCAGATGATGAATGATTTGTGTCATAATCAATGATTAAACAGGAGTTGGCTTACCAGCCATCTTCACTCTGCATCGTTTCTCTTCTCTCTATTCCATTCACTTCATATACAAAAATATATGTATTCAAAAGTCCATTCTCGTTATTTGACTTATTTAATTCCGCTATTGACTAACGCGATTTAAGTCGATGATTATTTACGAGGATAGGCAACAACAAACATTCATACGATCTAATTGGAGTCATATCTCAGGCCACTAAACTGGAGAGCCCTTTCGACAACATCGTTCAATATAAATGACGATTAAATAACGTACCTCCACAATCTTCTATAATATGCATTCAGAAACAGTATAAATTACCAACAACATGAATTTTAACAGCTAAGATGAGTTTGATCTAAAGTGTCGCTGCTACCATTTCATAGTGTGCATGTATCCAAAAGATTTATTGAAGCTGATTATTTATGACATGTTTACAAGTGCTCAAAAAGTAAATCTATCTGAGTACAACCCATGTAACTCAGTTCACTCAAGCAGTTAATCTAATATACATAAATCTATGAGTCCATCATTGGTATTTCATCCTTGATTCTTTTTGCAATTAGTGTTTTAATAGAGAAGGTAACATGCAACTTAACACCGTTGAACATCATTTATAAAAAGAACTAAATCAATATGTCAGCATGTACTGGCTGTGATACTGCCACCTCTTCTGTTACTTTGGAATTTGTGTTGATAGTTTCAGTTTAATGTGCAAATTCAGTCCAGAAAATTGAAGTGATCCACGTATGTATCATTTGCTATGTTACGTATTTTTGATTAGCTCTCTTGTCATATCACTTTTGAAAACGTCGGTTGCTTAAATTATTACTAGTTCCATTTCTTCTTATTACGTAGGAAAGAGACTGTCAAAGTAAGATCGATGAAGCCTTATCGATTTTATACCAACTCTTGAACAAACTACTTGAACAAGAAATGTCATCCCACCTAATAATAGTTAAAAACATAATGGTTCACTCCGAAAAACCTAACTAATATTTCTAAATGCGATATATTTAACCTCTGCGTTTACGACGATTGGGTTGTCCGATGCATAAGCCAAATAATAAAAATCTTAAATCTTGAAACCTTTTTACGTTTATTTCTCCCCTGCTTCATTCACCTTTCTCTATCCATGTAAATTTCTCATCACTCTTCGCCTATTGTGTTTCTGATTTACTTTATTGTATCGATGGTAACTCGATACTTCACAACGTACTTGTGTTTTCTTAGATAACCTCCTGATTTACAAATAACATATTTTTGATCCATTTAAGCCGTAACCAATACATATGCTCACTGTTTTAACATTTAATATTCTTCTAATTACCTTAATTAGGTATACCTTATTTTAGTCATTGTAATACAATAATTATGTTGTGGTGCGTGCTACTTATATTGATATAAGTAGTATATAACGCGAGTTAAAGAACGTAATGTCTGGCAGCAGAAGCTGGAGAGAGACCAAGAAAAGAAGAGTGAGAACACAATCCAATTTGTAAGAAACCGCATGAACAATGAAATGTGAGACAATGGATTGATCTTTGCAACGCCAACAATCCGGTCTGATGTGATGGAATAATATTTTGCAAATTAACGATTCACTATTTGGTTTTTCTTTTTTACCGAGTAACTCTGTAATTTGCGTGGTGAATGGAATTAGGTTGTCCTCACCTGTGTTCTCCTTCACTACAATGTGGCCTGATGATCAAATGATCGAAAATAATTTTTTACTGCAATACATTTTTATATTTAAATATTCCATAGGGATTTTTAAACTAATCATAATAAATACTTAGTATGTATTGACTGCAAGTTGACAGGTATACGATTAGTGATAGGAATAGTGACAGCCCGGAAAATAATATTTCAGCTGATGTCATGGACTGCAATAGACCAGTCCATTTAGGCAATATTTATATCCTTAATATATACTCTTGATTTTGACACGTTATGAAAAATTTAAGCACAATGTGATAGTAGTTAGCAGTAGAATGCAGAATGTGCATTTCCTCCTATTTGAAGCTCGTCACCTGGATGCATCTACACCCCAGACTTGCTGTTCTCACAGGGATTCGGACAAGGCAACTTTCGTTTCAAACGCTTACCACTCTATCCAATGCTCTACTGCGTCCAAATGGCTAGACAGAATTGGAATTTACCACTTTGTACTAGATAATGGTTATCTATATTCAATAGTTTAGCAAAACGTACCATGTTCGAGTCCTGATGTGAAAATCAGTATTTGGTGCATGTATATCCATCTGACAAGTCCCATATAGGAAACACGTGCTGGACTACACTGCTAGTCATCATCCAATTCCGTTTATAATATAAAATAATAATCACTTAAAATCATATGATCAAAATTACATGAATAATCATTTTAATCATAGAAATAATCTAGAAAAGAACAAAAACGATGATGGGAATCAAAGAAAATGTAGAAAGAATTATCAGGATCGCTTTTTCTCTCGGGTTCTAGCTTACAGGTTACCAGAATACTTTAAGAGCCGAATAAACCAAACTCATCAAGTCAGTGTAATTTTCAAATCTGATTAGTTTTATTAAAACACATCGGATACCTGTTTTTTCCCTTGTTGTTGTTGTTTTGTTCTTTTAATGTTCAAATTATCTGAAGAAAATGTAAGACAATTACATTTCACAGGTTGAAATCATGAGTCAATTGAAGCATGACCACCATAGAAAACCTGGAAGCACTTGACGACCTTTTCGTCTTAGTATGGGACTCCTCAGCGATGTGCATCCATGTCCCCGCACTTCGCGTGATTCGAAGCCAGGACCTACTGGCTTCGCGAGCGAGTACTTAACCATTAGACCACTGAGTAGGCATCCAATGGTGTTAATGTGTAATTTCAAATAATCCACGAAGTTGCACCACTGTACACCATTACATTTGTTCAAATATTATGGTATACGATGAAGATTTGGAGGAGAAAATTCAGAAAATCAGTGCATTGTTATAGTAGTCTATGAAGATCAGTTCTTCAAAATGATCATTTTTCAACCTTCGTATATTGATATTCGATATGGATTCACTTTACCAAGGATACTTATGTTCGGTATCTTACTTATGTAAAATGTATTATGACAGTGTTTAAAATAGCTTGATGATAATAAGATTATTATTATTATTGTACACCTAGTTATCGTCAAATGTTTGCACACTTCATAGAAAATGTCAATCTTCTATTCATGTTAGACAATGTGTATCATTAATTGAATAATAAAACGATGCAATTGTTCATTCATTCACTTCATCTCATTCATTGATTGCAGTAATTTCTTTCTTTTTGGCATGAGTAATTGTAAACCTCTATAATGGATCCATCAGTTACTTTCTATCAAAATATTCTTCTTCTTCTTCTTTCAAATAGCACAATCAAAATGTAATTGGAATGAAAAGCGGAAACCATCTAACCGACTAAACATTTTTTCTTTATCTGATCTACATAACGTTTAAGAAGTTGTAGTGTCAGTCATTATGTGAAGCCCATTCTATTCATTCAACTTGAGTCATATTTTGACCTTGTTAATTATTCGTTTATCAGGCTTGACTGTTTTTATATGAGCCTATATGTGTGTACACTGCATATCCCATGTCTCATCACATACCTGTAGTTCATTTTGTCTGCCTATAAATATTGAGTAACATCTGGCTAAAAATGAGTTGGCTTACCAGCCATCTCCACTGAGTGTTGTTTTGCTTTTCCCTATTTCATTCACTTCATATATAAAATATATGTATTCACAAGTCGATTCTCGTTATTCGACTTATGTAATTCTATTATTTGACTAACGCGATTAAAGTCGACGATGATATACGAGGATAGGCGGCGTATATATTTCAACGACAGTCATCAATACGATCTACATGGAGTCAGATCTACGGTTATGTATTTTTCAATAGGATAGAATACAATTTTCTATATATATACAACTTTATAGTACCGGATAACTATTCATTATGAGCTTTATTTAATACTTTACTTGGTATTATTTTACTGGAATCATCCCACTGATGTTTTAGAACTGAAACTGATCAGTCTCTTATTGGTATATGTGCATACTGTGAGTCCCAAACAGGACGAAACGAGCGTCCTGGATTCCACTGCTTGCCACTATCCCTCTTTGTTTATTTAATACTGAATATAACACGTATGTATATTTATAACTTACATTCTATAGATAAGCTTGAAATGGAAATAATAAATAGCGATAGACTATAAAAAAAAGTGGATTATGTCAAAAGGGAATGAACAAGGCAATTCAGATTTCATCATAAAGACAGGGTATTATGTACAATAATAAATCAGGTGAGAAAACATACTCATCTTTCTAAAACTAGGGAAGATGTGGTGTTTGAATTGACTAATGATACTTTTGTACATGTTGATTGCACAATTTCGAATTCCAAATACAATACATTCGGTTGTGCCTGTGTCTTCTTAATTCAATTGCGTTATTTCTTGGACTCTTAGTTCGTGCTATAATTCAAACAATTCGAAACATCATATTGGCGTCACGATTGAGCCTGCAATGGAAAAGTTAGACATTCATTCAACTTCTGAAGCTTTTGAGGATTATTTCGAAAGGTTCGAAATCTTGGTCATGACCAAGGAAGATGATGTTAATATTGTGGCATATTTCCTCACATTCATCGGTAAAGAAGCATACAGTTTATTAAGAACTCTGGCTATGCCGGAAAAACCCATTTCGCTTCCTTATACAACTCTCAAGGCATTACTACTAGACCATGTCAGGTATGCCAATTTTGATTGCAGTAAAGAAGGGGAATTTCCTGAAATGATTCATCAGGACATCAAAAATTCTACTACATCACGTTATCCTAATCCAGTGCATATTCAAGGTTATGCAAATAATTCATTGCGGAGTTGCAGTGCGTTTCAAGAAGATGGGCACAAGTTTGGTCAGTGTTTGTCCTGTGGCAAGTTCCATGCTTTTAATTCATGTAAATTTCGTAATTCTAAATGCTTTAAATGTGATGATATTGGATATATTCAGTCAGTCTGCAATACTAATGTTCATGTTATTGCAACTAATATTAAGTCTTGTAATTCTGATTCTACTGAGTCGAGTATTTATAATGATGATTTATCTTTATCAACTATTGCAATAGACAGTGAAGAGTCAAAAAGCAGTTCAGAGTTAAATGAAATCCAGAATTCTTGTGAGACAACAGTTCCTAATCAACCGATTTATCAGAATTCTCATGCTATTGTACCAGGTATGACTTTTCCTAACGATTCACATATTTCTGATGAAATTTCTTACAAATCTGAGGAAAACATGTTAAATGAACCTATTCAATATCAAAAACCTGAGGCAGTCATGATAGATGCTAATTTTTCTAATGATCCATTGCTCTGCAATGACATTCTTAGTCAATTTCATGAAAATATTTCAGTAGAATCAAGTCCTGATGTCATATGTATTACCTATCCTCATGATGCATTTGCTCCTTGTGGAAAACTTGTTCAATGCAAAGCACGAATACTAAATGAGCTCGGTTTTGATTACAATTCTGATGATTTCATATCAACTGTTGTTCATCCTTATCACAAAAACACTTCTAATGTTTACTCTAATCAATGTGAGAAATATGTTTTAAATGAATCCACATTATTCATAACTTGGGAATATAAAGATACAACATTATTTCGTGGGGGGGGGGGATAGCGTTGAAAAATCTATGGTTCCAATTCGAGATATGAATCATTTCAGTACAAAACCGATATGTTGATTGTATACAATTCCAGGTGAGTCTGTTCCAATTTCGTTTGTTAATTCCCATACTAATGAGCACATTCTAGATACTACAAAGTTTTCATCCAGTACAATGTCGGACAGACTCAGGATGAACTTAACAAGAAAATATACAACCGATTGCAAACACTTATACTTCTATTTAAGCTGTGGCGGATGTGGTGTTTGAATTGACTAATGATACTTTTGTACATGTTGATTGCACAATTTCGAATTCCAAATACAATACATTCGGTTGTGCCTGTGTCTTCTTAATTCAATTGCGTTATTTCTTGGACTCTTAGTTCGTGCTATAATTCAAACAATTCGAAACATCATAGAAGAGTAATCGAACAATGCAATCAAGGGTCAATGAACATGTACCTAGATGGCTTCAAAATCAATGTGTGCCAAATGATTCGATCAATGTACGAGGTAGAAAACCAAATTCATCGATAACGAAACATAGAATCGAGACAGGGCACAAAATTAACATTAATACAGCATTTAGAATGTTGTATAGAAATTGTGAAGGATGAATTCTTAAGTTTAATGAAGCTTTGGCTATTCGTAAATTAAAACCCTCATTATGTGTACATAAACAATTTGTCTTAACCTTGAATTTACCTTGGTAACCCTTAAGTCATCCTATGGCCTAGAATAGCGCGACAATTTCTTATTCTTTCTCCCTCCCTTCTTTGTTATTTTGCTTAAACTTTCATTGAATTGACCTTTATTAATTTTCATATAAAAATGCCTTGACAAGTGTATGTGTGTGACCAGATTGTTCGAAATGTATAGCGCAAATACATCACCAATGTTTTTAGATCAACTCCGTCTTCTCATTGTTCTATCTAAATCATATAAATGAAGATCAATTAGTATTTCATAAAATGAAATTTGTGTTAGCAACTATCTTTCAAATAATCAATAGTTTATGGACAGTATTTGAATTGTCTTATGTCTTAACTAATACTACTGTATTGTT
This sequence comes from Schistosoma haematobium, assembly GCF_000699445.3. Lineage (NCBI taxonomy): Eukaryota > Metazoa > Platyhelminthes > Trematoda > Strigeidida > Schistosomatidae > Schistosoma > Schistosoma haematobium. The sequence goes on along the minus strand of NC_067196.1, from coordinate 442,746 downwards.
TATAAGTAACATAATATATACACAAAAGAATTTTTGCAGTATAAAGTTATGGAGATTGTTGAGCTTTGATTGACATCATGAAATGATTGATGTGAGATTACTACTGAAAACTTGATAGCCATTTCATGGATTGGTTGATATTAGACATTAATGCCATCTGATGCCAGCTTAGTGGTCTAAAGGTTGAGCATTCGTGCGCGAGACCGATAGTTTCTGGGTTTGAATCCCGTGTGAGGAATCGTGGATGCGAACTACTGAGGATCAAACAGAAAGTAATAAGAGTTTGACAGAATTCTGTGAACGTAGATTAGAACACATCGAACTATTGACAACATTAATTTGCTCAATTTCAGCTGAATTCTAAACGGAAGCAGAGCTGAAGTGGTAGTCTGTGATAAAATAGATAGGCTTACAAAATTGTCAAATAAAATCAAACTTATTGAAGTGGAGCTCATGGGAAATGAAGTAGGGTCGGCTAACGTGGGCATTGATTTTCATGCGTTATCTCAGTTCCATAATGAATATCACTAATTGTTTGTTGTTTCACTTGTTTGAATTCTGTCTTCTCCATTAATTACTCAAGACCATAGTGTGATTGACAACAAAAGTGTATTTGATCGGAAGCTCAAGATGATATGACTGTTCATCAGTAACATATTATCCTCGATGAACAGTATTTGTTTGACGTGAACACAACACGTGGCACTCTCGCATTCGTGTAACCGTTCACACTGAGGACTGTACTTTGGCGATTCAATCACGATTATGTGTTTGAATATTATCAGAAGGGGTTTGTGGAGATTTTAGAAATTTTCACAGATTTAAATCATGAGTCAGTTGAGGCTAGACCACCATTGAAAACCTGGAAGCACTGTGAAAATTTCTAAAATCTCCACAAACCCCTTCTGATAATAATCATCTGCTCACTAGTGACTGACTTCAAGAGATACTCCTGGAGTTCTAGTGGGAAGCCGTTACCAGTGGAGTTCAACCAGGTCTGTTGTGAGATATCAGCTCACTGAAGACAATGGTGTACGGTGGCGCGACTTCATGGATTGTTTGAATATTACTCAAAATCAGTAAATCTATTTCAGTTCTTCTAATCTACTTAGCGTTTCTGTAAAAGAAATATTTTTCTTAATTGAACATTAGTGTAAATAATAGTTTACATTAACTGAACGTGTGATATGCCATTCTCTGTCTGTTGACCTCATTTGTTGTTTGTAGAAATGTCAATGATGAAAACTTTTGTTGTTTTTCTCCATATTTTATAATAATAATTAGGTTATCTGATGTTTTCTATTGTGTAGTTAGCGTGATATTTACTTTGAGTATAGAAAGGAATGTCGCTTTCTAATGATGCATTCATATGACTTACAATCACCGACAAGCACACAGCAGAAAAATGAATAAAATTTTTTATCATTTTAGAGTAGATTTTGCACCAGATATGAATAAACTCTGTAGACATTTACTATCTAATTCCAAATAAGTGTATTGATCGTTATCCTACAGAATTCTATTGTTTTATCATCCATGCTTTGCGTGTCGGTGGAACTCCCATTATTAACCTAAACACTTTAGACTCGACTGGTTGTTGCTTCTTATGTTTATTGAAAGTGGGATTGTGAAAACTCACTATCATCATGAAAAACTACACATCACGTTGTGTGTATCTTTTTATTTCGACCAATGTGACGTAGAAACTTATCGTCACACGATATTCTAGATAGACACACTCGACTGCTTACCAATCTTATGTTTGCGTTAGGTCCAGAGTTCGGATCATGCGAGCCAAGATCGTAGATGGTCTCTGCAGAGAAGTCTCACAATAGGACGAAACTACTGTTCATTGCTTTCAGGTTGTCCATAGTAGTTTAGTTTCAATCGGTTCATGTTCAAAACCATTGAAATTACAATAATACCGAAAAAATTCTTTCTGATATGAATCAAAGCATGTTAAGAAAGATTTAAGCACTGAAAAGCTACATTAACGAAAGCTGTTAACAAGCGCGTCTCTGGCGTTCTCGGAAAATTCGTTTGTTTTAAGAATAATGACTATCAAACCCGCTAACAGCTGCACATTACATCCGACATGTCACTTATGAGCGGTAAATTCTGCACCCGAAGAAACGTTGAAATGTACAGGTTAGATATATTGTGAAGCTACAGTCAATGAATGAATGGAGAAGGGAGTAATAGTTTTGAAACGCCGTTCGTAACTCGTCTTGTTGGGTCTTGACTGGATAGAGAGTTTGCAGTTAACAGACCTTCCCACAAACTCGATCTGCACCAACGTCAGTACACTGAATGTGGGAGAGGAACACTCAGTTGAGTCGTTGTTTAAGCGACTCGTTGAGGAACTTGGAGGATGCAGTAATTGTTTACCCACTCTTGATCTTCGATTACAGTAGAAGCCGGTGTTTTGATCTAAATAATCTGTAGCCCAAGCTGCTCTCGCATCGGTTGAAGAAGTGCTTGAACGACTTCATGAATTAGTTTTTATTGAATCGGTAAACGTCTAGGAATAAGCTGAATGGATAGCAGTACTTGAGAAGACAAATCACGCGTCCTTTTATGTGCCGATTGATTAATTGAGCTATGGCAACCCTACAAAGTCTTCACTAGCCCTTAACAATATATGTATATATGTGCTTGAAACTAAAGTTAGTGTTCTGAGCCCACGCCAGTCATTAAAACACGTTCACATTCAGCTCTCCGAACATTCACTAGTTTACTGATCATCAAATCCGAATCGATTCCATGTTTGCCTCATCCAATCAAATCACGGTATTCCATTCGAATTATTTCATTCGGTATTTCGTGACTAGAATGGTGGAGTCTAATCAACACTGGAGACTAGATAAATACAGAGCTGACTGCTTCTCGGTGATCAGTTGGTATACTCACTTCATAAACTCATACTTCAATAACCCTACTGAAAACGTATTTAAAAACTTCTTTCTCAATGCTGTAAAATAACGGTAAATATCAGGTAGGATGGTATATTAAACTGTGAAATAAGTTACGCAATACATAGTATTGATCGATAGAACGAATGAAGAATTATTTAAGAGCACTTGTCAGTCAGAAATGATTGCACAAGTGTGGAAAACAAAATATGACAAAATGTGAGTTAGATTATGAACAGGGTTCATTCGCCCAAACTTATGATTATCGAAATAAAAATAAGGATCATGTACAAATAATTCACGAATGTGAACATGAATTCATACATAGCGTTTCCGCTGTCTGTCTATGAAGGTTTTCACCTAATACACTTTCAAATGATTACTTTTTACGGTACCTTAATATTTGGAAGAATACACGATTCTATGAACTGTTTGTATTCAATTTTGTTGCATAATATTCACCGAAGTGACGTATGCTGAATATGACTGCTGACAGACATATGTGGTAGTCAACACCAGACGAAAGTGGAATGTCTACGAACTGGAGATGAACAGGATTGAAGTGAAGAGAAAGGAGAAGAAAACTGAAAGCAAACGAGATAATAAGTGAAATGAAGGAACAGTGAGGCATGTAAGAGTCGATTTGAAGATGTGAAAATGGTGTAATGGAATTACGATCTTTACATTTTATTGACTCACTGTATGAATTTGCATCAAACAATAAATTGGTCTTCCACAATCGACTTGTCTGCTCGTCGCGATATAACAGTGAAGAAATAGAAAGAGTTTTATCGCCGAGAAATGCTTTGTACATAATGGATGTTATCAATTTTCCATAATCATACTGTCGAAATGAATCATCCAAATTGTGGTCATATTTAAGGCAGAATGATTCGTTTCAAATAACAGTTTGTGAAAAGAGGATTGTTTGTATTAAAAAGAAGCGGATAAATTATTTGGTGTTAAAATGATCAATGTGAAGGTTTGACTTGACAGTGATGTATCGTGTTAACAGCAATCTGCTTATATTCATCAGTTTCGAAATCATTTAGACGGCTCAATCAAGATGTCAGAGCTCTGTATCTATAGGAAATTTGTTGAACTGCTCGTTTTACGTTGATCTACGTTTGGATACACTGATGAGTAGTCTTCATGTGTGATGTGAAGACATCATTAGATTATAAGTCACGCAACCCTATTCTTTGCATTTTCATAGCTTAAAGTCATTCACACATCTTGCCATAAATAACATTGAATCACAAGAAATTGAGGGGAAATTTATCCAGCAATCACTACCATTTAACACCTTTTACCTCGATCACATAATTTTACACTTTGCACGACTTCTCATTCGGGATAACATAACTGTCCCTTACGCCATCCAATCCATCTTCATTTGTCATTAATATTTTGACAAATTCATTCAATGTGTCACATCATTACATGTCACATCTTAACAGTCTTGAAAGAAGCATTATGCTGTAAATCTTTTGTAAAAATTCTTTTTGACTGTTTAAGCCATCGTAAAAAGATCTCTGTCTCAGTCTGTGGACGATGCTCCATTTCGAATGTTATTAGGGAGAGTTACATGAGCCAGCTTCTAGCATAAACATGCATAATATCACCTACGAATGATGTGATTGTCAGTTGACAATTGCATTTCGACTTATTGGAATTCAAGTATGAGAATGTTTAGTCATTAATCTGAGAGTTGATTGAAGAGGCCTTACATTTTATTTATGACATTTTTCGCAGGGTGAATATTGTTCTCTCCTAATACGGTTTTCTTGATCCATCCATCTGGATTGTTTAACAAAAGTAACAAAATAACCAGCAAATTAAAATACAATCCAAACACTTTAGAATATAGGATTGTGTATATGACTGAACAAATTGTCGAGGATTTGACCGATATCATGAGTTGGTGAATGTTGAGGCACCATTTAAAACCTGGGAACACTAGACGACCGTTTCGTTCTGGAATGAGACTACTCGGCAGTGTTTATCCACGATTTCGCACGCGCAGCTCAATTATAGGAGTTTTTGCAACATCCCAAATAGTTGTTATGTGCACAAATATTACACAAATAGATTCATGAGCAGTTTCAACTAAGACAGTAATTTTTCGCAAAATTGGAAAACAGATTTATTTAAGTTAAATTGGTTCAACGGAAAAACGAGATTTGTCCCAGTAGACTGCAATCCAGAATATCTTACCTGGCCATCTCATTAAAATCACAACTCACAAATAATGATGAAATACTTTTTGTGAATAATTTGAAAACTAAACATGGTCTCATGTTATTACAATGTGGATGATTGATGCGTCTCAATGACTTTTGTGTTGTATATTAGGTATCCACTGGAAAAGCGAGTCACATAAATTACTAGATCCAATGAAGCCTACAATAATCTGCTAGTTTTCTCAGTAGTGTTCCTATGTTCAAAACCCTTGAACTGGAATTCGTCTAACAACCACGTCCCGTATATCTCACCACCAACGTTGAACAGAATAGGAATGTGTTGCACATTCATTCCTCATCACATGTCATACTGCCATTTTGCTACGACGATGTGCGCTGACAGAACAAATGAAGATGAGCTTGATATAACACGATAATTGTTCCACGAGAATTTCTCCAAACCCATGTCAATTGATAGGGCTAATTAAAGATAATCAGATAGATATTGATGCGTGATTTCAGCTCCATAATGAGTATCACTAATTGTTCCTTGTTTCACTTGTTTTCATTTTGTCTTCTCCATTTTGGTCAAGTGGACAGCCACTTTTTACATCCATTAATTACTCAAGACCATAGTGTGATTGACAACAAAAAGTGTATTTCATCGGAGGTTCAAGATGATATGACTGTTCATCAGTAACATATTATCCTCGATGAACAGTATTTGTTTGACGTGAACACAACACGTGGCACTCTCGCATTCGTGTAACCGTTCACACTGAGGACTGTACTTTGGCGATTCAATCACGATTATGTGTTTGAATATTATCAGAAGGGGTTTGTGGAGATTTTAGAAATTTTCACAGATTTAAATCATGAGTCAGTTGAGGCTAGACCACCATTGAAAACCTGGAAGCACTGTGAAAATTTCTAAAATCTCCACAAACCCCTTCTGATAATAATCATCTGCTCACTAGTGACTGACTTCAAGAGATACTCCTGGAGTTCTAGTGGGAAGCCGTTACCAGTGGAGTTCAACCAGGTCTGTTGTGAGATATCAGCTCACTGAAGACAATGGTGTACGGTGGCGCGACTTCATGGATTGTTTGAATATTACTCAAAATCAGTAAATCTATTTCAGTTCTTCTAATCTACTTAGCGTTTCTGTAAAAGAAATATTTTTCTTAATTGAACATTAGTGTAAATAATAGTGTATATTATCTGAATACGTGATATGCCATTCTCTGTCTGTTGACCTCATTTGTTGTTTGTAGAAATGTCAGTTATGGAAAATTTCGGTTGTCTATCATCATATTTCATCTTATTAATCAGGTTATCTGATGTTTTTTAATTGTGTATTGAGAGTGATATTTACTTTGAGTATAGAAAGGAATGTCGCTTTCTAATGATTCATTCATATGACTGACAATCATCAACAAACACACAGCAGAAAAATGAATAAAATTCTCATTTTGCAATTACAGATTAGTTTCTAATGAGAAAATTATTAGATAGCAAGTAGTCTATCAACCTCTCAGGGAATATTTGGCACCAGCCATCAATAATCACAGAAAATGTTTACCATCTTATTTCATATGGTCGTAGTTATTGTAATCTCATCTGAGGAACTGTCATCACTAATTTAGATACATTCATATTCGACTGGTTGTTCCTTCTCACGGTTATCGGATGTCAGATTGTGTTCAATCGTCGTCATCAGTATTATTATTTTAAACAATAAATCACGTTCTGTGTATCATTATCGCACCTACAAGATTACATTTTGGTGGAGTTTTGTTCTCTGAGCTGGATGGTTTGGTCGTGGAGCTTTCATCGTTCTTCTGAACGACATCATCAGCACAAACTTCAAATAGAAGTGAAGTGTTCGAATTTCTCCATATGTGTTTCACAGCTTGTTCTGTGCACCTCGATGTTGATTGGTTCTTGTTGACCTTAAATTTATCATCGTTTACTTCTTTGTTTTGGTTGTGTCTCCCATTGGTTTGATTTTCGTTCCTATATTTATGCATGATTTTTCTGATTGGTTGATAAATTGGATTGATTTCAATATGTTTGTTGATTGCTGATTGACCTGAGTGCCAGGCTTCTAAAAATTCTCTGGTATTTTTGGAGTTTCCTCTGTCTAAGATTTCTACATTTTCCCAATCGAATGAGTGTCCGTAGTTATCCACGTGTATTGATATAAGTGAAGAGATATCATGGCGTTTGACTGCTAATCGGTGTTCATGTAAGCGTAGATGGAGGGGGCAAAGCGGTGAGTCACAACAGACGCTTTGAACTTTACTGATTACTGCTTCTTACTAGATCTCTAGGAAATACCACTTGAAGTTAGCCAAAAGTGAGCATATATTGATTCATATCAGACGGGATTTTGTGGATATTTTAGTAATTTCAATGGTACAACTCGTGGATGAGCACTGCTGAGGGGTACCACTAAATCAGTACAATCAGCAAGACATTGTTACTTTCGATTGATGAAACAGACTACTTATATCTGTCGACATCAGTAAAACACACCGCAACATGATTCATAAGGAGTTTAAATAAAATATCACAAATTCAATGTAAAAATGCAAATTCGCTTCATGAATTTTTCGTTTTCAACTTTGTTTCAAGCTAATTTCAAATGTTGAGACATAAAATAAACTCGAATCAAACATCACAAAGATATCTTTGCAACACTAAAATAATCTGATTCAGATTGTAAGAATAACACAAAATGATTAGGGGATTGGACGTTAACACAGTTGACTGCCAGCCGGTTCAGTAGTCTATAGTTTAAGCAATCGCGCATGAAACCTACGGGTTTTCTTATTTGATACTGACGAGTGAGATCGTGAATACGCATTGCTGAGGAGTCCTATACTGAGACGAAATGACCATCCAGTGAATCCAAGTTTTCTACAGGTCGTGGAGAAATAGCATAAAGTTATTGGTCTATGAATATTGTTAGATTACTCAACATCTTTAAACAAGGCGAATTCATTTCAATAACACAAGATTCATAATTATAGCAGAATAATATGAATATCAGAGTAGAGACTTGTGGAGATTGTGTTAAGTTTAATAGTTCAATTCATGAGTCAATGTAAGCTGGACCACCATTGAGAACATAGAAGCACTAAACTGTTGATTCGTTCTAGTATGGGAGCCCTCATTAGTCCACATTCAGGACCTTTTCTGATTGTTATTTAGAACTGTAATTGTGCATGTTGTGCTGAATGCATCAATGTTGCCTTAGGTCACAGACATTATAAACACAGATGGATAGTGTCAAGCAGTGGAATCCACGACAAGCGTTTTCTCTTATTTAGGACCAGTCAGCTGTACATACTTACATCTCAGAGTTGATATTCACTCTGGGACTCCAACATACTACTCGGTTTATAAACAAACTGAACAAGCCACATCAAACCACATGATAGAAAAACAACGTTTTTTACAAGATCTAACCAAAAGTGGCAACGGAATATGGGACAGAGTAATTCATAATCGACAGGGCATAACTCAAGAACGGTTAATCGTATCATAATAGTAGTCTGTAGGTCAAAATAAAGTTTATAATTAGAGGAACATGAATATACAAAGGATTAGCTACTTAACAATGATACGATAAGTAATATTGAAATTGAATATCGAATAAGAGAATATAATGAATTATTACACGTCATGTATGACGATATTCGTTCAATGTTATTTAATAAAATGATCTTATTAGGTAAGGAATACATAGAATATCATACAATGAAGTGATTGAGTGAGTAATTGAGTATGCAAGTAATTGCCTGAGTGAGTGTGTGTGTGAGTGAGTACTTGAGTGTGCGAGTGATTGAATGGGTGAGCGTGTGAGTAAATAACTCAACATATGTACCACATAAACTGATCGATTTGTGTGTGAGCAGGAACACTACCCGGGTACACAGAATGAAGCTGGTGGATTTCTTAGTGTGTTACACCCAGAGCCTATGACTTAAAGGAGTAATTCATAAGACCGTAGAGTAAGGTGACGAGAAGCGGTTACGTGGTAGCCGGTGATCAACAATTGGTCCATACGTTATTTTTTCCTTGGGAATACTGGAGCCCATACGCATCATTGGTTTGGTATCAGGGTATTTCAACTTCCGTGAGATGATCCTCCGTATCCACCAACCTGGTTAAGGTATCGGATATTTGATTTTCATCTTCTCAATTTTGTAAACAACAGTAATGCTACGGGAAAATAGTCAGTGGGATTTCTCTGGCAATGGGTGTATACGAATGGCTATGTGCGAGCATTTGTAGGAGGAGAGATAACGTTTCTCATCCTCGAGTTCGCTTATCGCCTTCTCAATTTCGCAAACAACAGTAATGATACGATAAGGTAATGAGTAAAACTTCATTGTCAGTGGTTGTATGCATGTGGACATGTGAGAGTATTTCAGTTAGGATAGCCGACATTACCCACTCTCGACTGTACCAGGGAATTCGAGAGGAAAAATAAATACTGTTTGTAGACTTTTTCTTAAACCGTTATCAAGTAAATAATAAGCTGTTTAGATTATCTGCTGTCTTTCAGTAGTCATTTCATTAATAGATTTTCTTTATTTGTAGTTTGTTTACGAATTAGCTTACTATTCTATATAGATGTTTTTAGACTACTTATTACAATATTATAAGTAGTTAAAATATCCTGTTGTAGTTTCTCAAAACATCAATGTAATTTTTAACGGAAACTCAGTTGACAAATCTTTTATTTGCGTACCCAAACATTGTTACGCTCAATCTTTATTTGCAGGAGTTTGAAACTACAGAACAGGTTCCTTTAAACAGATAATCCATGTAATGAACGAATGGATCACTCAGTAATAGGATAAACAGAAAGTGTAATCTCTTCTCAAGCGAAGATGGATTGTGGCTAGCAGTGGAATGAAAAAACGTGCATTTCGTTCTATTCGGGACCCGTCAGTTAGGTGTAACAGCATCTCAGAGTTGATGTTCGCTATGGAACTCGAACCTAGTGTCGTTCGCGTTATCCACTTAGCTACTGAGTCCTGAAAGCCACATGCTTGTACATGTAAGCTTAAATTGGCTACATATTCTTTTACTTCAATCTTCTCATTGTTGTTAAGGACTGCAATTTATCAAACTCTTATTAACATATGTGCATCCTATACGGATTGTCTCGACATCACCTTAATTCTCAAGCATTCCATACGAAGATAGTAAGTGACTAGTAATGAAATCCAAGATACAGATTTCGTCCTATTTAAGACTCATCAACTAGACAAATGTACATTCCAGTGTTCATCTATCACTTCACAACTCAAACCAATACCATACACCTACTCAACTACTAAATCTCTCATCCATAGAAACATTCAAACAAACACTACCTTCACTTTTTTTATTTCTCTGTCTATTCAAAAATTTAAAAAATTCAGAAGAAAAACGTCATTGATCGTATTGATTGATTTTCTTCTTTTCTTCTTTTCTTCTTTTTTTCTTTGTTTTCATCATCAGTAAGAAAATTAATATCTACATGTTATACGAAGATAATTGATCCAATTTTGTTTCTCTTGGAGACAAGAGAAACAATGTGGTCGGGTGATTTTCACATTTGTAACCTTCATATACATTTAGAATGATCATCGAAAGATTCGGTGTACTGTTCTTTTTCTCTCGTTTTCTCTTTCTCGTTTCCCTCTTTTCTTTAACACACACTCTCTGAAGAAGTAAATTATCATGAGTGACGAAACATAAGAATATCTAATTTTATTTTTTAATTTATGCATTATGACATATAACTCCATCTGTAGCTCTTCTACAGGTACAGATTGTCGTATGCATATGTAATAGTGGATTGTTGGGCATGAGATTTGCGACCACATTCCGTAGAAAACTTACTCGCTTAGAAAAGAGAGCGAACCAGAAAACAAAATTCAATTGTGATAATTTTAAATATACTATTATGAATAGACTTCAGTATGTGAGTGAAAGTGATATAGAACTAGCATGATGATCAGTTCTAGTATTGAAGTGAAATATTGCTGTGATCAATATATACTTTCGAGTTGATTCAGTTGAAGTAATAAAACTCCATTTATTTCATTAGATAGAGATATATATCCGCCTTTTGATACAATTCAGAAAGAAGAGGGATTTGTGGAAATCTGAGTAATTGAATAGTTGAATTCATGAGGTAATTAAAGCTAGTCGATCATGGAAAACCTGGAATCATTGGACGGTAGGGCGATTTCGTGGATTGCTTGAAGTTGGACATATACACCGCAGGGTGATATTCGGTTAAGCGGTCTACAGGTTAAGTTTTCGTGCATCAGACAGAGGGTTTGAATCGTGACTGCTAGGTCATGTTGACGCATTCTTCTTTAATAATAATTACAGTTGACATCCTGGACTCATTTTAAATAGTTGATCATTGAAAATCAAAAATCATTAGACTACGGTTTTGTCTTGGTATGAAACTTGAAAGCAGTGAGTATTCATGATATAATACAGGATTACTATATGTCACAAAGTGTCTTCTAAATACTTGTCCAGCCTCTAGTTTAATTAGCTAATATAATCAGAAGGAGGGTTTTCTAAAGATTGTAGTGGTATTCAGTATTTATAATCAAATTTCTTGTTCATTTATATGTTAATACTACTTAAATGAATGTGATTTTCATTGGAGATTTCTGTTTAGGCATAACTGTGTTCTTTGTTGCACACTGTCAATCAGTGGAATAAGAAACATACATTCAGTAATGACTAGAGCTTTCAATCTAATACGTAATGACAAGTATACTTTAGTATGTACCATGATTGGGAGAATGACTACTGGTAGTGAATACAACACGATGAAACTATAATGTCTGAAAACATTTGAGCGACCTTAATTTCTACTTCAGAGTGATAGTTATAAACCAATGTGAAAAACAAAGATTACGATTTACAGTTGATGAGTAAGGTTAGGAATTAGATGAAGGGGTTTTCATCACCAACTGACATGAGCTACAATGCCAAAAACTCTATTTAGCCAAATGGATGAATGACTTTCGCGCTGTTATCCAGGATCTATTCTATCATCATTTTGAGATCAGTCAAAAAGTCAAAACAGTAGAACTGTGTCACGAAGAGACCGAGTTTAAATTCCTATGTCAGTTATTGTGATTAGTTTTATACCATGCTGGCATTTGTTAGTTATAATCAAAGTAGAATTTAATTAATCTCGTGAGGTGATTGAAAGGTGAATTATGGAAACCATCGACCATTTAACGTTACTGAGTTTTCGAGATCCATTCTCGTATTTGACCAATTTAACGCACTTATTCAACAACGTGATTTAAGTCGATGATTGTATACGAGGATTAGTGACATATATATATCTTAATGGCCATCAGAACCGAAGAAGAAACTTGCTTCAGATGTGGAGTCAGCATAAAGCTACTAAACTGTATTCATAGCAATTCATTTATCAAACTATAGATAATCTATTACATCTAGCAGAAGGGTTTTTGTACATAATATAGTATTTTCCATAGTTGAGATGATGAGTCAGTTTAAGCTAGACCACCATGAAAAACCTCGAAGCATTAGATGGCCGTTTCGTTCTAATGTGGGACTCCTCAACAATGCGCATCATCATCATCGTCATCATCATCATCATCATTATACCATTCATTCTCTGTCCAAACTTTCTTCTTTTTGAACATTCTTAGCCTTCTGCCATCGGGCATTTCACATTCGATTGATGATAAATATTACTTATATCTGTCAACGTAAGTAGCATACACCACATAAGTATTTATATGAATTGTATATATCTAAAGCTGTAAGATTCAGAAAAATGGGAATATTCCAAAAGAAACTGATATATTTTCACTAACAGGAAGAGAAAGTTCTTAGGTTTTGAATAGAGATCCTAAACTGAATAGAATAGTTACCATTAGATTAAAAGGGAAAATAAAAAGATACAAATAATGAATTTCTTTTAGAAATTTCAAACTACATGACAATACTACTTATTTCTCCGATAGATTAATAGGCAATGTTCTATTATTAATGAGACTATAATTTGTGGATGACCTTTGAGTGGCTCCAAAATGACCTTGAGAATGTCCACCCAATTACTATAGCTAACTGAGGATCAGGAACCTGTGTGAAGAAACAAAGATTATGACTATTGTTTAAGCAACTCGATATCAAGAAGACTAAGATGAAATATTATGTGGTTGTATGTAGTCTTTTTTATGTCTACATGACGTGTAAATAGGTAGGTGGTTACATCATTGACTATAAAGCTTGATGACCCTGATTCGAATCATTAAAGTAACATCAATACCCTAAACATTGTAGATATATCCTACTGATCAGTGTCAAATAACATGAAACGTAATTGTGTAGTTATCTACTAACTACATTCAACTACTTAACATTCATATTCCTTTATTATATTTATGGAATCGGAATGAATATTCATCACTATGATTAACTGTATCACAATTTGAATATTTGTTATTGAGTGTTAAATTTGTCTTACATTGTTTCTACTCGCTCCCTTTCCACTCTTTTTATATTGTGTTTTATACTACTTATTTACATTCACTAAGCAGTTGTATTCCCAACAATGTTATCACTTATGTTGTAACGTAAGTTGTAGTGTAACATTCTGAAATGTTCACGTGTACTTATAACGTTTATTGTACTTATCATTGTATTTATCATTATCATCACTGTACCTTAATCACTGTAGTGGTTACCCATAGTTTTTGCATTTGTTTAGACGCCATAGTTTCTATATGGTTTTGCACTTGATTTAGGTTTCGGTTGTTCGTAAACTGTTATCGAATTTAGACACAGCTATTAGCTCTCCTTTGTAATATCGTATGTTACAATCTTTCTTTATGTTACTGTTATAGGAAGCCTTCTTATTTTCATACTTGAAGGACGTGTTTAAACGTCCCAGACACCTCACAAGTTGAGGTTTGTAACTAAATTTTGTGTATTATTCAATGAAGAACCGTAGTTATACTAAATGAAGTTAGTTTGTAGATGATAATGGTATCAATACATCTGGATTGATTAGACTCAACCATCAACATCAAAAATGACAGTTTGTTTGAAGATAAAATTTCAGATTTCACTAACTTATCGATTGTATTCATGAATGATTAATTTCACATCAGGTTAGATAGTAATAAAGACTAGAAATCGCTAGATGAATATAGCAGTATAATATAAGGTTGTTTAAGAATAGGTTATCATAACCCCTCTAGAGATCTGTGATGAACACAGCCTACAAGTTACCATAATATCCCGTTTGCTTGACGAATAGAAATTAATCAATATAAGGTTGTGGAGATTACTAAGTTTTTGATCGAGACCATGAATCGATTGATGTTTGACCATCAGTGTTAGCCGTTTCGTCTAAATTGATCTACAGAATATCTGAGAACCATACAGTGAATGCTTCATCAATCGTCTCAGATTTTATTGTTCATTCGTTTCCAAAGCGATCAATCTCAGCTCTCAATCTATTCTCCTTGATCTTCAAAACCATGTTCCACCACGTATTTCACTTTCTATTAATGATACATATTACTTATATCTGTCAACATTAATAGCACACATAACATAGAACTCTTCCAACTCTTTTCTATGTATATTAATAATTTCAAACATCTGCGGTGATAATATATCTTGTAGTGATGTACGTTTGTACCAGAAGTACTATTGTTTTGATGAACTGATTCGCTGACTTATTCAATAAAGAAAATGAAGATAGTTTCCATATCAAACAGAGGAATTAATCGGAAATCAGCTACACAGTTAACAGTCCTTTTCGTCAAATGTCAACATTATGTGTCAACGAATTCATATTCAAACCTAATTTATGGATCAGTTTATGTGAAAATAATGACAACTTAAGAGGTGATGTCAGAATCTAGTAATTCACATGTCCGAATTCATTTAGTTTCGCATATAACACTATCTGTGTAGTAAACGACTACACGACTGGTGACAATCGAATATATCTGTATACAGAATTACACAATTACTTGGTAATATCCCAAAAGCTATTTATAATATGTACTTTCTTTGCAAAATGTCAATCAATCATCTCAGACGTCATTGCTCCTTCGTCTCTATACTAATCACTCTGTGTTCTCATCCACTTCTCATCAAATTTTCTCGACCTCCTACCTCGAGATATTCCACTTTCTCTTGATGATACATACTACTTATATCTGCCAACATTAGTAGTACACATTATCAAAAAGAATTATCAGTTTGAATAATGTAAAAATATGTGAATGAATAGCATCTGTAGACTATGTAAGCCATAGAAGTTTTCAATATGCATGTACATTCATGAAGTCAAATCGATAAAAAGAAATAAAAAAGCTGTTACTTATCCAAAGTAAAATGAGTCCTGTCAAATAAATGATGTAATTCTATGAGCTGAAAATGAGTCAATTCCATCATTCATACATCAATAGACAATTATTTGTACAGTTTTAGTCAACAAAGCTGCAAAGTATCAAGTCATTTGATCATCAAGAAATATGAACTAATTACTTATAGAAAGAAAAATAGATCATTCTTCCAAGCAAAAGATATCTTGATACACTTTTTGAATAGGTTCAAGCAATGGACTTCGAGAAGATTAATCATAGTTATAGAACCATACAGTGATCTTGATATTCTATAAGCTTCTAAAAACCATGATAGCAATGGCACGAAGATTGATAATGATTGAATCAAGATAACAGAGAACTAATCATTCACTTTGTTTTTCTGCAGAACGTTAGATGAGTTAAATATCTTTTATTATATTTTGGGTTCTGAAGACCTTTCAATGAATTATTTAGGTTTCCTTACAGAAAGCGATTGGTAGGAGGTCCTGGATGATTAAGATAACGATATCATTATGTGTATATAAGACAAGATTTCAGAAGCTTGGAACTAATTGGGTATCGGATCGTTAGATATTAAAATTATCCATCTATGGAAATTCTCTCCACAGTGATACCTTCAGAAGATGATGAAACCTTAGATCGAACTCACAGAGCATCTGATTTCAAAGCTAGGAATGAAAGTTAATTATTTCAGTAAAGTTCTTGAAGAGTTGAACATCATGTCCGTGTCGGCTAGAGACGGATGTTCAGCTCAGATATCTGATGAATGCTTGTGCAAGATCATGGATCTATTGAAGTTGTACATTAACGCTGCTGCACATCGACCAGCTGAGTGGTGTAGAGGTTAGGCATTGGTGATCGAGTTCGTTAGTCCCGAATTCGAGACCCGTTTGATGGATCGTGAATGCACACTAGTGAGGAATCCCATATTAGAAGGAAACGGCCGCTCAGTCCTTCCAAATTTTTTGATGGTCTAGTTTCAATGGACTCGTGAACTCAACTATTAGATTAACTATAATCTCCACAAAACTCCGCTCAGAGCACCTCCTTGGCTTCTGCAGGCCGCAAGACCGGATGAAGGAGGAGAGTTGAGCATTTGGTTAGCGACCCTATTCCGTAGAAATCTAACACGCAAAAACGCGCACATTTCCACATCCTCACATTCAGATGATTTCATTTTGAAACGTGTGTATTTAAAAGAGGTTGCACTTTTCTCATTCTATCTGATGATAGATAGAGAGAAAAATATACCTAGCACTTCAAAGTCTTCATTTGAATAGTTCAGCATCCATACACTATAGAAAAGCTCTATAGCCTCATACCCTTGGATATCAAGCTAAAAAGGTTCATATAGACAACTTTGATGCAACCGTGATCTGTAGAAATTATTAAATAAACGATAAGAGATTACATTCATTTGTTACTGTTTTACTTGTATCTTCCCATTATTATTTAGGGCTACAATCGATAGGTTCGAGTTCCGGAGTGATCACCAACTCTGTGATGTAGGTACATCCAGGTGACGAGTTTCATGTGGAACGAAACGCACGTCCTGGGTTCCACTTCTAGCCACTATCCATCTTTGCTTTATAAGAGATAATATTTTATGTTATCCTATTACTTAGTGATCCATTCGTTCATTACACGAATTGTCTGATTGAAGAAATCTGTTTTATTGTGTAAAACACCTGCAAATATAGAATGCGCATAAGGATGTTTGGGTACACAAATAAAGGATTTGTTAACTCAGTTTCCATTAAAAATTACACAGATGTTTTGAAAAATAAAACTACAACAGTATTTTTCAACTACTTATAACATTCTAATAAGTAGTCTATATAGAGAAGTAAGCTATTTCGTAAAGAAAATACATATAAAGAAAATCCATTAATGAAATGACTTCAGAAAGACAGTAGAGAATCGAAACAGCTCATTTTTTTCTTAATAATGGTTTAAGCAAACATCTACGAACGGTATTTGCTTTTGCTCCCAAATGCCCTGGTACAGTCGAGAGTGGGAAGATTCCGTTCTCCCACTCGAAGAACCCTCACATGACCATGTGCATACAACCACTGGCAGTAGAGTCCTACTCATTATCTTCTCGTAGCATTACTGTAGTTTACGAAATTGAGAAGGGGAAAAGCGAACTCGTGGATGGGAAACGTCATCTCTCGCTCTTCAAATGCTCTCACATTTCCATGCGTAAACAGCCACTGCTAGAGAAATCCTGTTTGTTTTCCCGTAGCATTACCATTGTTTTCAGAAGTGAATTCCATTGCTTTAACTACGTTGCTAGATACGGAGGATCTACTCAGGGAGTTGGAAAACCCTGATACCAAACCAATGATGCATGTGGTCTCCAGTGTCCTGAAGGAACAAATAAAGTATGAACCAATTGGTGACCGTCTGCTACCACGAAACTGCATCTCGCAACTTTTTCTACTTCCTGACGGATTAGTCCATTAGGTCATCGGTTCTGAGTGGGTAACCCACCAAGAAAACAATCTGCTTCAGTCTGAGTACCCCGGTAGTATCCCTGTTTACACATACTTATAACGTTTATTGTACTTATCATTGTATTTATCATTATAATTACCGTACCTTAATCACTGTAGTGGTTATACACATTTTCTATAATGTTTCGCTCTTGATTCGGGTTTCCATTGTTCATAAACTGTTATCAAATTTAAACACAACTATCAACTGTCCTTTGTACTATCGTATGTTGTAATTATTCTTTATTTTACTGTTACAGGAAGACTTTTTATTTTCATACTTGAAAGATGCGTTTAAATGCCTCAGACACGTCACAAGTTGAGGTTTGTAACTAAATTTTTGTATTATTCAATAAAGAGTCGCTATTGTAGACAAATCGTTGTTTTGGGAACTTCGGTTTCGCGCGTATCTCAATCGGGTGACTTTGACGCTTTGATGGATCTAATATTGAGGAAGTTTACCTTTCTAATCATAGATATCAATAGGATAGTAATTCAAGTTCACAATATATGGTTTGTCAGTAGGTAATTGATTTATGTACATTATGTAATAATTGTGTTTTAATGGTAGTAACAATGAATGAGGTTAATAGTCTGAATGAGGAAATAGTAGTAGGTATTCCATTCTCGTCCTCTGATTTTCGATTTCCTCAATTTTCTGTCTCCAAACATTCCATTTTCGATTATTGATATATACTACTTATGTCTGTTGGTATTGAGTAACACACATCACTCTAAAACTACCGACTTCCTACTCGAGATGTGAAATCAGCTGACTGAGATACAGATGAAGACAGTACTATTCAGGGTTTAATAACTCTTTTGAGGAGATCCTTCGTATCCAGCAACCTAGTTAAATCATCGGGCATTAACTTTTTATCTTCTCGATTTTGTAAACAACAGTAATGCTACGAGAAAACAGTCAGTAGGATTACTCTGGCAGTGGCTGTATACTCTCGACCGTACCAGGGAATTTGGGAGCGAAAACAAATATCGTTCGCAGATTTTCGCTTAAACCGTTATTAACAAAACAATGAGCTGTTTCGATTCTCTACTGTCTTTCTGAAGTCATTTCATTAATGGATTTTGTTTGTTTGTATTTTCCTTACGAAATAGTTACTATTTTATATAGATGTTTTTAGACTACTTATCACAATGTTATAAGTAGTTGAAAAATCCTGTTGTAGTTTTATTTTTCAAAACATCAATGTGATTTTTAATGGAAACTGAGTTAACAGATCCTTTATTTGTGTGCCCAAACATTGTTATGCGCATTCTTTATTTGCAGGAGTTTTACATTATAGAACAGGTTTCTTCAATCAGACAATTCGTGTAATGAACGAATGGATCATAATGCATTAGGATAAACACAAAATGTAATCTCTCCTCAAGCAAAAATGGATAGTGGCTAGAAGTGGAATCCAGGACATGCGTTTCGTTCTAATTGGGACTCGTCATCTAGATGTACCTGCATCGCAGTGTTGATGTTCATTCCGGGGCTCGAACCCATCAATTTCATTCCTAAATAAGAATGGGAAGATACAAGTAACAAAACATCAAGTGAATGTAATCTCTTATCGTTTATTTAATAATTTCTACGGATCACAATTGTATCAAAGTTGTATGGATACTGAACTATTCAATTGAAGACTTTGAAGTGTTAGTTAAATTATTCCCTTTCATCTATCATCAGATAGAACGAGAAAAGTGCAACCTCTTCTAAATAAACACGTTTCAAAATGACTTCCATGTAAGATCTTAAAGAGTAGACAGTTACATCATAACAAATCTACAATTTTAGATACAAGTCTATTATTAGAGCAGTACTACTAGTATCATAGTAAACCATAATTCTACGCTCCCACTAGTACAGATTTTGAAATGCGAAATAACATATTACTACGCATTATAATATCTGCATCACTTTAACAACTACCGGACAATCTACCACTATCAACCCTACCAATACTACATCTGTAATTAATGTAGAGAGTAGGTAATAGTAAACAGATTTATTAAGTTATGCCAATACACATACTGCATAACTGAAATGTGCGAAAAGTACATGATGTAAATAATTTGCCAAATTTTCTTTAATTGTTATTTCACAATCACCATCGTCCTTTCATTTCCGTTCTCATTTTAGTTGCTTACCGTTTTATCTTCTCTTTTCTTTTCTTTTCCTTCCGCTATTATCCGTCTGAATTCTACTTTCAATTCTTGAACCGTTTCTATATTCTGAAATGAGATCAAATCCGAATAATGTTTTATCTTTAGCAGAAGAGTAATTCAACTTAAACTATCTTGATACCCAGGCGTTTGGATTTGAATCGTGGATAGGCATCAGCTCTCTTTAGTTATGAAAATAAATCGTGAATTTCTATGCCTAATTTGATTGTCTGTATGATCGAGTGAAAAGCGATAACAGAACGGATATTGTGAAAACTGAAGTTCATTTCCTCGAATGTCCATCGACTATCACTCTATTGTATACTTATCAAGTGTTCAGATTATATAGATACATATAGAGAATGATTTCATTCAACACGATCTTTCGAAAAACCCACTCAATATTGTTATCCGATTCATCAATCCGTAATCCCTTTTCGGTCTATTATTTACGGCTCACTCCAATCATAACCATCTTCCAACTGATTCATGTATATTTTCCATTTTATAATTTGATGTGGCCTAATATGTCTGTTTGCAAATAACGTCTGCTTTTGTAAGACATTGTTAGTTAAGACTTGTTACTGACTTTTCAAATTGAGAGAAATGACTAGGTGTGAATCCATGGCATTGTGGTTTAATAAGGATTCGACTCATGGTAACTACCGCTTCTTGCACATAGATTTAGTTCATTAATATCATGATTTTGATTCATATTTTTGTCACGTGACCATAATATATTCATTCCATGCTACTTGAAATTATGAAGTCATGTTGTGGCATCGTCATTTTATTCGAAAATGTAAGGGAAATACCAAAGACATTGAAAACAACGACACGCTCTAATACTTCATCAGAAAATGCTTATCAAACTGATCAGCAAACACTACATTAACAGAAAAAAAAATTGAATGGACTCATTATCCTATTCAACGTGAACAACACATGTGCATAACTGAAGATTGCGGAAAAATTGAATTAGTAGATGGACGATACACAAATCCTTCATCATCTAAAAGCTGAACAAACAATATAGATTTGAGTGGGTCATATACATGCTTAACTATTTTCTAAATAATTTAGATGGAGAAGAAACATTTAGTGCTACGAAACACTTACAAATCAATTAGAATGAACAATCCACCATTGTTTTCACTGAGTTACTGCCTCAACGACATACACGGTTGAACTACACTGACCACAGATTCTCCTTAGAACTTCAGGAAATACCTCACGAAGCCAGTCACAAGTGAACTCATGATGATTATTGTTCAAATGGGGTTTTGACCACACTCTAGTAATTTTTAACAGTTGATTTCATGGATCAATTATAGCTAGACCACCATGGAAAACACCATCCTAACAATTCAACTGTTAACGAATAGATTCCAATAAACAGATCAATGATTTCAGTTCTACTTCAACTGTGTAGCTTGATTATTGATGACGAACATTATTGAAATTACTCGGTATCAGATGAAAGTTGATGTTGAATTCATTGGATTTTTCCTAGTTTGAAGTCGAATCAAACTCACTTCATATTGAAATGTATTCAGACGCTTGGATTTACGTGAATCAATAGTCATCTTTGATTACAATAAATTAATTACTAACAACTTGTAAGTAGTAAAACGTTCACAATTAAGAGTATTAGGAATAAGTAGATTATTTTTCTCATTGACAATTATTTTACATTGGGTGGTATTAATTTTCTGTAGTTGGTGGACAGTAGCGCAATTTCATGGATCGATTGTAGTTACACGTTAACATCGTTGGATTCTGACCGGTTTAGTTATTCATAAGTTAAGTGATCGCACACGAAATCGAAGATCCTGGCTTCCAATCCCACGTGCAGAATCGTCGATGGATATTATTGATGAATCTCAGATTTTCAATGATAGTCTAACTATAAAGATCTTTGATGAATCATTGATATTTGTGTGTAGTTTTGAAATACTTTAACGCTAATAGACAATTTATTGATACGTCTAACAAAGTGATTTTACTACTTCTTCATATTCTACGGAATTCGTCTACTCTGATAATACTATGGTGTGTGATACTGATATCGATAGATATAAATAGTATAAATCATCAATCGAAAGTGGAATGTCTGAACGTAGAAGGTTAAAACAAATTCAAAGAGAAGAGTACGAGAATAGAAAGTGATTAGTGTGGAAACGAAGGAACAATGAAGTATGAGCCAATTGATTGACACTTTGCCTATGAAATATTCACTGTATGGTTTTTAGATTCTATGAGGAGATTCTGTAATTCGGGGTCAATAAAGTTTGGGCGACCCATTTGTGCTTTTGTTCATTCGTCAAACAAATAGGATATTAAGGTATCATGGAGGGAATACGATCGCCTATTCATAAACAACCCTACATTATATTGCTACGTTCATCTAACGCTTTCTAGTCTTTATTAGTATCTACCTTGATGTGGAATTAATCATTCATGAATACAATCGGTGAGTTGGTCGAATCTATAAAAATTCTCTTCACACAAACTGGAATGTTATTAGTTGATAACATATAATTGGTTTCAGTTCATAAGTGTTATTGTATCCAACCTACTGATTCAGTTATGATCCATATTCCACTCAGTTATTCAAAGAATAAAAACAATACTAATACTTCATTATCAATTGTCGACAAACAATTTTCGCAGTACATTTATACTCATATAAGGTGACTACTTGATAACAATATACATGTTCCCTTGTTTGTAATGCAAGACTGGCTTAGCAATTACCTATGCTTACTGTCCCATCAGGACGCTAAAACGATGTTATGAGAAAATATTAAACCAGTCAGTGAGAACAAAAGATGAATAAGCAAAGATGAAAAGTGGCTAGCAGTAAAGTTCGAGAAACATGTTTCATCCTGTTTGGGACTCGTCGGATGAATATACCTGCGAACGGTACTGGGTTTGAGTGTTACAGGGAACATCAAATACTATAACATGATCCTATGTCGAAGTCATCCTTTCTATTACCATAAACAATTGATTATTTACCGATAGGAGAAGTAGATATACTAACTTATATGTTAATATCCAATTTTGTGTTATGATGATTAGACTATTCCTTGAATTTTTCTGAAACCAGAAAAATGCTTTAAAAAATGCTTTGATAAGAAGCTGTTTTAACAGTTTTGACCATGAGTCAATTGAAGCTACACCAACATGGAAAACATGGAAGCGCTGGATGACCGTTTCGTCCTACTATGAGGCTCCTCAACAGTGCACATCCACCTTTTGTTTACAATTGTACAGAAACACTAGTTGTATGGTGTATGATACTTACGCTTGTAGATATAAGTATTATGTAGCCGCTATTGGAAGTGGAATGTCTGGCTACGTTCATTCGTCCACAGTCACCCGAACTTGTACTTAATATTCATAATACAACCATTATTACCTAATAAACATGAATTAATTACCTAATATTAAACTGTATAAGTGAAGTGTATGATGATTTTAAGGGTTGCATCAAACTGTATAATAATAATAATAATAATAATAATAATAATAATAATAATCAACAGTAACTCATCATCATTCCACTTTTAATGGAAAGAATCGAACTTCCTCAATCATACGTGTTCTAATAGTCATTAAGTCAATTAAATGGATTTCATTTGACCTAATCTGTTCGCATAGGAAATTCGGAATTGTTAACATTGACTAATTCACTTCATGAGAGTAAACTATATAACAAACTGGAATGTTGAAAGTATGGAGTATACGATGAATACTTGCTCCGTAAACTATGAAATTAGATTTCATTTTATTTAACACCCATCAGTAAGATATATTTATGAACTTGAGGGTACTGATATTCCTTTGAGGATTGGAATCAGGGTCATCCAACTTTATAATCTATGACGCAACCACCTAGCTATTCACACGTCATAAAGACTTAAGAAAGTCCACCTCCAACCACTTTATATTTCAACTTAGTCCTATTGATATCTAGTTGCTTAAACGTTAGTCGTATTTCCACAACGCTAATGACTGGGTTAAAATAGCGTTGGATACTGCTAAATTATTCTGTATAAATTTGAATTAAGGTAAGACAAACATCGTTTGATTAACTAAGAGAACTTTAGATGAGTTAATGTGTTACTTTTCGATTATTCACTCCGTATTATTTTACATCAATAGACAAAGAAGTACGACTACTCTCCATTTTGCTGAAGCCATTGGGTTATTTTATTGATTTATTTATTTTAAAATATTTATACTCCTCCCCCTATTAACTAATTCTTAAACCAACTTTTTATTCACACACATTTCCACTCACTGAATCCTCTTAAATTATCTTAACTTTCGGAATTCTATTTCATTATGATTACGTAATCCATCTTCTCATTATTCAATTCCATTAATCTCTAAAATTATCACACAACTACACTAAACTATTATACCATCCACCCTGAATTAATTCCCTTTTTTTAACCTCTGACCTGTTCTAGCATATAGTTATTATTGTAATTCAGTTATTGACACTCATTTAGGTCAGTTGTTTCACACAATGTAACACAAATTCTATCACATTTTTTGATTTGTAAGCAGCTGATGAGAAATCTCGAAATATTATGAATTCATACTATTTTGCACGAATGTTTGTTCTTGCTCTATTGATACTCGCTATCTGTTTACACCATAATTGTTCCCCCTTTTTATGCAATAATTAATTCCATTAGGGTATATGTAGCAGAAATTTATCATATTGTAGACAGCGGTTTCATTCTAGTTTAAGACCTATTAGAATCAATGAACGATTGAATAAATATAAGACTGAACCCATGACATTTCAATTTTATTTGTTCACTAGTAATCGCATCCATGATTAACTCCAGTGTTCTGATGAGGTGTCTTGATCTCTAGAGTCAAACAATTTCGAGTGAGACAGTTGCAAGAAGAACTTTGTAAGTTATCAAATTTAAAATCGTGCACCATTTAAACCCTGCTGATTGAGTGGTTAATTGCTGACTTTGGGTGGTGGGTGAGTGAGTGAGTGAGCGCTCACACACAGTCTCGTATCAGAACAAAACTGCTATACAGTGCATGCTGCCATTCAAAAATTGTGTAAGTGGAGTCAGTTCATGGTGCAAACTATGAAACACAATAACTCCTACAAACACCAGTCATTGATCATCACTAGGTATATCACATAAATTCTATTCACTCAGAGGAGAATGATAATAATGATGTATGTTGTTTTGGTTGTTTTTCATTTGTAACTCAACATTCAGTTCCATTATCACTGTGTAGACCAACATAGTGAAACGACAGATGGGGAAATACAAAGTCTGCACTATTCATATTCACATAAACGGCATTTTAATTCCATGTCCAACTGTTAACGTAGTTCACAATTTGAAGGGATTGAATACTGAAAAATCATTGTGGTAATAAAATATCGTAAGTATTTCATTCAAATTCAATTGTTCTGTGAACTCTGGTTTGATTGCGTAATTGTGAAAGTATGATTGACGATGGATAGTGAGTGTCAGGTTTATTGAGGCAACTGAATTGAATGACTTCTTATGAGTCCAGTTCATTGAGTAACTCACTCATGGAATCTTTCGTAAGTACATTCCTACTGAAGTATTTATATACATCAAATTATAATGATGATTGTTCAAGTCTCACAGCCTGAACGAAATCATGTAGTCAGAAAAATGTCCAAAGACTCCAAATATTTAAACTACAGTCAAATAGTTTATTTGTGTTATATTTGAGTGATTCGATTGGTCTATTAATACCTCATTGTTTCTAGTGATTGTTATCAATCTCTTTTGTTAACGTTCGAGATAATAAGTGTAACTATACTCTAATAACCCATTTGTTCCAATTATTTGCATGTATGTATCGCTGATGAGTCTCAAATAGGACGAAACGCACGTCCTCAATTCCACTGCTAGTTACCACCCATGTGTACTTCATTGACCATCAGAGAAGAAAAAAAGATCAAAACTGAGTATTTGTATTAGCAAAATGATTAAATTATCGTTAGAGCGTGATATGGTTTCTTGAAGTAATAAACTTAAGTATTGAATGAGTGAAGATTATTTGATGAGTCACTGTTCATTTGAACTCATTCAGTTTAGTTTAGTCTTAGATCGGACGATACGCGCGTCCTGGATTCCACTGCTAGCTACTATTCATCTTTGCTCATTCAGTTTAGTTTAAGCAATTGTTTAGTATTATTATCCTCAACAAAAACGGGTTAATTCAAATTTGTGTATGTAAAGTTGTATTCAATAAACCGGTTGCAGGTTCAGACTTTCATAAAGGTGGCATTTCCTTATTACTGAGATGTTTCTAAATAGAATAACATATCGATCCATTGATTAGATATAGCATAATACACAACCAATATAACAGACAGTAATCCATGTACTGAAATGAGCTTTATACAATTACATGTTATTTTAGCTTGAAGAACACAACACTTTTATCAATAATAAGAATAAATATTCAAAGTAAATGAAGTTGAACAACAATGTTTGATGAAATTTAAGTGATATACCTAGTGATGATCAATGACTGGTGTTTGTAGGAGTTATTGTGTTTCATAGTTTGCACCATGAACTGACTCCACTTACACAATTTTTGAATGGCAGCATGCACTGTATAGCAGTTTTGTTCTAATACGAGACTGTGTGTGAGCGCTCACTCACTCACTCACCCACCACCCAATGTCAGCAATTAACCACTCACTCAGCAGGGTTTAAATGATGCACGATTTTAAATTTGATAACTTACAAAGTTCTTCTTGCAACTGTCTCACTCGAAATTGTTTGACTCTAGAGATCAAGACACCTCATCAGAACACTGGAGTTTATCATGGATGCGATTACTAGTGAACAAATAAAATCGAAATGTCATGGGTTCAGTCTTATATTTATTCAATAGTTCATTGATTCTAATAGGTCTTAAACTAGAATAAAACCTTTATCTACAATGTGATAAATTTCTGCTACATATACCCTAATGGAATTAATTATTGCATAAAAAGGGGGAACAATTATGGTGCAAACAGAAAGCGAGTAATAGTTCTGTGAAACGTCTTTACAGATATTTCAACGGACCACTGTTGACAATCAGTATTTCAGTTGATGTTAACACAATTTCACAAATAAATAGAGACACGCTCAACGACATTTCACCACAGTGTTGACTAGTATCATAGTTATCGAGGAAATACAAGCTAATATGTCCAAACATTCGTTAAGAATCAATAAACAAACCTGACTCAACAACATTGCAAAATTCGAGACTCGTTACCCTATACGTGACTATTTCGTCTATAAATTAATGTCTCGTCCGACATACTTACTGTAGAAATTAGATATTCAAATTTCTGTACGTATGACTGACTACTTGTCCAGTCAACCCTCACCTTGATTATTTAATGCTAAACTTTAACCTGTCGTTGCTCACAAATTTATACTGTTTGCCTCTCTGTTTGAATTGATTCTTGGTCCTACTATTTGTCAATGGTTTATCTCACTAGTCGGCAAATTCAATCGATTAACATGTGTTTATAGAGTAGTGATTGAGCTGAGTGCCAAGCTTCGAAATATTCTTTGATGCTCTTAGTAGTCGCCATGTTCAGTGTTTTACCATATTCCTAGTCCAATTTAAGTCCTCAATGATCTAAGTGCATTGATCTAAGCGAAGATACGGTGTAGGGTTTGAAAGCTAGTTTACGTAGATACAGATGACGATGAAGAGAACATTCACACTGTCTGACATACTATTCTGCTAGTATGAGACAGTATATTTCACTGATGTCATTTGGCTTTTTTTCTTTTCTCAGTTTATCATTTCAATGAATATTCAACGTAAACATACATTTGGTCAATACTCAACTGTGAATACGGAATATTGGACAACAGTTTCATAGTCAGTACACGCTTGACAATTGACCAAATGTACGTTTGTGTTGAATGTTCATTGAAGTTCAGTATCATCGTTAGGCGGAAGCAATCAGATTTAACAGGAGTTAGACTACATTTTGAAATATCTGTTAGCATGGAAATTCGTCTCGATTGTGCAACAGAACTGAAATGAATTTCTCTGCTAGGAAGCGTTCGTAGATCAATTAATAAAAACCCCGCTAGCTATAGCTGCCTCAACAACTTTGAATTCATATATTTAATTGATGTTATTCGGGAGATATTTTGATTGAGGCAGTGTACGTTTAGTGTTATAGTGTGTCAGTAGAAAACTGTGAAGCTAAATTTCATGATGGTTGGTACAAATCAGAAAAGCGTATCTTCACTTCTGTGATCCGAACATAAATCTTTCAGCAATGCAGAGCAAGAATTGACTACTTCATTACTTGAACCACAACTGATGTCTTGACGGACAGGGATATTCATATTTATTAACAAAAGCACTGTTGTTATTTTTACTATGGTTAATATTATTACTATCAATATTAACTGGACTAACCCAATCAAGTGTTTCAACTATGCTTTAAATGAGCATCAGTCGTTTGATTTGCATACTACAATGACCTACACAGATGTACGTAATCAGCTAACTAAAAGAAGGATAGATTAGGGCAACTTACATTCATGTGTTGTTACAGTATCCGACAGTCACAGCCACTGTTCGATTTGATCATGAAGAAATGTTATTTTCTGTCTTATGGTGTGATGTCGTCTGTTTGGCTTGTAAATAAAACAGGTATGTTTCAAATGAATGATTCGCATACTGGAAGCTGGTTTAGGTGTTCTGAACATACTACAACAACTGTCACTGATAAAAACGCTTACATTCAGCTATTCAAGTAGGCTGTACTGATAGCATTAATAAGATCAGTGTAATAGAATATAAAGCTTTCTGTGCTGACCTGTTAATAACTCGGTACAAACAGAAAGTGATAAGAAGTTAACATAAAACTGCTGATGAAGATTACTGTACATAAATAATATTAATCAGATTACGTTGCGCAAAGTTTATTCAAATCTGAAAGGAAGAAGAAATTTTAGTATAAGGAGTAGCCTGTGGTGAAATGGAGGTGTTTTAAAAGAAATTACTAATTATCATCAACCTTGATGGTGTGGAGCACAATGGAAATGAACCACAAGCCTGAATCAGTCAATTCTCGATATATTGATAGCTTATGAAATATATTTTGAACCTCTACACTTCTGCAGTTTGATTTCACTAAGTAGGCACGATCTATAATAGAAGGTGTTACTGGTTAAAACGTTGTCAAACTCTAACCACCTGTGTCAACATCATCGTTCTGCAGACAGTGTCATTTGTATAATGATAATGACTTACAAAACAATGATTGAACTGAAATCAAGTTAGAATGCAATTGACCCGATTTCCATATGTGTTCAGCTATGTCGGCGTGATTTACAGTTGTACCAGTTTCAATTTATAAAAGTGAAACCATTCTATTTGAACGCACCAGAGCAAACTGAACTGACTAGAACTCGTTGTATGAAACTGGGAAGAAATAAAGAATATTCTAATGGGCACTGTTTCCGATTTGTAATCAGGTAATCATATTGATAAGATAAAGAAAAGAGCAGGTGTAAGGTGTCTAACTGTAAACAATGTAATAATCAAACGAATGATGCTCATGAAATGGATGTCAAGAAAATACAATCTACTTACTTGAATTCACGCGATGTCCAGTCAATGTGGAATCACGAAAACGTTCCACCATACGTGTATTGGGGAATAGACTGCATCCTTAAATCTCTGAATCACAGGACGATCTTAGGCATAACAACACCGAAAACACCCAAGCACTGGTTGGACGTTTCATTCTTGTATACAACTGCTCAGTAGCACACATATACGACTATAAAAATAGCGCTACGACGTACGAGCTTCTCTTCAGTCAAGTGCTACAGCTTCCTTCACATATTTTGCACTGACTTGGGTGCATTCGTCGACTACAATGAATCAAACAAACATGTATGGTAATATATTTATCAAATTAATGGGTTATTATTTCTCAGCAATAAAGGTTAATAGGCATTTGCGATTCAAATGAAGTTGTGAGCAGTTACAGTTGTATACAATTTCCTTTAGAAACAAAGTGCTGGATACAACGCTTCTATCTGTAGCTTGTTGTTTGATATACTGGAAGATTATTGATCATTTCGACTCAATATATATTTAGATACGCAAAATCAGTTCCTTAAGATTGACGCCCTGCTGAATGTGTTTGAATATCTTTGCTAATTTTGTAGAACTCCTCTGTTTCAGAACAGACTACTACATGCTTAATAAATCACCCATAAATGCGATTGTAAAGCCCACAAATCGATATTGTCAAGAAGAAAGCATTCGTCATCATTTGTTAGTATTTCGTCAACTCCATTCAAATCAACTGGATATTCAGTTTTTACATCTTTAATCACCTCGAGATCATAATGTGATTTACAGATGGAAAGTATGGTTGAAGTGAACTAGAAGATAACATCGGCCAAAAAGAACATGTTATTCTCCATGTACCGTATTTGAACACGATATATGTTTCTTTCTTCCTCTCATATCTGTTCACATAGAATACTGTTACTTGACGATTCAGTCAGGAATAGGTATTTCAATATCATATGCAATCATCACATCTACCAGTTGTATTCTTCTAATCTAATATGCGTTTTCACATTAGAAACATTTTTCTCAACGTTAACACAAATGATGATAATAATAGTGTACACTATGTGAGAGTGTGATTTTAAAGTAACCTCAGTCTGTTGACCTTAGTTGTTGTTTGTAGAAATGTCAATGATTTGTACTTTCTTGTTGTTGATCATCATATTCTATCTAAATAATTCAACAATATGGTTTATTCTTTTGTATAATGAGCCTGATATAAATTAAGGAATGTCGCTCACTAATGATGCTTTCATATGACTGACAATCACCTGAGTACACGGAACAAAGTTGGAGGAATTTTGTTTTTCATTTCATTTCATAAATACTACTTTTCTAAATAAGAAATGAAATGAAAACAAGTGAATTATCCTTCAGATTACAGAATGTATCGTTCCAGCTATGAATAAACACTGGAACTATACGCCATCGTTTTCTTATAGAATCATTTAGTTTACATGTCCGAAGTTTAACAATCTACGGAACTATTATGATTATGAATGTGGATGGTTTTTAGAAACGATTAGTTAGTGCATCCCAATTTTATTGACTATGAGACTGTGATCAATCATCATGATCACATAATCCACATGACGTTCTGTGTATCATTTTATATCAATCACTGTAACAGATCAAATAAGTACCTATATGCAATATTCAGGATAATCACATTCGATTGTTGACTAATTGAGTATATGTGTTGAACTTTGCTTGAAATATGGAATCAACATTAGGTGAAAGCGATAAGATTTTACTGGAGATGGAATACATTTCAAAATATCATTTGGTATTGAAATTTGTCTTAATTGTGCAACAGATTCGAAATAAATTTCTCCTTAAGGAAGCATTCGTAGATGAATATATAAATAGCCTGTGAGCTACGTTTGTCTCGATCATTCTGGATTCGTATATAAGGCTGATGATATTGGGGAGATATTTAGTTTTTGTTTGACAATGTCAGGTGTCTGTAGTCTGCAGGCAGAAAATCGTGAAATCAGTGAACTTTACCCTCACTTCTGAAGATTTTAATACTCCCTATGTGATCCAAACTCATATTACTCAGGTTTGCACAACGAGAACTAACTACCACGTTACTAGAACCACAACTGACGTCTATGGGACAGAGATGTTCGTATTTATCGGTCAAAACATACTTATGGAGGTCCTGAATGTCTAGTAATTGAGCACTTATGGAATACTGTCAGTCACATGTTGCACCAATGCTATTAATGAATAACCAGCTATTGTTCATTATTTTATCTAAATGAAATATTGGGACAGTTTCAGATAGATATTTCCATTTGACAATGTTTACAGATTTATAGAAACCATCCCCGTTTTGAATTCTAACAAAGCAAGAACAAATAATGTAGCAGAATACAATGAATTCATTATATTTGGCAGTTTATCCTCAACTGCTCATAAATAGTTTATGTGCGTAGTTCGAGGTTGAAAATGATGGTTGGTATGATCTCAATTCCGAACATCTACACACTTAAAATATGCATAATATATTGGGAAGACATGAAGTGATCAGAACGTGATTAATTGAGTATACAGCGCAGTTATCTCATGTCCAGTGGGAGCAACGTATGCTTGTAGCATTGTGATTGTTAAGCATCAATATCCTCTGTCTATCAATAATACTCATATACAAATGTTAAAAGCATATACCTCAAATGGAAGAAATAGTGGATCTATTTGATAACATTTCCTTCTCACTCGTTAGGAATAAACAAATTTTCAAATCTTTCGATCACAGCCAATAGTTAATTTAATTCAAGAGTTAAGGACCTTTGACATCATTGCACAATATCAGTATGCGAGCTGCTTCATTCAAACGACTTCCAAGATACTCAGGAAATATGTTTGTACCTCATCTGAATCAAGTTCACAGAAAGAAACTAGTTTTGAAATAGAAAAAAAAATTGGAAAACCCACTTTACCCCAGTGAGATACAAAAGCGTTGATGCAAAATAGAGAATACTGGCAAGTGCATCAAAGCCGTCTGTTTTTATGTGCAGTTACTTAAAGCTTTCAAACAGTAAATCATACCAAGGAAGCGTACAATTGTAGATATGGCTCAGATTAGCAACTAGTGACTGTGGGTAATCGTTTAGTTCTTAGTTTTCTTCCAACTTATTCCCATGTTAGCTATCACTGCATTTCTGTGTGAACAGTAATGTTGTAATATCATGGGTAGTCGTTTGGGTTGAAAAAATCTAGGAGCACAAAACCTCTATGACTAAACTATCATATGTTATCAGCATTTCACATTTATGATCATCTACAAGATGGAGGATTTCACAACACTATTGAATAACTTTGATGAATCTGAATAACGTAATTTTTAAAATGTAAACTATAATCATTTCAAAAAGCGACTATCATCCAATATCGAAGATGGTTAACTATCCCATACTCGATCTCAGTCTCATGCTCAATTAAAAATTCATATTGTAGACACCTTCTATAATTCTGTAAATTCGTCTTATTTAACACTCGTCAGATGGATGATTTTAGACGAAACAAGAGACCGATCAATTGCGATCCTAAATTACAATCATAAAATACACGTAAACAACACCATATAAATCTAAACTTTACAACAATGCAAGAGAATATGGCTATCAGTACTCAGTAGCTAAGTGGATAACGCGATGGCGTTTGAACCGGAGTAAACATGAACTCTGGGATACAGGCACATTCAGATGTCAAGTCTCAAATTCCACTGCCAGCCACTGTCCATCCTTTCTATAGTTCTATATTGATTATCAATCTATAATGTCAATTTGATTACATCTACTATACAACTCTACACTTACACTTTCAATCAACAATTGGACAGTAATCATAAAAAGTACACAAATCACCAAACATTTTGTGACAGTGATTTTTATTTTATCTTCCTGAATGATTAATTCAAACTCTTCACTTATTATCATGTTCATATACTTAGCCGGTTATTATTCAGTATTTTAGAATCCATTCACAGGGTTGTTCCACAAAGTAGATTACAAACATTCAGTCATTTCAATAAGTTGAATTATTAGAACAGATACGGTTTAAACTGAAAAACGAATCGTAAGACAGACACCAACAGTCAGACTTAATTAGGAATGTAAAGGTAGGAATTCATGTTTATCATGTCTATTTGGTAGCTGGTGTAACATTTCCTATTATTGGATTTTATAAAGTGACAATAAAGAAAGATCGATTTAACTGACAGACAGAATATTTTCTGTCATCAGTTTATTTCCCGATGCACAACCATCCCGCTGTCATTCTATGATGCTGAAAAGACAGCGTTGAAGTCAGTCAACACATGAAAATACAGATAGACAAAGTCAAAAATATTCCGTCCAAAATTTGACAATAATTAAATGTGTGTAGTGCTCATGCAATTGCTTAGAGTTCTTCCCAAACTCTACAATGTATTAGTTCATCATAAGAAGTTGAGGAATTTCGTAAACCCTTTAGTGTTGATGTGAACTGGGCTTTTTATTAGTTAACTTTGTGACTGTAAATACATCAGAAACGATTTTGCATGGACCATCACAATTGTTATGCAAGAACATGTTCAACTGTAGACGAAACTACTGTCTGAAACATAATTGCTGACCACAAAACATTCAAACGACTTTGAGCAACAAAATTACCCATCATTAATGGTATAAATAATTTCAAAATTTATTATGACAGAAATCTGATGGGATATTAGGGAACGTTTTCAAGAAATTGATCATGTTCAGATGATGGACAATGAAGAAGTTTCGAAAACAAAAGATACCTGTTTTATCATATTATCTTGTAGTTCAACATCAAGCTCATATTTGACGCCGATTAAAGTAAGTAACTCAATGAACATATGAAAATGTGTTTTATCGGCGTTCATCAAACAATCTAAATTGATCACTTCAAATGTGTTATTATTAGAACTACTGATATTATAATCAGTAGTGTAAAAATTGAATATAAGAAATAGTAATCGCAAATTATCAGAAAACATTAGTTAAGATAATGATTCAACTAAATCTATTCCACCATGGGAAACCTTAGAAC
This sequence comes from Schistosoma haematobium, assembly GCF_000699445.3. Taxonomy (NCBI): domain Eukaryota; kingdom Metazoa; phylum Platyhelminthes; class Trematoda; order Strigeidida; family Schistosomatidae; genus Schistosoma; species Schistosoma haematobium. The sequence continues at coordinate 407,857 of NC_067196.1, read as the reverse complement.
ACCGGTCGTACGTTTCGTCCTATTGTAGGACTGCTCAGTAAGGCGCATCCACGAACTCGCCTAGCAGGCTTCGAACGCAAGACCTATCAGTCTCATGAGAGAGCGCCTAACGACTAGAACACTGATCCGGAATCCAACGGTGCTAGTGTCTAACATCAACTAATTAACCAAATTGAAAGGTACTATCTTATAACTAACCCAGTTGAATTCTACTGGTCACTGCTTCTCACTAGAACTGCAAGATATATATCTTGAGGTCAATCACTAGTGAGCATATATTGATCAGTATTAGTTAGGGTTTTGTAGGAAACAACTCATAAACGTCCTTTAAAAACTTTCTGTGAATATCTGTCAAAGAATATGGTTTTAGAACTATAAATTCCAAAGAAGCATTTCTCTTGAGACATTCACCACCATCAGCCTTACATTTTGTCCTGTTCACGTGTTTTATGACGAATTCGGTACTATGTACATAAAACTTTTAATTATCGTTCGACCTAACTCCAGTAATGCCGTCAGATTAAATTACCTTACTATGTTCCACCTACTCTGCATGTGAGTAAGAAATGTGATTGATGAATAAATCTATTGAAATGGTAGTTAAAATTAGAGCAAAATTGATGAATCGAAGCATAAAATGGCATCATGTAGTCAATTTTACTGTCATATTTCTTATTATCATTAGACTCAGAATCACTGTTATCAACTACTATTAAATATTCATTTATATACTACATTTATGATTTACATCAGCCATTCAATCCCTCTATTCCACATTCACAATTGTTCATTTTCGAGAACGATCAGAGAAAGATGAGAGTTTTCATGAACTTCAAGAAGATCATACAGTTCATGTTTTATTGTCCACGTAGGTTCCAGAATGAATAGGAATGGCTTTGTGATATAACAGCTTATAACCTTATAGTTTTACAAGTGTTAGGTATTTGATTCTCATCTACATACATCACATAATCATAGAATACTAGTTCTTCTATAAGTTGATTTATATGTACTTTGAAGTGACCAATCTTTCAAATACTTGTAACAAATGGTAGGTAAGTGAATGAAGCAAAAGGTACTGGTTTGGTGTCCAGGAGTGAGCATCAGCAGAAACATGCACGTTTATTCAACTGAAGATCCTCAAGTATGACAAAACGCGCGTTCAAACTCACACCAGTACCCACTATCCATCATTGTGAAGAGACGAATGTCTATGTTATTAATTAAGAATTGTTTAAATATGTTCATGTTTTTTCAATGACGGAACATGTTTGCAGCCCAAGCTATAGTCTTTGAGTGTTACTAAGTTCTCCGAACTGGACGATTTAATGTGAAGGAGTTCATAGTTGTTATAGAATTGCATGTGACAACTTTTCTTCCCTTCATTTAGTCAATTATCTTGTTTGGTTGATCGACCAAATGTTATCCAGAACGATTATCAAAACGAATAGGTTGTGGGAATCTGCCTTGAAAAACGAATCGACATAGGAAAACGTATATAGATGTTGTATGCATTCTTTTCTTGTTTAAATCAATTATGAACTTAGTTATCTATTCATTTGACCTCATTCTCTATCCCCACTGGACTAAACTCTTGTCAGAAGGTGTAATCTTTTATCGATCAAGTAGAATCGTTTTTATTAGCTATGTCTAGTAGTTGCCCTTTGAAATTAGGTTTGCCCTTAATGATGGATAAATTTGTTGATTGATATTGATATTTTGAAGAAAATAACAAACCTGAATTTTGCTTACTACACTTTCAGTAAACTTCATCAAACAGTGAACGATGTCTTATCCTAAGGTGTGCCTACTTAGCAACAAAGTTGTTTATGCAGCACCACAAGTTAATTATAGTCAGAGGATAAAACATTGAATGGTATCTCAGTGATCTAACCGCAAATCGCATGACGTAAACATCATCGGTTCGTCTGTCGGTAAATTCGTCAACGTAACTTGCTCTTGGTACTTTTTTCTCACTATTCTGATGTGATTTTACACGGATCAATTTTTTTTCATCTTTCACTACTGCTTTATTTGCTAGGTAAATACAGCTTAAACAGCTGAATAGACAAATCACTAAAAAGAATTAGTCTCCTGTGAGGGTTCAGTGGAAACCCGGAAAATGTATCTCGTTAGATATGAATACTTCATTATTGAGCTCAAAGATCAGTTAAAATAAATGGTACAAGATGAATGTTAACAAACCAGCAGTAAATGCAGTCAGTTATTCATGTGATTGAGCTCATTTTCATAAACAAACGAGCTGTAACAAAAGTTGTCGGAATAATCAGAAACTCACTTATATTCAAGGAGATCAAAATATCAAGTGAAATCTATCTTAGACAATTTTTAGTTATTTCCAGGGTTAATTCATTTTAAGTCTCAATATCTCCAGTAGATCATTCTTTATAAACCATTTCCTCCAAGTGATTTAAGAATGAACCATGGGGATGTTAATGGTTATTCCTTTCAAAGTAACTTCATTCAACATATAATGTGTACAGTGTAATGACCTAGTCAAACCACTGACTATAGAAATCTGTGATAACTTTGTCAAGTTGTAAGACATTTGAGTGAATCATGAATATATTTTGTTTCTTTTATTCAACCATCTACAAATAACACAACCAATATATAAAAGATAGAACAAGACAATCAAAAGTATAACAAAATGTCAATGCTGAAGTGATTTGTATTGCTTATTCGATTTCGTTATTTCCATAGTCGTATTCTAAAGAAAAGACAAATCAGTTGCATTTATTGCTTAGTACCAAAGTTTCGATCGCTTGCTTCATTAACATCTGAGCATTTCTTGATAACAACAACAGTATCATTCATCATTCAACATCAAATAATATTCGATTCATTCAATAATCATTATACACTATTGGCCATAGTGATTATACAAGAGAATTGAACAAATGTTTACACAACTTGCATTTGTAAAACTCTTTGAAACATCTATTACCGATTCGAGAATTAGTGTGATAATTATGCACTATCATAGAATCAACTGACGAATCGTTTGTGTGACGAAAGTTTTATTCTGGATGTCAAATCTGATTGAAATATAAATATAAATCAGTCAACTAATAATTGACGTCTTTATTGATACGGTTCATCGAAGTGACATATTTCTGAACACTGAATATGAAATTCTTGTTGTAAATGTCAAAATTATGGGTGTACAAACTTAAATTTGCAATTGACTACCCCTGGTCATTTAAACAAATTTGATCGGTGATTTATAACATTCCACACAGACATGAGGTTTCCTGTTGGATATCTGAATTGACCACACAATAAATGAGCCGAAAAAATACTATGTATTTGAGCATTAGCGTTAAGCAACGATTCGATCTGTCGTTCTCTAATTCCATGGAAAGAAAACATTTATCATATATGATCAGATAATGTAAACCTATAGAACGCTTTAATCTAGTCCCTAAGGTAACAATCCAAGCCAGTTCATATTCGTAGCCATGATAATTTATTTCGAGCAAATTTCTTTAATCGGAATGTAAAATTCGGTGATATTAAAAAACAAGTAATATGCAAGTCAGTTATTATGGCAAGCCCATATACCTTATTCTAACTTTCGGACATCCTATTTAATTCATTTTACTTGAGCCATATTTTGACCTTGTCAATTATGGAGTTGGCTTCCCAGCCATCTCTGCGCGTCAGTTTGCTCTGTTCTATCACATTCGCTTTGCATACGAAATATATGTATTCAACATCCCATTCTCGTTATTTGACTTATTTAATTCCGTTATTGGATAAGTCGACGATTATATACGAGGAAAGGCGATAACAATCATTCATACGATCTAATTGGAATCAGATCCACGGGCCACTAAAAATAACCTTAACAAGGCAGTCATTAACTTTCAAGTTATGAATGACCTAATCATTACTATCAATGTATATGTTAGTTATTGCACAACCCAATGCATGTTATATTCGATGTTGTAGCATTTTGACATGATTTGCGAATTCAATAGTTTTTTATATTCAGACAAATATACACACACGACGCGGTCAGCGGATTCAGCAAGGTGTACTGCATTCAATTTTTGATTGCTGTACAGTTACATTTTATGATATCAGTTTATGATTGAAATCAGTGCAAGAAAGTCAGTTGTTCCCAAACTAAGAATTCAATATTGTTGATTCAGTCGAACAATAAAGGACGATTGACATTTTCTTTCCAATCGTCGATGACACTTTCTTGAAAATATTTCAATCAACTTATTACAATGGAAGGTATCGAAGTATGTGGATGTGATCTGGTCTGTGTGTTGTCAGATAAAGCATCAGACTGGTTGAATCAATGAAAATTCATCGGAGAAAAAGGCAATATTTAATTCAACGAGTATTGAAGACGATCTGATCATTAGATCATAGAGTGATTAGCACAGTAGCCGAAATGTTATTTCAATAGTCTAACACGTAGTAAATTGAATGGGTTTGTATTTACACTCACCGCACATATTCATTAGGAAGTACAGATTTTCACAGTGTGGAATGAATTGTGAAACTTGCCTTGATAAATTGTACCTTGGAGACTTATCCATACATTATATTTATTGTGTATGCATGACGAAGTAATGTTTTCGGAAACTAAGCAATCTATTTAATGGTAATCGCAATTTCGTTGTTTGTTTTCACAATTTCAATGACACAAAAAATTTGATGTGGGGCTTAGAAATCATTGGTAGGAAGAGTGTGTTCATGCACATCGGTCACGGTAATAGTTACCGTTACAGTATTGAGGGTAAACCTCTTCCATGCGTTGAAGAGCATAAAGACTTAGGAGTAGTTCTAAGTCATGATTTAAAAACAACTACGCATTGCAAAGCAGCCGCTGCCAAAGGTTTTTGTGCGTTATGGTCACTTCGCTGAGCGTTCAAATCTTTTGACGAGGAAACGTTTCAAATTTTATATCCCACATATGTAAGACCACACTTAGAGTACTGTATCCAAGCAGCTAGCCCGTGTCTGGTAAAGGATACTAACTCCCTTGAGCGTGTCCAGTGTGTGGGAACGAAATTAGTGAAAGGTCTTTCTAGACTCCCTTACGATGTGCGTTTAAACGCCTAAATCGTTTCCCCTTGTCGTATCGTAGGACACGAGATGACCTTATACTGGCACTTCGTATCTTTAATTATGATTCGGGTGTTAATATGTCTCATTTTTTGCTCCCTCCAGCACTAATAATCTCCGAGGTCATAGCAAGAAGGTTCATAAACCAAGATCTGATAAACTTAAAGTGGGGTCTTGTTTTTCTCATCGAGTAATCAATGATTGGAACGCCTTACCCGAACAAGTGGTATCAGCCACATCAGTGAATACTTTCAAGGAGAAGCTGGACCTTCACTGGAAAGCAGTGTGTCAGGATTAATACAGGTTCATCAACCTACTATCCTTATTACTGAAGAATGAAGACTGATCCGCTACTGGCATATATTAAAAGACGAACTCTTAAAGGTAAGCTTTATTGAGTATGAAATATAAACTGTTTAGCTCATCAACTTCTTAGGTATTGCAGCAGATGGAAGTTACATATTACGCATAACGTCCGAAATAACACAATTGCATTACCGAGACGGAGCAATGGGTATACAAGGATTTTACGATGCCAACGAATTAATTGGCATCACATCATTGAGAAATATGGTGAACGCTTCGCGACGGAAGTTGAGAAAAAAGTGAATAATTATTATTTAAGAATTCTTAATAACAACTTGTAAACTTGTTTTTCTGCTTCAGTATTAATTATGATTCAATAAACTGGTGCATCATTTTTATTTTCCTCTTATTCCTTCTTTCATGGGGATGAATATCATTAATGTTTACGAGTAAGTGTCTGTAAGAATTAAGAAGGAATAAGTTACGCTACTTCCTTGTAAAGTCTTACAGATTAGGCAACCACCTAACATATTTCCCGTCGTCGGATTACGTTTATTATCGAATGAGTATCAATAGCTAAGTAGACTATAATTTCATGTGATTAGTTGTGCTTATGAATTTAAATAAAACAAGAAGAAAAATTAATGCAGAATAGTATGCATTCGTTATATTTCGTGCTTTCTCGTCAGTTGCTTAAAACCAACTATGTAATAGAAACAGTTGAAATAAGTGAATGCAAAGAATTAGAATAATGTAGGTTATCAATAATAACTATATACATATGTATATAGTCAGTAACAGGTCAGAGGTGATTTGGTTTTACAATCAAGGAGACATCAAGGGTGGCTGGTGCAATAATCGATCGAGTGGAGTTTATAGACAGATAAGATAAGTGATGTGAAAATCCTCTATAGGTTATAAAGGAACCTTGGATTTAAAAACTAATACTTTGAGTTACGTAATAATTGAATAGAATTTAAAGAGGATCAAGTGAGTGGGGATGATTCACAGGGTGGTTTAGGAGGTAGCTGAATATATGTGAAAAGCTAAAATGAATTATTACGTAATCCATCTTATCTTACTTGTTCATTCCATGAATTATAATGAATTCATATTATTATTCTGCATCAATATTTGTTTTGGCATCCTATAGACTATTCTATACATACCTACATGATTTCTAATGTAAAACACTGAGTATAGTTGTTATATTTACATTGAAATAATTCACTAAGTGAATGAAAATGTCAATAGACAATGTAGAACACAATTATCGTAAACTTGTAAACTGGTTTTCCAAATGATCTTTCATAATCACAAATTCCATAAGTTGTACACCGGCGTAAACATGATCACAAAACTTTGAGAACCTTATTAGCTTCATACAATTCTGTCTTGAAACAAACAATTGAACTTAGTTAGCTGTATCACAGTCCATAAGTTAATCAAATAGCAGGTAATAGAATGTACCTATAAGTCTCTTATTTGCAAACAGTGCTATTCATCAGAGATTTCGGATTCGGTTAATAGAAATTCATCGGTAATCTATAGAGCAGACATATCACAAGTAAGCATTATTTACAATTTGCTGTAGTTACCATTATCACAACATACAAGTATCGATTGCTAGTTCACGTATTTTCGTCACGTATTTTGCATGAATTAATTTGAACTAGTCAGTCTGTAATGGAATTGGTATTGAAGAATTAACTCCTTCAGAGTTGTTAGATGATTCTAGGGTTGTGTCGTATCAAGGACTAGGAGCTTCAAATCCTCAGCATATAACTGTGAATGCTTCACAGTCTTATGACATTTGTTTATACGAAGTTTATGATATCAATGAAATGTTCATGTTTTCACAGCACATATTGCCTTAAAACTTTGATTTCACTGTATTTATGACTTCACTTGCAAGTGACGAATAACCTATAAGTTTCTTATTTCATGTAAACAGCGCTCTTCAGTTTCTAACCCTTCTAGTATTTTGCATAGACATTTGATATTAACAAAAAATTTGGTAAACACATTTTAGATATCACTCGACAATATGCATTGTAACTTCATCCATAATCTGGTCAATAATTTCGGATTCTGTGTACAGAAACTTATTTGTAAAACCTATAAGACACATCATAAATTAGTGATAACTATGACATGTTCAAAATAAACACGCATCGTTTTACTTATGACGACTTTGTGACTTCTTAATGTGACACTTCCAGTAGTGTCATATACTATTCCTGTATACGTTGAGAAAGCGGATGGAAAAGACTATCAACGTCAATTGTTACTCACATAATTCTTCTCAGATACGTTAAATAATAATAAGTCACTTCAGTACAAGACGTTGATACTTATAATGGATATAACTATTTCTGACTAAATATTAACAAGTTACATAATATTGATAAATAGATTAACGCGTAATTGCTTCTACCTACATTTTATAAACAAATATCAACATCCATGTACACCATCAACATAATCAAGGGGGTGAACCATATGTAATACGTTTTAAAGTTCATTTCCCTGATAGCTCAATCTGTGATCTATTTTTTGACTTGAAAGAGTGTAAATCTTACTTGCTTGAGTTTGTATTACTACAAATAACCATATTAGGCTTACTAAATATCCACTTGAGTGGTGAGCGAGAAATACGTCAAACTGCTAATAAATTTGAATAAAAATTATGTAACAAGCACAAACATTACGAAAATTGACGTGTGACGGAAAAAAGGCTGTTAATAGCTGAAAATAACGGCACAAAAAAAATTCTCGATAATGTGTAACATGTGTGCGAAAACCCATGGCGTAACAACCTGACCGTGCCAACACAAATCAAAACGTTTATATATATACAGCCGATAACCTTCCTTTGGGAGAGTTAGGAAATAGTATGCTGAAAGAAGCAACGGACCAATAGCGTTTAAGATATTTCCCAAGCGGGAAATACGACATGAAGTTGACAAGAACGCTTTTGGTGCGAAAATAATGAATTTCAATTTTCTAAATAAAATTACAAATTGAGGCCCTGTATCCAAGTGACTTCTGTGGATCTAACGTCCTGAATACAACTCACTATTCATCAGCATATATGACACTAGTTCGATACTGTGAGATGATGTTGTTTGTGTGAGTGAGATTTAGGAAGGCACTGCGAGTGACTGGTCAGTGTTGTGAATTAGATGAAATGTTGAAGCGACACGGAACGTAGTAAGAATGGGGAGAGTGTGACGGGTTGCTTGTTTTGTTGTTGTTTTGGTTGTTGATTATGATGACTGGCCGCGAAAGTGTGATGGTGGTGATATTATATATGTATGTTGTGGTGGGATTGGATCCGGCGCCGACTTCACATTGACGCCCAAATCCAACGCCTTAATTCTATTCGCCTAACACGTCTTACGACCGATATTCACCACGCGAAGCAAGACAACTGGACTAAATCTCACAATTCACTACAGATAACCAGTTTGCCAAAGGAAATTCTAACATTGTCGCAGACGTATTATCTAGAAAGGACATCAAGCATGACATTAGTCTTGAAACTATAATAAAATTACAAGTAGAAGACTCAAACCTGACAACCTGCAAAGAGAAGTCTAACTTGATCTTCAAACATATAACTTGCCCTTTCTCAACCTCATCTGTCATTTGTGACGTTCCAACTAGGAATAACCGTCCCTTTGTACAAAAAGCTTTTCGACGACAGGTATTTAGACAGTTACACGAACTTTCATATCCTTGTATCAGAGCCACCACAAAACTCATCACGCAACGTTTCGTCTGATTCAAATATAAAGCGATGGACAAGAGGATGAATACAGTGCCAACGCAGCAAGGTACAGCGACACACAGTCATTCCTATTGGGAAATTTCCACTACGTGATAAAAGCTTTAAGCGTGATTATTTAGACATAGTTGATCCTCTGCCACCATCAAACCCATTCACGCATATTCTCACTGCGGTGGGTAGGTTAACAAGATGTGCGATAGCATTCCTGTTGCAGATACATTCGCAGAGACAGTAGTAGCCATATCTCTTTAATCGATGCATATCAAATTACGGAGTACCCTCAATCATTACTAAAGACCGTGGTCCCCAGTCCCGATCCATCCTATTTCAGGAATTTACCAAACTTCTGGGAGTGAACCACATCAAAACAACAGCTTATTATCCAGTAGCTAATGGTCTGGTCGAAAGATTTCATTGCCACTTGAAAAGCTCACTGATGGCGCAAGCTGATACATGTAAGTGGAGCGACGCACTACCACTTGTATACCTTGAAATTCGTTCAACTATCAAAGAAGATATATGTTACACATCAGCTGAGCTAGTTTAAAACACAATTCTTACATTACTAGGTCAGTTAGTAGACCCAAACACATCAACATCAACCGATCTAAGTCGTTTTGTGAGTGGTCTACTACAAACGATGCAGAGTATGAAAGCACTACCGCCGCAAGAACATAATAATCGAATACAACTTGACAAACGCCTAGAAATGCGTGAATGTGTCTTTATTAGTGTCGATGCTGTTAAAAATCCATTGAAGCAACATTCAGAATTAAATAAAAGAAAAAGTAAGCACCTCATAATTAGCAAGTGCAGAAAAAACAAGACTATCTCTCTAGATAAAATTAAGCCAGCCTCCTACGAAGTTCAACAAGACAAACAAGATAGTACTGGCGATAAACAACCCCTACCAATAATCACTACGAGAGCATTTTGCACATTATATTCTCACCTCTCGAATTCACACTATTTGTCATTACAGCCACTCAATGTGGTGTTGATGTGATGGGACACACGAAGAAGGAAGCAATAGCGATGTACACAGTCACCAAAATATGTTGCAATTGACAATGGTGGTGTACAACAACAGCATCATCATCAGATGACATTGTAGTGGTCTACAATTAACCCATATTCCAATCTATCTGTTAACGCACATGCGATGGTTTGTCCTGGTGAAAGTGATGTTATAATGGTAGGTTTGAAACGGTTACGAGTTCAGCTAGACTGCGAAAGGAACAAACACTCAGTGACCGAAAACCAATAAGATAGGTATTTGATGTATCTCAGCCCCGGTTCCTAGAGGAAGAAGTGCAGTCACATGATTGCTTGTATTATAAGCCTACGTATTTAGATATTTTAGAGGATCAATTCAAGTCTTCACGAATTCACCAATAGTTTGTTTTACTTGAATGGGGAGAAAATTCAGAAAATGGATGCATTCTTATAGTAGTCTATGAAGATCAATTCTTCAAAATGATCATTTTTCAACCTTCGTATATTGATATTCGATATGGATTCACTTTACCAAGGATACTTATGTTCGGTATCTTACTTATGTAAAATGTATTATGACAGTGTTTAAAATAGCTTGATGATAATAAGATTATTATTATTATTGTACACCTAGTTATCGTCAAATGTTTGCACACTTCATAGAAAATGTCAATCTTCTATTCATGTTAGACAATGTGTATCATTAATTGAATAATAAAACGATGCAATTGTTCATTCATTCACTTCATCTCATTCATTGATTGCAGTAATTTCTTTCTTTTTGGCATGAGTAATTGTAAACCTCTATAATGGATCCATCAGTTACTTTCTATCAAAATATTCTTCTTCTTCTTCTTTCAAATAGCACAATCAAAATGTAATTGGAATGAAAAGCGGAAACCATCTAACCGACTAAACATTTTTCTTTATCTGATCTACATAACGTTTAAGAAGTTGTAGTGTCAGTCATTATGTGAAGCCCATTCTATTCATTCAACTTGAGTCATATTTTGACCTTGTTAATTATTCGTTTATCAGGCTTGACTGTTTTTATATGAGCCTATATGTGTGTACACTGCATATCCCATGTCTCATCACATACCTGTAGTTCATTTTGTCTGCCTATAAATATTGAGTAACAACTGGCTAAAAATGAGTTGGCTTACCAGCCATCTCCACTGAGTGTTGTTTTGCTTTTCTCTATTTCATTCACTTCATATATAAAATATATGTATTCACAAGTCGATTCTCTTTATTCGACTTATGTAATTCTGTTATTTGACTAACGCGATTAAAGTCGACGATGATATACGAGGATAGGCGGCGTATATATTTCAACGACAATCATCATTACAATCTACATGGAGTCAGATCTACGGTTATGTATTTTTCAATAGGATAGAATACAATTTTCTATATATATACAACTTTATATTACCGGAAAACTATTCATTATAAGCTTTATTTAGTACTTCACTTGGTATTATTTTACTGGAATCTTCCCATTGATGTTTAAGAACTGAAATTGATCAGCCTCTTATTGGCATATGTGCATACTGTGACTCCCAAACAGGACGAAAGGCGCGTCCTGGATTCCACTGCTAGCCACTATCCATCTTCGTTTATTTAATACTGAATATAACATGTATGTATATATATAACTTACATTCTATAGGTAAGCTTGAAATGGAAATAATAAATAGCGATAGACTATAAAAAAGTGGATTATTTCAATAGGGATCGAACTAGGCAATTCAGATTACATCATAAAGACAGGGTCTTAAGTACAATAATAAATCAGATGAGAGAACATAATCATCTTCTTAAAACTAGGGAAGAGTAATCGAACAATGCAATCAAGGGTCAATGAACATGTGCCCAGATGGCTTCAACATCAATGTGTGCCAAATGATCCGATCAATGTACGAGGTAGAAAACCATTGTCATCGATAGCGAAACATATAATTGAATAAAACAAGAACAAATAACGGTGCAGAATAGCATGAATTCATATTATTTCGACGTTTCTCGTCAGTTGCTTACCAACCAAAATTGTGATAGAATTTTTACATTGAGATAGAGTGAAAACAATTGTCGTAGATGAGTGTGAATAACTGGATTACAATAATAATTATAAATATATATATGCTAGAACAGGTCAGAGGTCAAAAGGAATTAATTCGGGTTGGTTGGTGTAATAATGGAATTGAATAATGAGAAGATGGATTACGTAATAATAATAAAATAGAATTTGAAAAGTTAAGATAATTCAAGAGGATCAGGTGGCGGAAATGTGTGAATGATAATGTGGTTTAAGAATGATGTAATAGGGGAGGAGTATAAATATTTTAAAATAAATAAATAAATAAAAAGGGGTTATCAAGGTAGTGATAAGTTAATTAAAGTCTCTTTTTGGATGCATACGTCGTGTTTAAGTTTTTTTATCATGATGGCTTCAGCAAAACAGAGGGTGGTCGTACTTCTTTGTCTATTGATAATTTTGAAAGCATGTGGAATCTCGATGGTGTGCCCCGTGTCAAGTAGATGTCGAGCTATTCCGCTGTTGAAGGCCTTATTCCCTCGCAGCCTCAAATTTTTTGGAACATGTTCAGAAATGCGGACTTGCACTCTTCTCTCAGTTCTTCCAATGTATGTGCTTCAGTTTCAATTCGAGTTAGTTTTTTACTGGATAAATTCTGTACGTATTTTTCTGAGTTCGTAGAAAACACGTAATGTTTTTGTTCTTTCACAAGTATTTTGGTTAATGTCTTTAGAAATTTATGACTGGTTTTGGACTGAACATCGTGAATGAAATTCATGCAATGAATCTACATACAATGTTTAAATCCATAATAATTTTGTCATAACCGAATGATTCTGTTTTAATTGAGACAGGGCACAAGATTGACATTAATACAGCATTTCGAATGTTGTATAGAAATTGTGAAGGATGAATTCTTAAGTTTATTGAAGCTTTGACTATTCGTAAATTTAAACCCCTTTTGTGTACAAAAACCATTTGTCTTAACCTTCAATTTACCTTGGTAACCCTTAAGTCATTCTATGGCCTAGGATAGCGCGACAATTTCTTATTGTTTCTCCCTCCCTCCTTCGTTATTTTACTTAAACTTTCATTTAATTGACCTTTATTAATTTTCATATAAAAATGCCTTGACAAGTGTATGTGTGTGATCAGATTGTTCGAAATGTATAGCGCATAAACATCACCAATGTTTTTAGATCAACTCCGTCTTCTCATTGTTCTATCTAAATCATATAAATGAAGATCAATTAGTATTTCATAAAGTGAAACTTGTGTTAGCAACTAACTTTCAAATAATCAATAGTTTATGGACAGTAATTCAATTGTCTTATGTCTTAACTAATACTACTGTATTGTTTATAAGTAACATAATATATACACAAAAGAATTTTTGCAGTATAAAGTTATGGAGATTGTTGAGCTTTGATTGACATCATGAAATGAGCATTCGTGCACGTGACCGATAGTTTCTGGGTTTGAATCCTGTGTGAGGAATAGTGGATGCAAACTACTGAGGAGTTCCATACTAGGATAAAATGGCCAACCAGTGCTTTCAGGTTTTCATTGATGGTCTAACATTGATCGATTCATGATCTCAATCATAAACATAATTTTCATTTAGATTGTTTCTATTTGATACTTAAATGTTGTAGGATTTCATATATCATCGACCTAAATTTATCATACATTTGTTGGAAAGTACTTTTCATATTTGGATACTTTTACTACACACAAATATAATCGAAATTTCTCACTCAGCTATTCAAGTTTATTTTAACTCCCAACTCAATAATCATCAGTAATACTAATTATTTCTGATATACCTAATCGAACGTTTTTCAGCACCATCGGTGATATCTCGATGAATGACCAATAAATGTCGGGTAACATAGTGTAATATCTTTATAAAGTGATAAGCGATTCGTAAGAGTTTGTATTTATTATACACATATTTCAATACATTAAATTTCGATGCACAAATTCTTGGTAAATAATTATCTTGTGGTTAATTTCACGCATGAGCATCATTCGTGTCTCGTCATATTTAATACTCCATAGATGGCAGAGTTTATCTGTGTATCATACGTCTGCCTGTTCAACAGTTCAAGTTATAAACCTTCAAATTCAGATTTGATCAATTATGTTAACAACAACAATTGAATATACAATTTCTTTAACAACAACCTTAAAGAATATATTTTCAGCCAATATTCATTGTAAGCTATCAAAACATTTCAGTAGTGTATGCTTGTTGACATTATTTAAAATAGATAGATAGATAGAAGCATTCCTAGTGTATTTCAAATGAGCTAATAAAGCATAGATGTTTGATGTATACACCACAGTAGTCATCATATTTCAGTACAACCTCAACAACTGTTGTGACAGTTAACGAGTTACAATATATGAGACAAAATTTGAGTTATCTAATTATATAGGTTTAAATAGTTTTAACTTGTGGATACCAAAACTACTGTCATCAGTTCATAATTAAAAAGTATAACCTCAGTTTCATTAAGCACTTCTATCACAGATGGTCTAATGATCATACAAACTGAACATTGAAGTTCATGATAATGATGATGATGTCGACGTTGATGTTTGTCAGATGTTAAATGTGTTACAAAAGAATGTTTAGTTTTAAGACTTCCACCATATAATTTAGAATGATCTTTCAATGGTATAGAATATGTCACATTTGATCATATTGAAGTTGTACAATAGACTCTTCTCTTCTTCATTTTCATCATGAATTAATTTTGATTGAATATTTTGTATGCAAAATACTTCCTTATTACTTACATCATGTGTACTAGGGGTACAAACCAATGATATTGTAGTGAATAGAACACGGATGGGGACAATGGAATGTATTTCACACAAAATGACAGAGTATCTCAATAAATTATGAGAACCATAAATTAAATCTTTAATTTACAAAATCTCCACCAATTGTGTTAAAATGTTTGTTTCTAAACTGATTTCCAACTAGTTTCTAACACATAAATGTAAACAAAAAAATGAACTTGAATTGGTTCAAACGATGTGTACAGAATGGAATGGGAATTGCTCCTTACGAGTAGGGATGAAATTTTCTTTATTAAAAAATTCACACATAATTATATAGATTGATTTTCATAGACTGATTGAACTCTAAAGAAAAATTTGTTTTCGATTTCAGAGAGCGTAACTTTCCATTGAATAATCATTGAAATGAATCTTTTCACCGACATAGGAAAAGTGTCACGTCTAGGAAAATCCATAAGCTGAGTTACACAAATTAGTTTTTATGCAAGTCAATGATGTTTGTTGTGTTCGGGTTTTTGTTACCCAGAGAACTGAAACAGAACTGAATTTCGTTAACTATTGTTTGCTATCTCCTTGAAAATAGCTTTATTGGGTGAATTAAATTAACGTAGCAAATGTACAACTCCCACTAACAAAAACTTCACGTTAATAGGTACCTCCTGCAAATTTTCGTTCTCGGTATATGCAGATTTGCGGAGATTGTAGAATTCTCGTTATTTAAATCCTAAACTATTCTTGATTAAGTCATCACTAAAAACCTGGAAGCACTTGACGTCCGTTTTGTTTTTATATGGAACTGCTCAATAGTGCTCATCCACGAACTCGTATCCGGACATTGAACCTAGGATTCTCGGTTTCACACGTGAACACATAGCCTCTAGACCACTGAGCTGATATCTAGCAGTGCTAATGTCTAACTCCAGTGATACGGGTTATATATATATTTCTTTTAAGAACATGCACTTGAAGAATACCTCAGTTCTTCCCCCATCCATTAATGTGTAGAGTAATTCCAATAAACAAAGACAAACTGAGTTAAGTATAGATCGTTAATTCTGATGTAAATACCAGTGTGTAACTAACTAAAAAAAAAACTTATTGACAATAATTTACTGAAAAACAGATAAGAAAACAAAATACAAAATCTTTTCCGATGAGTTGAATAAATCAAAGCTGAACATTGTGGATTTTATCCATTGTGTGTTATTGTAATTTGTATTTTAAATAAGAGGAGTTGTGGATGATGTGGTATTTCTAACGGTTGAGTTGACGGGTCGACTTAAGCTAAATCATCATTGAGAACCTGGAAGCACTATACGGCGTTTCTATCCAAGTCTGGGACTACTCAGCAATGCGCACTCACGATCCCGCGCACCGGATATGAACATAGGACCATCAATCTTGTGCGTGAACAGTTAAACTCTAGATCACTGAGCCGGCATCCCATGGTGTTAATGTTTAACCTCAATCAAAGTACAACAAGTACCATTCATCGTATTTCTTGTCAAAGGCTTGAATAGCTTGTAATTATCAGTAGACATACATATATTTATATTCATAGAACAATTCTTCTATTATTTTTCTATCTGCAAAATACGGATAGACATCGGTATGCCCCAGTGACTGCCATTACTTCACTTTATCTTAACACTTATTATTATTATGAATTCGATGAAATGATGTCTTATGTTGTAATTTTGATTGAATAGAATGACACTGATTGCTGGTGAGGGGGGGACTATTATAAAAGATCACGTGAAATTGAGTATGTTCTCAATGAATTCAATGAAGTCATTTTATTAGCTTATTAACGAGCTGAGTCATCCTAACAACAACTTGTCTATATCATTGTATCTTTATTACTATTATGAATGTATGGACATGTATGCCTGAATATTGCTTACGGCCATCACATTTATTCACTATGCTAGTCGTACTACTAACCACTTATTTGATTCGATGACCCATTCATTTCACTATGTATATACATGTCCATGTTATTCATATTCATTGATCTAGCTCTCGCTCTCGCTCGCTTAATTGTACGCGCTTGCTCGTATTCATATTCGCTGCCTCACTCGCTCGCTTGCTTGCCTTTCAGCACAACTCTTCTATGCTCGTTTAACGCATCTGCAATATTTGAATATCTGAGTTTGGTGCCGTAATAAACGTAATCAACGCTCCGTATTCGCCTTCTGATTAGTACACCGTTGAGGCGTTATATAGAACGGTTATCAAGACGAACTGTATACGAAGTTTAAAGATTATATCGGATACCGACCAACACAACACATGTGTTAAAGACTCTGATGATTCACGACATACCGCAATCAGTGTCAATAACATTCCCAAGGTATACATGACATATATAGCGAATATATAATTAAAATGTGGCAAAAATTGATATTATTACAGCTTTTAAAACGTTATGTAGAAATTGTCAAAAACGAATTCTTAGGTTTATAGCAGCCTTGGCTATTCGTTATGTGTACAAAAAGAATTTGTTATAATCTTGAATTTACACTGATTATTATTATTATTATTATGTCTATCCACAACCATATTAATTATGACCTAGAAAGACTCACCACACACATTGATAAATGCCTTTAGCACTCTCCGCAATACAACAAACTCTTTTCTCAAAAGCCCGGGAAAGAATAATGGATAACAGTAAAGAATAATAGGTAATATGCAAGAATTGACAAATTGTAAGAGTAAATTACGAGTAATCCCAAGAGCTTGCAATCTATTTATGTAGTAAGTCAGACGGAAAACCTTCTTCGATAACAATAAATTGTGAGAAGACCAAGACAGATCAGAGGAAAAGGTGACACCGATATAATTGACCTTCGACACTGAGTTTATCAAAGAGTCTCCGATGGTAAAAGCATTATGGGATCTCAAAAAAGTGTTTATATTCCGTTCATGTCTCAAGCTAAAGTTAACAGCTTGACATTTAGACGGATTAAGTATGAGACCATTACCAACAGACAAACAATCAATACGAGACAAAAACTCATTCATTTCTATGGGATGTAAAAAGGAAGATATAGGCATACATACAGTGAGATCATCCGCATACTTCACAAAAGTGTTTTCTGTGGAAGATGGCAGGTCATGCATAAAAAAAGAGAATAGAAGAGGTGAAAGAACAGCTCCTTGTAGTAAACCTTCCTGAGACAGTAGAGACTCCGAACACTTTCCTCCAAACACAGTGTACTGTTCCCTTCCAGAGAGGTAGGAACATAGCCAGTTGGTTATCCAGCTGTCAGTGTTGACGCTGATTAACTTGTTAAGTAAACGTTGTCTTGATATAGAGTCAAAAGCTGAAGTATAGTCCAGAAAAGCACAACGAACATACTTCTTACCCTTTTCTAAGTTGAACACTATGTTGTGGTGCAGAACTGCAACAGCATCTAAAGTGCTTCTTTTGCGCCTGTATGCAAGCTGGTATGGGTCAGTATGCTCTTTTATCGCAAGCTGAAGTGGAAGTATTAATAATTTTTCCATGGTTTTGAGGAAGGGTGAAGTTATTGCAATAGGTCTAAATTTTACATTCTTATCACCAGATGCTTTCTTGGGTACAGGAATTATCTTCATCTTTCTCCACATTTTCGGTATGAGATTAGATGAGAAGGATCTGTTAAACATAGTTGTGAGCGGATGACACAGAACGTCAGCACATTTTTTAAAAAGGATGTTTGGGATACCATCAGGTCCCAAACATCGAGATGAATTAAGCGACCGGAGACATCCTCGTACATCAGTTTCAGTGAAAGTAGGAACACAGCTATTTTTTAAACCCGTGGATAGAGGGAGCATCACATCAGATGACTGACGTACAAAAGACTTATTTAAGTCACAAACATTCAGTTGGTTATCGCTTCTAAACTGTCTGTCACCTGTAAGTTCTTTAAAGAGTTTCCACATACTTGGAGAGTTTTTGCAAGATAAGAGCTTTTGAGTAAACATACAGTTGAGACGTCTAATCTCTAGGTTTATCAGACCATTTAGCTTACGAACTTCATTAGAGTCCTTCTCCTTGTACATTCTTTCTTTCATCCTTCGTAGTCGTTTTAGTTGTGTAGATGTAAATCGATCAAAACTTACAAAAATGGTTTCAGTGGGACAGCAAATATCAAAACAGAATTTAAGGTAACAAGTGATAACATCAGTAGTGTTTTCGAGTGAGTCATCTGTAAATAATTCCCAGTTAGTCGTATGAAACATGCTTCTCAGATTTCGGATATTTTCTTCTGAGTAATTCCTATATTTGACTTTCTTGGTTTGACGTAAGAGTATACTCTTCTCATGCTTTCCATATACTTTAGGTAGAACACGAATCATACAGTGATCTGAGCTAGACAATGGAACACGTTTACGAGTCGCATATATACCCACATCATTAATGAAGACGAAGTCTAGATAAGCATCCAAACGGGTAGGAAAATCCACTACATTTTGGTGACCTAGTGACGTAAGGAAGCTACAGTCACATGAATTGAAGTCACCACATACAACTGAAAGTGAATCACTGAAGGCAGTAAGAGCGAACTCAGTGAATTCATCAGCAAAAACAGATAGTTCAGATGATGTGCAATCTGGAGTCACGTAGATATTGGTAACATAAACATATTTGTATTTATTTATATGTTTTGGACGACATCTTAGAATTAGACAGTCGATAAAGTCATTTGAAAACTTAAGACACACAAACGAAGATCGACACCAGTTTATGTTTACAAACGTAGCTACACCGCCACCACACCTCTTTTTGTTGTTCGATCGATCCTGACGATAAATTTTAAAATCACATAGTGATACAAGGCAGTCATCCTGTAAATCATTCAACCAAGATTCTTGAATTGTGATGACACCACAATTACGATACGTATTTTGACTAAGTAGGAATTGCAGATAGTTCACTTTGTTGATTAATGATCGGCAGTTAGAATTAAGCAACTCGGGAATTGGCATACGATTAATGTTCATTCTCTTTAATGAATATTGCCAACCACCACGATGCCTTTTATAGTACTTTTTCGTAACTTGTGCAGCGAAAGGTCGTAGGCTTTTCATAAAAGCGCTTGAATAGGTTATACGATTAATGGACATAATTATAAATTAAAACAAATGAAAAACAGATAACTTGTTGAAATAATCAGATGGCAGAAACAGGTAGCCCAGATATTCAAGCAGACCGACACTGATAATCCTTCAGTCCATCTATGACCTAAGATAAAGTGACCATTCCGTATTCTTTCTGTATGATGAAACCGTGTTCCTCTTCTCTTTGTTACCCTTTTTTTTACTTGAACTTTCATTTCATTAACATCTAATTTCTGATGTTTCCAAGTGTTTGTAAATGATTTTGGATTTTTTAAGAAAAAGATAAAAATTTAAAAGGAAAACTGTTACTTTTTTTGTTGATTCAATCCTCTTTATTGAAAGTGCTGAATTAATTCATCATTACTATTTTTAACATTCTAAGGGATAAGAGAAATTGGGTTACACAACTAGTCAAAATCATTTCAATATCAATTATTCAACAGAAAATAAGTAAAGATCATCAAAAAAAGATTTTTTTAAATATCTTAGAATGCTACTTGATATTCTTCTTTTTTAAAGATTTTGAATGTACTTTTATCTACATGATTTGCCACAAACATACATTCATTTAAACTGTCAAGATAATAATTCAGTGACTAGCTTCGTTAAGGGAATTCTCGGAGTTCTAGCGAGAAGCTATAACCATTGAAATTCAATTCGTATCGGGTAGAGACATGTATCTACCACAGTACAATGGAAGATGGTCGCGCGATGTCGCGGATTGGTTGAAGTTAGACATTAACACCGTGGGATGCCAGTCGGCTCAGTGGTCTAGGAGATAAGAGTTCGCACGCGAGATCGCAAGCCCTGGATTTGAATATCACGAGTGAGATCGTGGATGCGCAATGCTGAGGAGTCCCACAATAGGACGAAACGGCCGTCCAGTGCTTCCAGGTTTTCAAAGGTCATCTAACATCAATCGGTTCATAATCTCAATCATTTTGTTTTTGACAACAGCTCTGCATGTACTAAAAAGTGATCATGTAAAAAACCTGTGGAGAATGAAGATCACACCTGAAATCAACAGTTTATCTATTTGAACAGTTTTAAGTAGAGTCAACCTTTTATGATTTGCATCTATGAATATGCAAATTGCGTAATGGCATTATAAAAAGTCCCTTCGGTGTAAATATTTCAACAAAAGGAATAGAAAATCGGATTCAAATAGTATTGTTTACTTGAATCTTCATATTGATGTTTACGACTGCAATTGATCAGTTTCTTATTGGCATATGTGCATACTGTGCGTATTGCTTCAATATTACATTCATTCATTAGCATAATAAACAAAGATGGATAGTGACTAGTAGTGGAAATGAGGACGTCCCTTTCCTCCTATTTGTGACTGGTCAACTGGATGTACATGCATCCCAAAGTTAATGTCTACTCCGGGACTCTAACCCAGTACTGTTCGCTTCAAATGCCATAGCGTCATCCAATTAGCTACTGTTTCCTGATAGCCATCTTTACTTGGAATAGGAAATTGGCCTAAATATTAAAAGCATAACTTTAACTCCACTCGACGAATGTTTTAATTGTCATATTATCAAATTTTCTCGATCAACCGAATATGTTATCATCGCATATAAAGGCAGTTCATCCAAGCGGATTAATATTTAAATATCAAAGTTTCTGTCTTATCAACTTATTTTCCCATCATTTTATTGAAGTACACTTTATATAAACAATTCATCAATGTAGTAAAAGTATCCAAATATGAAAAGTACTTTCCAACAAATGTATGATAAATTTAGCTCGATGATATATGAAATCCTACAACATTTAAGTATCAAATAGAAACAATCTAAATGAAAATTATGTTTATGATTGAGATCATGAATCGATCAATGTTAGACCATCAATGAAAACCTGAAAGCACTGGTTGGCCATTTTATCCTAGTATGGAACTCCTCAGTAGTTTGCATCCACGATTCCTCACACAGGATTCAAACCCAGAAAATATCGGTCACGTGCACGAATGCTCATTTCATGATGTCAATCAAAGCTCAACAATCTCCATAACTTTATACTGCAAAAATTCTTTTGTGTATATATTATGTTACTTATAAACAATACAGTAGTATTA
The DNA here is from genome assembly GCF_000699445.3 of Schistosoma haematobium. Lineage (NCBI taxonomy): Eukaryota > Metazoa > Platyhelminthes > Trematoda > Strigeidida > Schistosomatidae > Schistosoma > Schistosoma haematobium. Next base: position 385,606 of record NC_067196.1, on the reverse strand, counting down.
GTTAAGACATAAGACAATTGAATTACTGTCCATAAACTATTGATTATTTGAAAGTTAGTTGCTAACACAAGTTTCATTTTATGAAATACTAATTGATCTTCATTTATATGATTTAGATAGAACAATAAGAAGACGGAGTTGATCTGAAAACATTGGTGATGTTTATGCGCTATACATTTCGAACAATCTGGTCACACACATAAACTTGTCAAGGCATTTTTATATGAAAACTAATAAAGGTCAATTCAATGGAATTTCAAGCAAAATAACAAAGAGGGGAGAGAGAAAGAATAAGAAATTGTCGCATTATCCTAGGCCATAGAATGACTTAAGGGTTACCAAGGTAAATTGAAGGTTACGACATTGATTTCGAAGTCATCTAGGCGCATGTTCATTGACTCTTGTTTGCATTGTTCGATTACTCTTCCCTAGTTTTAGGAAGATGATTATGTTCTCTCATCTGATTTATTATTGTACATAAGACCCTGTCTTTATGATGTAATCTGAATTGCCTTGTTCGATCCATTTCAAGCTTATCTATAGAATGTAAGTTATATATATATACACATACATATTATATTCAGTATTAGATAAACAAAGATGGATAGTGGCTAGCAGTGGAATGCAGAACGTGTGTTTCGTCCTGTTTGGGACTCACAGTATTCATATATGCCAATAAGAGACTGATCAATTTCAGTTCTAAAACATCAATGGGATGATTCCAGTAAAATAATACCAAGTAAAGTATTAAATAAAGCTTATAATGAATAGTTATCCGGTATCATAATGTTGTATATATTATAGAAAATTGTTTTCTATCCTATTGAAAAATACATAACCGTAGATCTGACTCCATGTAGATCGTAATGATGATTGTCGTTGAAATATATACGCCGCCTATTCTCGTATAACATCGTCGACTTTAATCGCGTTAGTCAAATAACATAATGACATAAGTCGAATTTATTATAGATGTTGCCTGTTCTGAATTAAAATTATTCCTCTCATCCCATATTACACATACTTACCTATTTATACCTTTTTATAATTTTAAATGATCTAAAAACGCATTTAGTATTATTTCCTACTTCTTTATTTGCCTTGAACTTGTCTAATTGCGTTAATTATGAATTTACATTTTGAACTGTAAAACTTAATAAAAATGTTTGACAACAAATATTTTTTCGTTTATACCGAAAATTTTGTTGCCATGACAACGTTTTTATTTTAAATAATCGATTGATAAAAAGTCTTTTGTGTCATGATCACAACTACCATAAAATTAGAAGAAAGTATATTTCTAACACGGAACTATACGCCGTAATCTCATAGATTGGTGAATTATCTACAAATTAATAATCATACAATCATCAATTCTATGCCTATTTATCATGCGTGAAATATTTCAGTTATGTGTCATTGTAATAAATAAATACGAATCATTTTCATTAAATGGGAGCTTCTTTATTAGTCAGTAATTAGGAGATGTAAGTAAACTTCTAAAGATCAAATAGATCTCAACAAATCGAATACTCACAAATATCAAATCAATACAAAATATATTTTCAATACTAATAAATTCCATATACGTTTACTAGGACAACTAATTCAGTGAAAGTTTTGTGAATATTTGTGATTTTCTAAGAATCAGTCAAAAATAAAATGTGTGAAGCGATTACCACTTCATCTAGTCTGCGAACGGAACAAAGACTCTGTGACCAAAAACCAATAAGTTAGCTATTCTGATGCGTTCCATGGGCGTTAACCACAGAAAGAAGTCCAAGTTCGAAACGGGGTTAATATATTCCGCAAGCAGCCAGAAGCACGAGCAATCCCGACAGGCACAAATCAATCGTATATATACAGCATAAAATTGTCCTTGGGAAGCGTTACAAAATAGTGTACTGAAAGATTCAACTAGCCAATAAAGTTTAAGACTCTCCCATGTGAGAAATAAGATATAAAGATGAAAATGGCGCGAAAACAATAAAATTCAAAAGTTTAAAATAAAATTACAAAAATAAAGTATTTAACAAGTGAGTTCCGGCGATCTACCTATAAATAACTATAGATTTTGTTGGAAACAAATCTCAAATTTAGAAACAAAAAAAGAAATCAAACTATCTTATTAATATCGTATTTACTAGGATTATTCATTCAGTAGCTGAGTGGATAACGTAATGGTGGTTAAAGCAAACGGTATTGAGTTCGAGCCACGAAGTGAAAATCAACGCTGAGATGCAGGTACAACCAGCTGACGAGTCCCAAATAGGACGAAACGCACGTTCTGGGTTTCCACGGCCAGCCATTATCTATCTTTGCTTATAATGCTTATGACTTAAGGTAATCTCATGGCAATCCGCACAGTACGTACATATACCAATAAGAGACGGATCAACTGCAGTCTTAAACAACAATAAGACGATTCAAGTAAACAATGTCAAGTGAATCTATTATTTTAGTTTGTGATACAAAAACAATAAACACTCCTCAATTCGCATAATATTTAATGAATGAATTCACTCTGAGACTCAAACCCAGTGCCGTTTGCTTTAAACGTCATCTCGTTATCCACTTGCCTACTGTGTCCTGATTATAGAAAGCGCGCGCCTTGTATTTTACTGCTAGCCACTATTCATCTTTGCTTCCAAAGTAATATACATTATAAATTTTCGGCTTGAATTTTTCATATTCTGAGTTACACTAAACTATATAAATTAAATCTGATCACATTATTCTCATTTAACTGGCTCATGATTGGATTAACGCAGTATAGATTTGATTTGATGATTTCGGTTATTACCCTGAAGAAGTCCAGACAAGTTCGCTGGACGAAACGTTGGCATTATTTACATTTCAATCGCTGAGATTATCATTTTAATAAATATGCATTGGGTCCAATTCGCAAATCATGATTACTCCTTCACATGTACATGTGATTACACAATTATGTAAATTGACAAACACAGTGCGACGTGACCCAGTCGTTTAAATGCTGTTCAGGTTTTTGGTAAAGCATAAGTCTGGTTTTTTCGACAATAATGACCCATGCAACAAAGATCACCGGAATCTTAAAAATACACCTTTATTCTAAACACACGGAAGAGCATACATAATCAATGTATGTACATAGGTCTGATGTCTTCAGATTGTCTACTGTTGCGGAATTACAATCATGTGGCCTTAACGTTCACATACACGCTCACACACATTCGGAGAACTAATAAATGACAGGTCTTTATCAGTTGAATGTAAAGATTTTCTGGTAAACTGAAATTTGTGTTAGAAATAAAGTAGTAAACCATACTAACTCGATCTGATATGATAATGATAACAATAATAATAATAGTGACAAGAAGAACAAATTCTAGGAACCAATTACAGTTTCATGCACTCAACTTTTAATCACATGTGATCTGTGTACATAAACGACACTCCCTCACCCTAGGCGACTTGTGTTACTGTTTCCCCAATGGTATGTTTGTCACTGAGCCACTATTTCATAATAAAGAGGGAATATACAAATCGATTTATTCCATCATTACACAAAAAAATTAAATGTATGATAGTTGTAATAATAGTATTGTGCGTGCTACTTATATTGATATAAGTAGTATATGACGCGAGTCATAAACTTAATGTCTGGCAGCAGAAGATGAGACAAGATCAAGAAACGAAGAGCGGGAAAACAAAGCAATTCGTAAAAAATAGTATGAACAATGAAATGTGAGACAGTGGATTGATGTTTATCACAGGAACAGTCCGATTTGATAATGATGGACTGATATTTTGCAAATTGACTACAATAAAGTGTTTTGTGGTACGTACAAGTCGGTTTTCTAGAGTGCAACAGATGCCATAGAAGTTTTAATTGTTAACTATTCTTAAGTACAGGACCCGATACAACAGCAGTCCACACAATCATTAAGTGAATGAAATAAACTATTTGTAGATAGAGAATTGTTTGTAATTTGTTCGTCTGTTATCGATGGATCACATAACGAATCTACAGTGAGATTGTTGAGGCATTTCAGAATAGGCATTATACACAAATCAACATAAACACTACAAGAAATACTAAGCAAACAAATTTGATGAATTCACAAAAGAAAACTCAAACATCATCTACAAAGTCAATTGCGTCAACTGTGAGCATCACTACATCGAACAAAACGGATGGACTCTTCATCTTCGCCTGAATGAATATCAATTAGCGATCGTACGCTCTAACGTATCCAAGTTTCTTGCTTTGGATTTCTTCGATACGGTGAGATGTGTCACTCGTGCTTGAGTCAAAGGAGATTAATTAGACGGCTATTGTACTTTTCATCATAATTTCAACCTAATCGTTGTGCAAAATAAAACGTCAGCAGTCTTTTGAGATTTCAGCAGATTATTAGCGAGGAATTTAAAAATACAGAAATGAGAAATTTCCGACAATTGATTACTGCATAACGATACAGAGGTTCACTCTTTAGATATGAAGAATAGTATGACCTGATTTACATTTACATAGTGTTAGCTGATTCTCTGTGACAAATCGATAAACAGTACAGCGCAATAAGAATGAATTGAATAGTGAAAATGTTAATTGACAAAGTTATTAAATGTATCAGCTGAATAAATCCGACCAAGAATGAACTGGAAAACTCAGGAACTGATACAATTATTCGTCGATGATGTTTGATGAGGTTGGTGATTTCGCCAACATCTGGACCAACAACTGAACAGTATCATGCTCATGAAAATACTCGAGGTTTGTGAATTTGATCTCATGTGAATTCAAAGCTGGGCTCAAAATGGAGTCCGGAAACAAATTCACTTACTAATCATTTCTCGCTTGAACCAACTTATTGTCTGACGTAACTATCAATTTTTATCAAGAAACGTACCATTTATCGAGATACGCATCTCAAGCAATGAAGAGGAGTATGAGTTTGTTGAAAGAAAACATCTTGATGATTTGAATGTTCGAAGTTCTACTTAACAGACCGACTAATTTGGGTGTCATAAGAAAATCAATAATATTTGCATATCATTTTTCTCTTCGTACATGATTTCTCTGTATATAACGACAATGAATGACTTCTAGCGGTATTATTTGCATTCCACGTAAGCAACGGTGGTCATCGGAGTTTATCCATTCCGGGTGTGAGGAAAATTTCACTATTAGCAGCAAGTGTGGTCGTAATAGTTTCACAAATAGACTGGAGCGGTTGATATAGGTAAGTGAATATCAGGTTAACAGTTAAGAAGATGAACGAACAACCATCACAACCCACTTCTTTCTAAAAAAAACTCAAAATGTCTGAAAAAGAATTTTTAACCAAAGGCATCAACTACCGTACCAAATCGTCATTTCATAGTTTCGATCTCGACAATGTAATGCAGATAAATATGAATGGATATTCAGCATTTTTCGATACGCTTTAACATATCTTTACTTGATGAAGTTCAGTCGAGTGGAAGAAATGCTTATGGAACAATCGAATCACCTGATGAACCACAATTAATCAAGTTTGGCAATGAATCCACCGACAAAACTCGGATTATTCAGTGTATAAGCTGGAATGCAGATAGTCAATGTGCGATTGGCTTAGATTGTCAATTTCATTGTCAAACCCACATTGTTGTTGCTGTTTTTATATTTTATAACTGTTAAATTAGTCTTACATTGTTTCAATCACTCCCTTTCCACTCTTTTGTATATTGTTTTGTACTACTTATTTATATTCAGTAAGCAATTGTATTCGCAACACTTTTTATACTTTTGTTGTCACACAAATTGTTGTGTAATATTCTGAAATGTTCACATATATTTATTACGTTTATTGTACTTATCATTGTATTTATCAATTTCATTAATATACCTTGATCACTGAGGCGGTTATCCACAGTTTTGTGCATTTGTTTAAACCCAATAGTTTCCAAAATGTTTTGCTCTTCGTTCGGGTTTCGGTTGTTCATAATCTGTTGTCAAATATAGACACAGATATCAGATGTCTTTTGTATTATCGTGTGTTATAATTATTCTTCATGTTACTGTTACACGAAGCCTTTTTATTTTCATACTTGAAGAACGCGTTTAAACGCCTCAGACACCCAACAAGTTGAGATTTGTAACTAAATTTTGTGTATTATTCAATAATGAACCGCTATTGTAGACAAATCGTTGTTTTGGAACTTCGGTTTCGGGCGTATCTCAGTCGGGTGACCTAGACGCTTCGATAAATCTAACAACAACCATTGAACTGATCCTTCAGATGGATTATTATTCGTGTATATAATGCAAAACATCATTCAATCTTATTGAAACGAAAAACAGAACCAATCTGATCATAGTTCAGGCATATCATCAGATAGATTAGATTAAGATTTAATCTGGTTATTATGGTTACTTCTATTATATGTATGATCTAGAATGTTTCTGTTAGATAAATCATATAAATTTGTAGATGTTTCAATATGAAATGCAACAGAACAACTTGATTAGATTTACACATTCTATAACTGAATTATAACAAGCTGGTCAAGCGATTTGTTAACCATTCTCTTATCCATGGTGAAGGACCTAATGCATACTGTGTTAAAGAGGAAAAACAAAACGAGAGAAAAAGTCACAAACTATCACTGCTGATTACAATTTGCACAAAAACCCTTTTGTGAAATGTTTATGAATTTGATTAAAAAGAAATAAATATTCACAGGATATTATTATGCTTCAGTCAGTATGGTTCAGTATATTAGAGAAGTCGTCAAGAGAATGAACAGTCATTTTAATATTGATGTTCATACAGACAATCGAATTCATTACATAATCACTTCAAACATCGACGCGTTATTCACTGAAATGGGGAATCAAAATAACCACCACTTTATCCAACGGATAATGGGTTTGCGTTTTCCAGTTTGATGATATTGACGACTCCAAGTGATCAGTCTTGCATATTCACATAAATATTCACTGGAAATCTGGAAAGTACACTATGTGCACGCAAGATTGGTTTATGTATATAGAAGCAGGTCAATTAAACTACAAGAGAGAGTGAGATGATTTATTGAGGAAAGAATAAGGACTTATCAAACAACCACATAAATTAAAATCGATAAAGGATAACCAAAGGAAAAGGAAGAGATCAAATTCAGAATTAATTCGTTTCGTGCAAACACACAAACACAAGGCTCGTACATCCCAGAATTATCACTTGGAAATGAGATATTTTCCGCCAGCCACCATGTGATCACTATTTAACGCTTTTCCCATCTTCGAACAATCTGCCACACAACTTCATTCTATTTTTGATGATTTTGTCGAATTATCGAACACTCCTCAATGTTTTTAGGTGTGTGTATAAGCAAAGATGGATAGTGGTTTGCAACGGAATCCATGATGAGCTTTTGTCCTATCTCGTAGACTTCATCTGAACATACCGGCATCTCGAAATTGATATTCACTCTCGCACTTAAACACAGTGCTGTTCACAATGTACAATGCAGAATATGAAAATGAACAATCTGTAAATTCCCTTACTTCAAGAAAAGATCACAGTGGGATAGAAGGAAGAGATCAAGTATAGAATGAGGAAAAATAAGCAAAATATTTGAGAGAGGAGATCATCGTTTCACTTCATAGAAGTAGAGAAGAAACTGTTTCAATGTATGTCAATGAAATAGTTGCACTAAAACCCATTAAATGCTGTCCCTTTTCATTCTTTTCTTATTCAGCCGAGTTGAAATTGTTACATGTGGTTAGTTAGTGATTTACTTATGAAACAATTTTACTAATGAAACGGATTCTGTGGTCTTTATAAACGACTGTAAATGAAGATACGAGATTTGGTAATGAGAATTGAATTTCTAAGTGAAAGTTGAATAGCAATGGGAGTATCAACTTGTTCAAAGACAGAACGTATTCTTCGGAAACACTTGAAAATCATAATCAAGTTGCATATTTGAAGGAAGTTTATCATTAGCTGACATCATTGAGTGACATTCAGTTAAATAAACATTAACAAGTATTAGGTGTTGAATAGATGTTTCGTAGTGGTGTGAAACACTTAACGACATGAACAACTAAGACTTCAACAAGAGTCGATTTTATGATCATAAACTTTATTTTCAGTGATTAATATTCTTAAATTCACTCAATTGGTATTATATAGTTGTCTTTTATTGCTATCGGTGATCATTGTCAGGAAGATGATTGCTCACTATTGACTAGTTGCATACTTGGATGAAATGACAGTCCAATACTTTTAATTCAAATAGCGACGGAAATGAGGAGATACAACTTGGCAGTACTGGGAATCAGCGAAATTCTGGAAGATGTTGAATCCTTCACATACCTAGGAAGCACCATCTATGAACAAGGAGGTTCAGATGCTGATGTGAAGGCGAGGATTGGCAAAACAAGGATCGCATTCCTACAATTGAAGACCATATAGAACTCAAAACAACTTCCAACCACTATCAAAGTAAGAATCTTCAATAGGAACGTCAAGGCAATTCTACTGTACGGAGCTGAAACTTGGAGATTTTCTAGAGAAGATTTTGTTCATCAAGATGCAATGTAAACGGCAAACATTTCCAGAGATTCTTTAAAACCAAATGTTTCGATGATGAAGCGAAACTTTTCAGATTGTTTTTTTGTTTTGTTTATAGACTAGTACATTTTTTGACAACAAAGCTCTGTGTGAAACTTCATTTATTGAAGGAGCCTTACGTCGGTTTGTGATTCGTCTTTACTTACTTATCAACCATTTCAATACACATTTACATGCTCTTCATTGTGTGATTGGATTATTGAAGTATACATTATGTAAATCTAATGTAGAATGCAATTCCTCCACAAATGAATCACGACACGATTCTGATTGTTTAGAATACTTAAAATGATTTAATTTAATTTTAACCTGGTTAAAATGATCGCACGTATGCATGGTGAAATTCATATTTACAACCTCTACTCTCTCCCTTTCTATCTTTTCCTGCTAGTCCAATCCATCTTTGCTAACAATATGTCTGTTAACATTGATTACTGTACATGCTGAACGATCAATCACTTACCTTAATATTCTAGAAATTTACTCAAACTATCAAATCAATCGGTTAGCGGACGATGAGTTGAAACTACTTCAAAACAATATTCCGTATGAAAATATGTTTTCGGATATAAGACACTTTTATAAGTTTAACTGATCAACCGTGTGAATGAAACCTGATGAAATTCGGAATAACAATCCATGAGACTAGAATACCCGACAGTGACAAGTGGTTTTGAATTATTTGTGTGAATGAATTTATTGACCGTTTTAAATACTTGTCTTATAGTAAAGTTCTTTTAGGACAACATCGTTACAGGAAAGTGATTCAATGATACATATCTTATTTTCTTATAAATGTTTTCATAATACACAACGTCTTGTTCAGTTCAGTGGTTTGAATTTTCCGTACTACTATCGGGATAACTTTGTGAAATGCATACATACCTTCAAACTACTTTGGAACTTGAAAGTAGTCCAACGATATAACAAACATTTATTTACATCTTAGATGGTGGTTGGAGGAAGTCAACAGGAAACCCAGGACCCGGGTTTCGTGCTACTTGGCACTCGTCAGCAAGGTGTACCTGTAATCTTAAGGGGAACTGGTGCTCCCTGGCGGATCCGATCTCGTGTCACGCAGCTTCACAGTCAGAGACGTTACCACTGGCTCGGATAGCTCAGTTCTTTTTGGTGTATTCCCATTTTATGAATCCTACAGATTTAGCTGTATAACCATTCATATAATTACTTATGTGGTGTATGGCACTGATTTTGGCAGATATAAGTAGTATGTGTCATCAATAGAAAGTGAAATGCCTAGTGGCAGAAGGCTAAGAATGTTCGAAAAGAAGAGAGTTTAGACAGAGAATGCATGGTGTAAAGATAGTGATGATGATGCTTTGGAAGATGATGATGATGCGCACTGATAAGGAATCCCACATTAGAACGAAACGGCCATTCAATGCTTCGAGGTTTTCCATGGTGGTCTAGCTTCAACTGACTCATCATCTCGACTATTGAAAATACTATATTATGTACAAAAACCCTTCTGCTAGATGTAATAGATTATCTATAGTTTGATAAATGAATTGCTATGAATACAGTTTAGTAGCTTTATGCTGACTCCACATATGAAGCAAGTTTCTTCTTCGGTTCTGATTGCCATTGAGATATATATATGTCACTAATCCTCGTATACAATCATCCACTTAAATCACGTTGTTGAATAAGTGCGTTAAATTGGTCAAATACGAGAGTGAATTTCGAAATCTCAGTAACGTTAAATGGTAGGTGGTTTCCATAATTTATCTTTGAATCACCTCAGAGGATAAATGAAATAAATGCAATAAAGTACATATTTATGCCTAAACAGAAATCTCCAATGAAAATCACTTTCATTCAAGTACTATTAACATATAAATGAACACGAAATTTGTTATAAATACTGAATACCATTACAATCTTTACAAAACCCTCCTTCTGATTATATTAGCTAATTAAACTAGAGGCTGGACAAGTATTTTGAAGACCCATTGTGACATAGTGGTTGAGTGCTCGCGCGCGAAGCCAGTAGTTTTTGGGTTCGAGCCCCACGTGGTGCGGGATCGTGGATGCGCACTGCTGAGGAGTCCCATAACGGGACGAAACGGCCGTCCAGTGCTTCCAGGTTTTCAATGGTGGTCTAGCTTCAACTGACACATGATTTCAACCTGTGAAATTTCTTAAACTCTCCACGAAACCCATTCTGATTATACGAATATTCACACTAGGCCAACCAATGACGTTCAACTAGTGTGGGCAGTCTAGCGCCTTATTGGTCCTAGGTCCTTCTAGCCCGTTTGTTTGCGTCCAAAACACAATACTAGCTTCCGGAACATGAATCGAATCGTTTATTTCAGACATACTCGGTTTATATATCAATCAGACAGACCGCAACGTTCCATAAAATAGAAAATAACATGTGTACACAAATATGCCAAAAAGTGGCTGTGAACGAGGGGGACAGTAATTAATAGACTGAGTATAGCTTAAGAACCGTAAGTCGTACAATAATATAGTATAAGTCAAAATAAAGCTTATAACAAGGGGAATATAAATATACATAATCTAATGATTGAATAGTTATACAATAAGAATATTTATAGAATATTAGTCCATTAATAGTCCTCGGAAGTTACCTGTAATTTAATCTTCATCGGGATATAACACCCCATTGTTTGGCTTATCTCTAAGAGAAACAAATTTGGATCAATTATCTTCGTATAACGTGTAGATATTAATTTTCTTATTGATAATGAAAATAAAGAAAAAAATGAGAAAAAAATAGAGAAAAATCAATCAATATGATCCATGATGTTTTTCTTTTAAAATCTTTCTTTTAATTTTTGAATAGAGAGAGAAATGGAAAAAAAGTGAAGGTGATTTTCAAGAAATATCTAATAAAGAGAAACAAGAAGGTAGTGTTTGTTTGAATGTTTCTATGGATGAGAGATTTAGTAGTTGGGTGGTTGTGTGGTATTGGTTTGAGTCGTGAAGTGATATATGAACATAGGAATGTAGATCTATCTAGTTGATGAGTCTTAAATAGGACGAAACCAGTGTCCTGGATTTCATTACTAGTCACTTTCTATCTATGTATAGAATGCTTGTGAATTAGGACGATATCGATGCAATCCGTATAGGATGCACATATGTTAATAAGATATTGATAAATTGCAGTCCTTAACAACAACGAGAAGATTGAGGTGAAATATTGACAAGTGAATTTAAACAAATTCCCTTGCACAAGCATGTGGCTTTCAGAACACAGGAGCTAAGTGGATAACACAAACGATACAAGGTTCAAATCCCATAGTGAACATCAATTCGGAGATGGTGTTATATCCAACTAACGAGTTGCAAATAGGATGAAACATGCGTCAAACTGGATTCCTCTACTAGCCACTATCCATCTCTGCCTATATAAGTATTTAGCTTGTAAAGAAGAATAAACTGTAGTTACTTTGTCTCATTTGAGAAGTTTTAGAATTGTCCGGGTGCAAAGAATGTAAAATAATACGGAGCGAATAATCGAAAAGTAACACATCAACTCATCTAAAGTTCTCTTAGTTAATCAAACGATGTTTGTCTTACCTTAATTCAAATTTATACAGAATAATTGAGCAGTATCCAACGCTATTTAACCCAGTCATTAGCGTTGTGGAAATACGACTAAGGTTTAAGCAACTAGATATCGTTAGGACTAAGTTGAAATATAAAGTGGTTGGAGGTGGTCTTTCTTAAGTCTTTATGACGTGTGAATAGCTAGGTGGTTGCGTCATAGATTATAAAGTTGGATAACGCTGATTCGAATCTTAAAAGGAATATCAATACACTCAAGTTTATAGATATATCTTACTGATTAGTGTTAAATAAAATGAAATCTAATTTCATAGTTTACGGGGCAAGTATTCATCGTATACTCCATACTTTCAACATTCCACTTTGTTATATAATTTACTCTCATGAAGTGAATTAGTCAATGTTAACTATTCCGAATTTCCTATGCAAACAGATTTGGTCAAATGAAATCCATTTAATTGACTTAATGACTATTAGAACACGTATGATTGAGGAAGTTTGATTCTTTCCATTAAAAGTGGAATGATGATGAGTTACGGTTGATTATTATTATTATTATTATTATTATACAGTTTGATGCAACCCTTAGAATCATCATACACTTCATTTATACAGTTTAATATTAGGTAATTAATTCATGTTTATTAGGTAATAATGGTTGTATTATGAATAATAAGTACAAGTTCGGGTGACTGTGGACGAATGAACGTAGCCAGACATTCCACTCCCAATAGCGGCTACATACTACTTATATCTACAAGCGTAAATATCATACACCATACAACTAGTCTTTCTGTACAATTGTAAACAAAAGATGGATGTGCACTGTTGAGGAGCCTCATAGTAGGACGAAACGGCAATCCAGCGCTTCCATGTTTTCCATGTTGGTGTAGCTTCAATTGACTGATGATCTCAACTATTAAAACGGCTTCTTATCAAAGCACTTTTTTAAAGCATTTTTCTGGTTTCAGAAGAATTCAAGGAATAGTCTAGTCATCATAACACAAAATGGATATTAACATATAAGTTAGTGTGTCTATTTCTCCTATCGGTCAATAATCAATTGTTTATGGTAATAGAAAGGATCACTTCGACATAGGATCATGTTATAGTATTTGATATTCACTGTAACGCTCCAACCCAGTACCGTTCGCAGGTATATTCATCCGATGAGTCCCAAACAGGATGAAACATGTTTCTCGCACTGCTAGCCACTTTTCATCTTTGCTTATTCGCCTTTTTTGTTCTCACTGACTGGTTTAATATTTTCTCATAACATCGTTTTAGCATTTTGATGGGACAGTAAGCATAGGTAATTGCTAAGCCAGTCTTGCATTACAAACAACGGAACATGTATATTGTTATCAAGTAGTCACCTTATATGAGTATAAATGTACTGTGAAAATTGTTTGTCGACAATTGATAATGAAGTATTAGTATTGTTTTTATTCTTTGAATAACTGAGTGGAATACGGATCATAACTGAATCAGACGGTTGGATACAATAACACTTATGAACTGAAACCAATTATATGTTATCAACTAATAACATTCCAGTTTGTGTGAAGAGAATTTTCATAGATTCGAATAACTCACCGACTGTATTCATGAATGATTAATTCCACATCAAGGTAGATACTATTAAAGACTAGAAAGCGTTAGATGAACGTAGCAATATAATGTAGGGTTGTTTATGAATAGGCGATCGTATTCCCTCCATGATACCTTAATATCCTATTTGTTTGACGAATAAAAATTTATCAATATAGGGTTGTGGAGATTATTAAGTCGTTGATCGAGATCCTGAATCGACTGATGTTTGACCACCAATGATAGCCGTTTCGTCATATGGTGGAAATCCTCACTATTGCTCAGGGTTTGATCACAAGATCTACGGTGTCTTTCGTATTTATCATTCCTACTAATGTCATTAGTTTATTCTGTATCTATCTCGTTGCCATAACAACAACATAGAAAAGGAAATTCTTTTTTCATTTTTACACTATTTTCTAACTAAAAACCTACCCTGGTAATATTGACTTATTATCCAGAGTGATTAGTTTTCAAATTGTATTCACATTATTATTATTATTACTCTTATCATTAGCCTTATCTCCTCTTACCCCGTTTCCTGTCTAGTTGACCTTTTATTTTTATATATAAATGCTCTTAACAAGTAAATGTGTGACCAGATTGTTCGAAATGTATTGCGCTAATATATCACATAGTTCTGATAATCTTCGTCTTCTAGCATCATTATCGAAATTTATCAAAGGGACTAATTGTTTTAAAATCAATTCATCATCCTCTCTTTTAAATTTGGTTCACATGCTAGTAATATTGATTCGATTCCCATCCTCACCCTCATTCTCACCCCCTTCTTTCTTTTTTATTTAATACCATGTTCATCTATCCTTGTTTGAGAACATTGTTGCTTAGTGATTGAATATGAATAAATCTTAGATATAAAAAAGTGTTTAAGTACTGACTTCTTGACAATTTCTCAATCTTTAGAAATCAGATTCTCTTAAACTTTATACTGGAAATCAGTAAGTGAGTGGTATGGAAGTAGCTTGCTTAGGAAGATAACTTCATATTTATATATAAATATTATATAGAATGGACAGGATTAGAGGTAAATATAATGTCTAAACTGATCTACAGAATATTTGAGAACCATACAGTGAATGCTTCATCAATCGTCTCAGAATTTATTGTTCATTCGTTTCCACATCAATCATTCTTTGTTCTCGTTCTATTTTACTTGAGCTTCAAAACTTTGTGCCACCACGTATTTTACTTTCTATTGGTGATACATACTACTTATATCTGTCAAAATCAGTAGTACACACAACTTAGTACTGTTTCAACTCATTTCTATTCATATTATTAATTTCAAACATCTGTCGTGATATTATATATTGTAACGATGTACATTTGTACCTGGAATAATATTGTTTTGATGAACTCATTAGCTGACCGGTACAATAAACAAGATGAAGATAGGTTCCATGACAAATCAAGGGATGAATCTGAAACCAGCCACACAGTTAACTGCTGTAAAGATAATGACAACTTAAGAGGTAATGTCAGTCAGTCAGTCAGTCAGTCAATCATTCACTGAGTTAGCTACAACGAAGCACCAGACACATATATGAATGAGTCCAAGTTGCCATATGTCGTTAACACAGCAAGATGAACACTGGATTCATAGAAGTAGTTAATTCAGTGGTAGTAATATATAAACGAAATATTGCGTATAAGGTAATGTCAGAATCTAGGGATATATGTATTGAAATTCAATTAGCCTCATAGACGACACTATCTGTGTAATGAACAAAAGCACAAATGGGTCGCCCAAACTTTATTGACCCCGAATTACAGAATCTCCTTATAATATCTAAAAACCATACAGTGAATATTTCATAGGCAAAGTGTCAATCAATTCACTCATACTCCATTGTTCCTTCGTTTCCACACTAATCACTTTCTATTCTCGTACTCTTCTCTCTGAATTTGTTTTAACCTTCTACGTTCAGACATTCCACTTTCGATTGATGATTTATACTATTTATATCTATCGATATCAGTATCACACACTATAGTATTATCAGAGTAGACGAATTCCGTAGAATATGAAGGAGTAGTAAAATCAGTTTGTTAGACGTATCAATAAATTGTCTATTAGCTGTAAAGCATTTGAAAACTATACACAAAAATCAATAATTCGTCAAAGATCTTTATAGTTAGACCATCATTGAAAATCTGAGATTCATCAATAATACCCATCGACGATCCTGCACGTGGGATTGGAAGCCAGGATTTTCGATTTCGTGTGCGATCACTTAACTTATGAATAATTAAACCGGTTAGAATCCAACGATGTTAACGTGTAACTACAATCAATCCATGGAATTGCGCTACTGTCCACCAACTACAGAAAATTAATACCACCCAGTGTAAAAAAATTGTCAATGAGAAAAACTAATCTACTTAGCCTTATTAATCTTAATTGTGAACGTTTTACTACTTACAAGTTGTTAGTAGTTTATTTAATGTAATCAAAGATGACAATTGATTCACGTAAATCCAAGCATCTGAATACATTTCAATATGAAGTGAGTTTGATTCGACTTCAAACAAATAAAAATCCAATGAATTCAACATCAACTTTCATCTGATACCAAGCAATTTCAATAACGTTCGTCATCAATAATCAAGTTACACAGTTGAAGTAGAACTGAAATCATTGATCTGTTTAGTGGAATCTATTCGTTAACAGTTGAATTGATAGGATGGTGTTTCCCATGGTGGTCTAGCTATAATTGATCCATGAAATCAACTGTTAAAAATTACTAGAGTGTGGTCGAAACCCCATTTGAACAATAATCATCATGTGTTCACTTGTGACTTGCTTCGTGAGGTATTTCCTTAAGATCTAATGACAGTCTGTGGTCAGTGTAGTTCAACCGTGTATGTCGTTGAGGCAGTAACTCAGTGAAAACAATGGTGGATTGTTCATTCTAATTGATTTGTAAGTGTTTCGTAGCACTAAATGTTTCTTCCCCATCTAAATTATTTGGAAAATAGTTAAGCATGTATATGACCCACTCAAATCTATATTGATTGTTCAGCTTTTAGATGATGAAGGATTTGTGTATCGTCCAACTAGTAATTCAATTTTACCGCAATCTTCAGTTATGCACATGTGTTGTTCACGTTGAATAGGATAATGAGTCCATTCAATTTTTTTTTCTGTTAATGTAGTGTTTGCTGATCAGTTTGATAAGCATTTTCTGATGAAGTATTAGAGCGTGTCGTTGTTTTCAATGTCTTTGGTATTTCCCTTACATTTTCGAATAAAATGACGATGCCACAACATGACTTCATAATTTCAAGTAGCATGGAATGAATATATTATTGTCACGTGACAAAAATATGAATCAAAATCATGATATTAATGAACTAAATCTATGTGCAAGAAGCGGTAGTTACCATGAGTCGAATCCTTATTAAACCACAATGCCATGGATTCACACCTAGTCATTTCTCTCAATTTGAAAAGTCAGTAACAAGTCTTGACTAACAAAGTCTTACAATAGCAGACGTTATTTGCAAACAGACATATTAGGCCACATCAAATTATAAAATGGAAAATATACATGAATCAGTTGGAAGATGGTTATGATTGAAGTGAGCCGTAAAAAATAGACCGAAAAGGGATTACGGAATAATGAATCGGATGACAATATTGAGTGGGTTATTCGAAAGATCGTGTTGAATGAAATCATTCTATATATGTATCTATATAATCTGAACACTTGACAAGTATACAATAGAGTGATAGTCGATGGACATTCGAGGAAATGAACTTCAGTTTTCACAATATCCGTTCTGTTATCGCTTTTCACTCGATCATACAGACAATCAAATTAGGCATAGAAATTCACGATTTATTTTCATAACTAAAGAGAGCTGATGCCTATCCACGATTTAAATCCAAACGCCTGTGAATCAGGATAGTTTAAGTTGAATTCCTCTTCTGCTAAAGATAAAACATTATTCGGTTTTCATCTCATTTCAGAATATAGAAACGGTTCAAGAATTGAAAGTAGAATTCAGACGGATAATAGCGGAAGGAAGAGAAAAGAGGAGAGAAGATAAAACGGTTAGCAACTAAAATGAGAAAGGAAATGAAAGGACGATGGTGATTGTGAAATAACAATTAAAGAAAATTTGGCAAATTATTTACATCATGTACTTTTCGCACATTTCAGTTATGCAGTATGTGTATTGGCATAACTTAATAAATCTGTTTACTATTACCTACTCTCTACATTAATTACAGATGTAGTATTGGTAGGGTTGATAGTGGTAGATTGTCCGGTAGTTGTTAAAGTGATGCAGATATTATAATGCGTAGTAATATGTTATTTGGCATTTCAGAATCTGTACTAGTGGGAGCGTAGAATTATGGTCTACTATGATAATAGTAGTAGTGCTCTAATAATAGACTTGAACCTAAAATTGTAGGTTTGTTATGATGTAACTGCCTACTCTTTAAGATCTTACATGGAAGTCATTTTGAAACGTGTTTATTTAGAAGAGGTTGCACTTTTCTCGTTCTGTCTGATGATAGATAAAGGGAATAATTTAACTAACACTTCAAAGTTTTCATTTGAATAGTTCAGTTTCCATACAACTTTGATGCTATTGTGATCTGTAGAAATTATTAAATAAACGATGTTGTTTTGTTACTTCTATCTTCCTATTCTTATTTAGGGATGAAATCGATGGGTTCGAGTCCCGCAATGAACATCAACACTGCGATGCAGGTCCCAATTAGAACGAAACGCATGTCCTGGATTCCACTGCTAGCCACTATCCATTTTTGCTTGAGGAGAGATTACATTTTATCCTAACGCTTTATGATCCATTCGTTCATTACACGAATTGTCTGATTGAAGAAACCTGTTCTATAGTGTAAAACTGCTGCAAATATAGAATGCGCAAAACAATGTTTGTGTGCACAAATAAACGATTTGTTAACTCAGTTTCTATTAAAAATTAGATTGATGTTTTGAAAAATAAAACTACAACAGGATTGTTTGACTACTTATAACATTGTAATAAGTAGTCTAAATACATCTATATAGAATGGTAAGCTATACAAATAAAGAAAATCCATTAATGAAATGACTTCAGAAAGACAGTAGAGAATCGAAACAGCTCATTGTTCTGTTAATAACGGTTTAAGCGAAAATCTGCGAACGTTATTTGTTTTTGCTCCCAAATTCCCTGGTACGGTGGAGAGTATACAGCCACTGCCAGAGAAATCCTACTGACTGTTTTCTCGTAGCCCGATGATTTAACTAGTTTGCTGGATACGAACGATCTACTCAAGGGAGTTGGAAAACCCTGTATAGTACTGTCTTCCTCTGTATCTCAGTCAGCTGATTTCACATCTCGAGTAGGAAGTCGGTAGTTTTAGTGTAATGTGTGCTACTCAATCCCGACAGACATAAGTAGTATGTATCAATGATCGAAAGTGGAATGTTTGGAGACAGAAAATTGGGAAAATTGAAAATAAGAGGACGAGAATGGAACACATACTACAAATCCCTCATCCAGACTATTAACCCCATTCATTGTTACTACCACTAAAACACAATTATCACATAATATACATCAATCATTTACCTACTGACAAACCAATATATTGTGATCTTTAATTACTATCCTATTGATATCTATTATTAGAAAAGTAAGTGTATGATGATTCTCAGGGTTTTATCACTATGTAACTCATAATCACTCCACTTTAAATGGAACCAATAAAACTTCATCAATGTTAGATCTATCGAAGCGTCTAAGTCATCCGATTGAGATACGCGCAAGATCGAATTTTCCAAAACAACGATTTGTCTACAATATCGATTCTTTATTGAATAATACACAAAATTTAGTTACAAACCTCAACTTGTGAGGTGTCTGGAGAGTTTAAACGCATATTTCAAGTACGAAAATAAAAAGGCTTCATGTAACAGTAACATGAAGAATAATTACAACATACGATAGTACAAAAGACGGTTGTTAGCTGTGTTTAAATTTGATAACAGTTTATGAACAATGGAAACCCGAATCAAGAGCGAAACATTATGGAGAATGTGTATAACCACTACAGTGATTAAGGTACAGTAATGATAATGATAAATACAATGTTAAGTACAATAAACGTTATAAGTATGTGTAAACAGGGATACTACCGGGGTAGTCAGACTGAAGCAGATTGTTTTCTTGGTGGGTTACCCTCTCAGAACCGATGACCTAGTGGACTAATCCGTCAGGAAGTAGAAAAAAGTTGCGAGATGCAGTTTCGTGGTAGCAGACGGTCAACAATTGGTTCATACTTTATTTGTTCCTTCAGGACACTGGAGACCACATGCATCAATAGTTTGGTATCAGGGTTTTCCAACTACCTTGAGTAGATCCTCCGTATCTAGCAACGTAGTTAAAGCAATGGAATTCTTTTTTCACCTTATCAATTTCGTAAACACACGGGTCTCGAATTCGGGACCAATGAACTCGATCACCAATGCCTAACCTCTACACCACTCAGATGGTCGACGTCCAACAGCGTTAATGTACAACTTCAGTAGATCCATGATCTTCCACAAGCATTCATCAGATATCTGAGCTGAACATCCGTCTCTAGCCGACACGGATATGATGTTCAACTCTTCAAGAACTTTACTGAAATAATTAACTTTCATTCCTAGCTTTGAAATCAAATGCTCTGTGAGTTCGATCTAAGGTTTCATCATCTTCTGAAGGTATTGATGTGGAGAGAATTTCCATAGATGGATAATTTTAATATCTAACGATCCGATACCCAATTAGTTTCAGGCTCCTGAAATCTTGTCTTATATACACATAATGATATCGTTATTTTAATCATCCAGGACCTCCTACCAATCGCTTTCTGTAAGGAAACCTAAATAATTCATTGAAAGGTCTTCAGAACCCAAAATATAATAAAAGATATTTAACTCATCTAACGTTCTGCAGAAAAACAAAGTGAATGATTAGTTCTCTGTTATCTTGATTCAATCATTATCAATCTTCGTGCCATTGCTATCATGGTTTTTAGAAGCTTATAGAATATCAAGATCACTGTATGGTTCTATAACTATGATTAATCTTCTCGAAGTCCATTGCTTGAACCTATTCAAAAAGTGTATCAAGATATCTTTTGCTTGGAAGAATGATCTATTTTTCTTTCTATAAGTAATTAGTTCATATTTCTTGATGATCAAATGACTTGATACTTTGCAGCTTTGTTGACTAAAACTGTACAAATAATTGTCTATTGATGTATGAATGATGGAATTGACTCATTGTCAGCTGATAGAATTACATCATTTATTTGACAGGACTCATTTTACTTTGGATACGTAACTGTTTATTTCTTTTTATCGATTTGACTTCATGAATGTACATGCATATTGAAAATTCTATGGCTAACATGGTCTATAGATGCTATTCATTCACATATTTTTGCATTATTCAAACTGATAATTCTTTTTTATAATGTGTACTACTAATGTTGGCAGATATAAGTAGTATGTATCATCAAGAGAAAGTGGAATATCTCGAGGTAGGAGGTCGAGAAAATTTGATGAGAAGTGGATGAGAACACAGAGTGATTAGTATAGAGACGAAGGAACAATGACGTCTGAGATGATTGATTGACATTTAGCAAAGAAAGTATATATTATAAATAGCTTTTGGGATATTACCAAGTAATTGTGTAATTCTGTATACAGATATATTCGATTGTCACCAGTCGTGTAGTCGTTTACTACACAGATAGTGTTATATGCGAAACTAAATGAATTCGGACATGTGAATTACTAGATTCTGACATCACCTCTTAAGTTGTCATTATTTTCACAAAAACTGATCCATAAATTAGGTTTGAATACGAATTTGTTGACACATAATGTTGACATTTGACGAGAAGGACTGTTAACTGCGTAGCTGGTTTCGGATTAATTCCTCTGTTTGACATTGAAACTATCTTCATTTTCTTTATTGAATAAGTCAGCGAATCAGTTCATCAAAACAATACTACTCCTAGTTTAACTGTACATCAGCTCAAGATATAACATCACCATATATGTTTGAAAATTAATATGAATATGAATTAAAAAGAGGTGAGACAGTATTATGTTATGTGTTCTACTGATGTTGACAGATATAATTAGTATGTATCATCCACAGAAATTGAAATACGTGGTGGTACAAGGTTTTGAAGATCAAGGAGAATAGATTGAGAGCTGAGGTTGATCGCTTTGGAAACGAATGAACAATAAAATCCGAGACGATTGATGAAGCATTCACTGTATGGTTCTCAGATATTCTTTAGATCAATTTAGACGAAATGGCTAACACTGATGGTCAAACATCAATCGATTCATGGTCTCGATCAAAAACTTAGTAATCTCCACAACCTTATATTGATTAATTTCTATTCGTCAAGCAAACGGGATATTATGGTAACTTGTAGGCTGTGTTCATCACAGATCTCTAGAGGGGTTATGATAACCTATTCTTAAACAACCTTATATTATACTGCTATATTCATCTAGCGATTTCTAGTCTTTATTACTATCTAACCTGATGTGAAATTAATCATTCATGAATACAATCGATAAGTTAGTGAAATCTGAAATTTTATCTTCAAACAAATTGTCATTTTTGACGTTGATGGTTGAGTCCAATCAATCCAGATGTATTGATACCATTATCATCTACAAACTAACCACATTTAGTATAACTACGGTTCTTCATTGAATAATACACAAAATTTAGTTACAAACTTCAACTTGTGAGGTGTCTGGGACGTTTAAACACGTCCTTCAAGTACGAAAATAAGAAGGCTTCCTATAACAGTAACATAAAGAAAGATTGTAACATACGATATTACAAAGGAGAGCTAATAGCTGTGTCTAAATTCGATAACAGTTTACGAACAACCGAAACCTAAATCAAGTGCAAAACCATATAGAAACTATGGCGTCTAAACAAATGCAAAAACTATGGGTAACCACTACAGTGATTAAGGTACAGTGATGATAATGATAAATACAATGATAAGTACAATAAACGTTATAAGTACACGTGAACATTTCAGAATGTTACACTACAACTTACGTTACAACATAAGTGATAACATTGTTGGGAATACAACTGCTTAGTGAATGTAAATAAGTAGTATAAAACACAATATAAAAAGAGTGGAAAGGGAGCGAGTAGAAACAATGTAAGACAAATTTAACACTCAATAACAAATATTCAAATTGTGATACAGTTAATCATAGTGATGAATATTCATTCCGATTCCATAAATATAATAAAGGAATATGAATGTTAAGTAGTTGAATGTAGTTAGTAGATAACTACACAATTACGTTTCATGTTATTTGACACTGATCAATAGGATATATCTACAATGTTTAGGGTATTGATGTTACTTTAATGATTCGAATCAGGGTCATCAAGCTTTATAGTCCATGATGTACCCACCTAGCTATTTACACGTCATGTAGTCATAAGAAAGACTACATACAACCACATAATATTTCATCTTAGTCTTCTTGATATCTAGTTGCTTAAACAATAGTCATAATCTTTGTTTCTTCACACAGGCTCCTGATCCTCAGTTAGCTATAGTAATTAGGTGGACATTCTCAAGGTCATTTTGGAGCCACTCAAAGGTCATCCACAAATTATAGTCTCATTAATAATAGAACATTGCCTATTAATCTATCGGAGAAATAAGTAGTATTGTCATGTAGTTTGAAATTTCTAAAAGAAATTCATTATTTGTATCTTTTTATTTTCCCTTTTAATCTAATGGTAACTATTCTATTCAGTTTAGGTTCTCTATTCAAAACCTAAGACTTTTCTCTTCTTGTTAGTGAAAATATATCAGTTCGTTTTGGAATATTCCCATTTTTCTGAATCTTACAGCTTTAGATATATACAATTCATATAAATACTTATGTGGTGTATGTTACTGATGTTGACATATATAGGTAATATTTGTCATCAATCGAATGTGAAATGCCCGATGGCAGAAGGCTAAGAATGTTCGAAGAGCAGAGTATTAGGACAGACAATGAATGGTGTAACGAAAATGATGATGATGATGCGCACTGCTGAGGAATCCCACATTAGAACGAAACGGCCATCCAATGTCTCGAGGTTTTGCATGGTGGTCTAGCTTTAACTGACTCATCATCTTAACTATTGAAAATACTATATTATGTACAAAAACCCTTCTGATTGATGTAATAGATAATCTATAGTTTGATAAATGAATTGCTATGAATACAGCTTGTTAGCTTTATGCTGACTCCACATATGAAGCAAGTTTCTTCTTCGGTTCTGATGGCCATTAAGATATATGTATGTCACTAATCCTCGTATACAATCATCCACTTAAATCACGTTGTTGAATAAGTACGTTAAATTGGTCAAATACGAGAATGGATTTCGAAACCTCAGTAACGTTAAATGGTAGATGGTTTCCATAATTCATCTTTCAATCACCTCAAGAGATAAATTAAATTCTACTTTGATTATGACTAACAAATGTCAGTATGGTATAAAACTGATCATAATAGCTTACAAAGGACTTTAAACTCGGTCTCTTCGTGTCACAGGTCTACTGTTTTGACTTTTTGACTGATCTCAAAGTGATGAGAGAATAGATCTTGAAGTTGAGCGTAAAACTCATTCATCCATTTGGCTAAATAGAGTTTGTGGCATTGTAGTTCATGTCATTTCGTGATGAAAACCCCTTCATCTAATTCCTAACCTTACTCATCAACTGTAAATCATAATCTTTATTTTTCACATTGGTTTATAACCCTCATTCTGAAGGTGACATTAACGTCGCTCAAATGTTTTCACACATTATAATCTCATCGTGTCTTATTCACTACCAGTAGTCATTCTTTCAATAACATTACATACTAAAGTATAGTCCTCGTTATACATTAGATTGAAAGCTCTAATCATTAATGAATGTATGTTTCTTATTCCACTGATTGACAGTATGCAATAAAGAACATATTTATGCCTAAATAGAAATCTCCAATGAAAATCACATTCATTTAAGTAGTATTGACATATAAATGAACAAGAAATTTGATCAAAAATACTGAATACCACTACAATCTTTACAAAACCCTCCTACTGATTACATTAGCTAATTAAACTAGAGGCTGGACAAGTATATTGAAAACTCTTTGTGACATATAGATATCCTGTATTAGATCATGAATACTCACTGCTTACAAGTCTCATACTAAAACAAAACCGTAGTCTAATGATTTTTGATTTTCGATGGTCAACTATTTGAAATGAGTCCAGGATGTCAACTGTAATTAATATTAAAGATGAATGTGTCAACATGACCTCGCAGTCACGATTCAAACCCTCTGTCTGGTGCACGAAAACTTAACCTGTAGACCGCTTAACCGATCATCACCCTGTGGTGTATATGTCCGACTTCAAGCAATCCACGAAATTGCTCTACCGTCTAATAATTCTAGGTTTTCTATGGTCGACTAGCTTTAATTAACTCATCATTTCAACTATTAAATTACTCAAATTTCACAAATATTTCCTCTTCTTAATAGTTTTTAAAGGCGGATATATAACTTTTTCTAATGAAATAAATGAAGTTTTGTTACTTCAACTGAATCAACTCGAAAGTATATATTGATCACAGCAACATTTCACTTCAACACTAGAACTGATCATCATGTTAGTTCTCTATCACTTTCACTCACATACGGAAGTCTATTCATAATAGTATATTTAAAAATATAACAATTGAATTTTGTTTTCTGGTTCGCTCTCTTTTCTAAGCGAGTAAGTTTTCTACGGAATGTGGTCGCAAATCTCATGCCCAACAATCCACTATTACATATGCATAGCACAGTCTGTACTTGTAGAAGAGCTACAGATGGAGTTAGATATCATAATGCATAGATTAAAAGATATAATTAGATATTCTTATGTTTCGTCACTCATGATAATTTACTTCTTCAGAGAATGTGTGTTAAAGAAAGGAAGGAAACGAGAAAGAGAAAACGAGAGAAAAAAGAACAGTACACCGAATCCTTCAAAGATCATTCTAAATGTATATGAAGGTTACAAATGTGAAAATCACCCGACCACATTGTTTCTCTTGTCTCTAAGAGAAACAAAATTGGATCAATTATCTTCGTATAACATGTAGATAATAATTTTCTTACTGATGATGAAAACAAAGAAAAAAAGAAGAAAAAAGAAGAAAATCAATCAATACGATCAATGACGTTTTTCTTCTGAATTTTTTTAAATTTTTGAATAGACAGAGAAATAAAAAAAGTGAAGGTAGTGTTTGTTTGAATGTTTCTATGGATGAGAGATTTAGTAGTTGAGTAGGTGTATGGTATTGGTTTGAGTTGTGAAGTGATAGATGAACACTGGAATGTACATTTGTCTAGTTGATGAGTCTTAAATAGGACGAAATCTGTATCTTGGATTTCATTACTAGTCACTTACTATCTTCGTATGGAATCCTTGAGAATTAAGCTGATGTCGAGACAATCCGTATAGGATGCACATATGTTAATAAGAGTTTGATAAATTGCAGTCCTTAACAACAATGAGAAGATTGAAGTAAAAGAATATGTAGCCAATTTAAGCTTACATGTACAAGCATGTGGCTTTCAGGACTCATTAGCGAAGTGGATAACTCGAACGACACTAGGTTCGAGTTCCATAGCGAACATCAACTCTGAGATGCTGTTACACCTAACTGACGAGTCCCAAATAGAACGAAATGCACGTTTTTTTCATTCCACTGCTAGCCACAATCCATCTTCGCTTGAGAAGAGATTACACCTTCTGTTTATCCTATTACTGAGTGATCCATTCGTTCATTACATGGATTATCTGTTTAAAGGAACCTGTTCTGTAGTTTCAAACTCCTGCAAATAAAGATTGAGCGTAACAATGTTTGGGTACGCAAATAAAGGATTTGTCAACTGAGTTTCCGTTAAAAATTACTTTGATGTTTTGAGAAACTACAACAGGATATTTTAACTACTTATAATATTGTAATAAGTAGTCTAAAAACATCTATATAGAATAGTAAGCTAATTCGTAAACAAACTACAAATAAAGAAAATCTATTAATGAAATGACTACTGAAAGACAGCAGATAATCTAAACAGCTTATTATTTTCTTGATAACGGTTTAAGAAAAAATCTACAAACAGTATTTATTTTTCCTCCCGAATTCCCTGGTACAGTCGAGAGTGGGTAATGTCGACTATCCTAACTGAAATACTCTCACATGTCCACATGCATACAACCACTGACAATGAAGTTTTACTCATTACCTTATCGTATCATTACTGTTGTTTGCGAAATTGAGAAGGCGATAAGCGAACTCGAGGATGAGAAACGTTATCTCTCCTCCTACAAATGCTCGCACATAGCCATTCGTATACACCCACTGCCAGAGAAATCCCACTGACTGTTTTCCCGTAGCATTACTGTTGTTTACAAAATTGAGAAGATGAAAATCAAATATCCGATACCTTAACCAGGTTGGTGGATACGGAGGATCATCTCACGGAAGTTGAAATACCCTGATACCAAACCAATGATGCGTATGGGCTCCAGTATTCCCAAGGAAAAAATAACGTATGGACCAATTGTTGATCACCAGCTACCACGGAACCGCTTCTCGTCACCTTACTCTACGGTCTTATGAATTACTACTTTAAGTCATAGGCTCTGGGTGTAACACACTAAGAAATCCACCCGCTTCATTCTGTGAACCCGGGTAGTGTTCCAGCTCACACACAAATCGATCAGTTTATGTGGTACATATGTTGAGTTATTTACTCACACGCTCACCCATTCAATCACTCGCACACTCAAGTACTCACTCACACACACACTCACTCAGGCAATTACTTGCATACTCAATTACTCACTCAATCACTTCATTGTATGATATTCTATGTATTCCTTACCTAATAAGATCATTTTATTAAATAACAATCAACGAATATCGTCATACTTGACGTGTAATAATTCATTATATTCTCTTATTCAATATTCAATTTCAATATTACTTATCGTATCATTGTTAAGTAGCTAAACCATGTATATTCATGTTCCTCTAATTATAAGCTTTATTTTGACCTACAGACTACTATTATGATACGATTAACCGTTCTTGAGTTATGCCCTGTCGATTATGAATTACTCTGTCCCATATTCCGTTGCCACTTTTGGTTAGATCTTGTAAAAAACGTTGTTTTTCTATCATGTGGTTTGATGTGGTTTGTTCAGTTTGTTTATAAACCGAGTAGTATGTTGGAGTCCAAGAGTGAATATCAACTCTGAGATGTAAGTATGTACAGCTGACTGGTCCTAAATAAGAGAAAACGCTTGTCGTGGATTCCACTGCTTGACACCATCCATCTGTGTTTATAATGTCTGTAACCTAAGGCAATGTTGATGAATTCAGCACAAGATGCACAATTACAGTTTTAAATAACAATGAGAAAAGGTCCTGAATGTGGACTAATGAGGGCTCCCATACTAGAACGAATCAACAGTTTAGTGCTTCTATGTTCTCAATGGTGGTCCAGCTTACATTGACTCATGAATTGAACTACTAAACTTAACACAATCTCCACAAGCCTCTACTCTGATATTCATATTATTCTGCTATAATTATGAATCTTGTGTTATTGAAATGAATTCGCCTTGTTTAAAGATGTTGAGTAATCTAACAATATTCATAGACCAATAACTTTATGCTATTTCTCCACGACCTGTAGAAAACTTGGATTCACTGGATGGTCATTTCGTCTCAGTATAGGACTCCTCAGCAATGCGTATTCACGATCTCACTCGTCAGTATCAAATAAGAAAACCCGTAGGTTTCATGCGCGATTGCTTAAACTATAGACTACTGAACCGGCTGGCAGTCAACTGTGTTAACGTCCAATCCCCTAATCATTTTGTGTTATTCTTACAATCTGAATCAGATTATTTTAGTGTTGCAAAGATATCTTTGTGATGTTTGATTCGAGTTTATTTTATGTCTCAACATTTGAAATTAGCTTGAAACAAAGTTGAAAACGAAAAATTCATGAAGCGAATTTGCATTTTTACATTGAATTTGTGATATTTTATTTAAACTCCTTATGAATCATGTTGCGGTGTGTTTTACTGATGTCGACAGATATAAGTAGTCTGTTTCATCAATCGAAAGTAACAATGTCTTGCTGATTGTACTGATTTAGTGGTACCCCTCAGCAGTGCTCATCCACGAGTTGTACCATTGAAATTACTAAAATATCCACAAAATCCCGTCTGATATGAATCAATATATGCTCACTTTTGGCTAACTTCAAGTGGTATTTCCTAGAGATCTAGTAAGAAGCAGTAATCAGTAAAGTTCAAAGCGTCTGTTGTGACTCACCGCTTTGCCCCTCCATCTACGCTTACATGAACACCGATTAGCAGTCAAACGCCATGATATCTCTTCACTTATATCAATACACGTGGATAACTACGGACACTCATTCGATTGGGAAAATGTAGAAATCTTAGACAGAGGAAACTCCAAAAATACCAGAGAATTTTTAGAAGCCTGGCACTCAGGTCAATCAGGAATCAACAAACATATTGAAATCAATCCAATTTATCAAGCAATCAGAAAAATCATGCATAAATATAGGAACGAAAATCAAACCAATGGGAGACACAACCAAAACAAAGAAGTAAACGATGATAAATTTAAGGTCAACAAGAACCAATCAACATCGAGGTGCACAGAACAAGCTGTGAAACACATATGGAGAAATTCGAACACTTCACTTCTATTTGAAGTTTGTGCTGATGATGTCGTTCAGAAGAACGATGAAAGCTCCACGACCAAACCATCCAGCTCAGAGAACAAAACTCCACCAAAATGTAATCTTGTAGGTGCGATAATGATACACAGAACGTGATTTATTGTTTAAAATAATAATACTGATGACGACGATTGAACACAATCTGACATCCGATAACCGTGAGAAGGAACAACCAGTCGAATATGAATGTATCTAAATTAGTGATGACAGTTCCTCAGATGAGATTACAATAACTACGACCATATGAAATAAGATGGTAAACATTTTCTGTGATTATTGATGGCTGGTGCCAAATATTCCCTGAGAGGTTGATAGACTACTTGCTATCTAATCATTTTCTTATTAGAAACTAATCTGTAATTGCAAAATGAGAATTTTATTCATTTTTCTGCTGTGTGTTTGTTGATGATTGTCAGTCATATGAATGAATCATTAGAAAGCGACATTCCTTTCTATACTCAAAGTAAATATCACTCTCAATACACAATTAAAAAACATCAGATAACCTGATTAATAAGATGAAATATGATGATAGACAACCGAAATTTTCCATAACTGACATTTCTACAAACAACAAATGAGGTCAACACACAGAGATCGGCATATCACGTATTCAGATAATATACACCATTACTTTGACTAGTGTTAAATTTAGAAAAGTATTTCTTTTACAGAAACGCTAAGTAGATTAGAAGAACTGAAATAGATTTACTGATTTTCAGTAATATTCAAACACCTAATCGTGATTGAATCGCCAAAGTACAGTCCTCAGTGTGAACGGTTACACGAATGCGAGAGTGCCACGTGTTGTGTTCACGTCAAACAAATACTGTTCATCGAGGATAATATGTTACTGATGAACAGTCATATCATCTTGAACCTCCGATGAAATACACTTTTTGTTGTCAATCACACTATGGTCTTGAGTAATTAATGGATGTAAAAAGTGGCTGTCCACTTGACCAAAATGGAGAAGACAAAATGAAAACAAGTGAAACAAGGAACAATTAGTGATACTCATTATGGAGCTGAAATCACGCATCAATATCTATCTGATTATCTTTAATTAGCCCTATCAATTGACATGGGTTTGGAGAAATTCTCGTGGAACAATTATCGTGTTATATCAAGCTCATCTTCATTTGTTCTGTCAGCGCACATCGTCGTAGCAAAATGGCAGTATGACATGTGATGAGGAATGAATGTGCAACACATTCCTATTCTGTTCAACGTTGGTGGTGAGATATACGGGACGTGGTTGTTAGACGAATTCCAGTTCAAGGGTTTTGAACATAGGAACACTACTGAGAAAACTAGCAGATTATTGTAGGCTTCATTGGATCTAGTAATTTATGTGACTCGCTTTTCCAGTGGATACCTAATATACAACACAAAAGTCATTGAGACGCATCAATCATCCACATTGTAATAACATGAGACCATGTTTAGTTTTCAAATTATTCACAAAAAGTATTTCATCATTATTTGTGAGTTGTGATTTTAATGAGATGGCCAGGTAAGATATTCTGGATTGCAGTCTACTGGGACAAATCTCGTTTTTCCGTTGAACCAATTTAACTTAAATAAATCTGTTTTCCAATTTTGCGAAAAATTACTGTCTTAGTTGAAACTGCTCATGAATCTATTTGTGTAATATTTGTGCACATAACAACTATTTGGGATGTTGCGAAAACTCCTATAATTGAGCTGCGCGTGCGAAATCGTGGATAAACACTGCCGAGTAGTCTCATTCCAGAACGAAACGGTCGTCTAGTGTTCCCAGGTTTTAAATGGTGCCTCAACATTCACCAACTCATGATATCGGTCAAATCCTCGACAATTTGTTCAGTCATATACACAATCCTATATTCTAAAGTGTTTGGATTGTATTTTAATTTGCTGGTTATTTTGTTACTTTTGTTAAACAATCCAGATGGATGGATCAAGAAAACCGTATTAGGAGAGAACAATATTCACCCTGCGAAAAATGTCATAAATAAAATGTAAGGCCTCTTCAATCAACTCTCAGATTAATGACTAAACATTCTCATACTTGAATTCCAATAAGTCGAAATGCAAATGTCAACTGACAATCACATCATTCGTAGGTGATATTACGCATAATTATGCTAGAAGCTGGCTCATGTAACTCTCCCTAATAACATTCGAAATGGAGCATCGTCCACAGACTGAGACAGAGATCTTTTTACGATGGCTTAAACAGTCAAAAAGAATTTTTACAAAAGATTTACAGCATAATGCTTCTTTCAAGACTGTTAAGATGTGACATGTAATGATGTAACACATTGAATGAATTCGTCAAAATATTAATGACAAATGAAGATGGATTGGATGGCGTAAGGGACAGTTATGTTATCCCGAATGAGAAGTCGTGCAAAGTGTAAAATTATGTGATCGAGGTAAAAGGTGTTAAATAGTTGTGATTGCTGGATAAATTTCCCCTCAATTTCTTGTGATTCAATGTTATTTATGGCAAGATGTGTGAATGACTTTAAGCTATGAAAATGCAAAGAATAGTGTTGCGTGATTTATAATCTAATGATGTCTTCACATCACACATGAAGACTACTCATCAGTGTATCCAGACGTAGATCACCGTAAAACAAACAGTTCAACATATTTCCTGTGGATACAGAGCTCTGACATCTTGATTCAGCCGTCTAAATGATTTCGAAACTGATGGATATAGGCAGATTGCTGTTAACACGATACATCACTGTCAAGTCAAACCTTCACATTGATCATCTTAACACCAAATAATTTATCCGCATCTTCCTAATACAAACAATCCTCTTTTCACAAACTGTTATTTCAAACGAATCATTCTGCCTTAAATATGACCACAATTTGGATGATTCATTTCGACAGTATGATTATGGAAAATTGATAACATCCATTATGTACAAAGCATTTCTCGGCGATAAAACTCTTTCTATTTCTTCACTGTTATATCGCGACGAGCAGACAAGTCGATTGTGGAAGACCAATTTATTGTTTGATGCAAATTCACACAGTGAATTAATAAAATGTAAAGATCGTAATTCCATTACACCATTTTCACATCTTCAAATCGACTCTTACATGCCTCAACGTTCCTTAATTTCATTTATTGTCTTGTTTGCTTTCAGTTTTCTTCTCCTTTCTCTTCATTTCAATCCTGTTCATCTCCAGTCCGTAAACATTTAACTCTCGACTGGTGTTGCCTACCACTTATGTCTGTCAGCAGCCATAATCAACATACGTCATTTCAGTGAATATTATGCAACAAAATTGAATACAAACAGTTCATAGAATCGTGTATTCTTCCAAATACTAAGGTACCGTAAAAAGTAATCATTTGAAAGTGTATTAGGTGAAAACCTTCATAGACAGACAGCGGAAACGCTATGTATGAATTCATGTTCACATTCGTGAATTATTTGTACATGATCCTTATTTTTATTTCGATAATCATAAGTTTGGGCGAATGAACCCTATTCATAATCTAACTCACATTGTGTCCTATTTTGTTTTCCACACTCGTGCAATCATTTCTGACTGACAAGTGCTCTTAAATAATTCTTCATTCGTTTTATCGATCAATACTCTGTATTGCATAACTTATTTCACAGTTTAATATACCATCCTACCTGATATTTACCAGTATTTTACAGCATTGAGAAAGAAGTTTTTAAATTCGTTTTCCGTAGGATTCTTGAAGTATGGGTTTATGAAGTGAGTATACCAACTGATCACCGAGAAGCAGTCAGCTCTGTATTTATCTAGTCTCTAGTGTTCATAAGATTCCACCATTCTAGTCACGAAATATCGAATGAAATAACTTCTCGAATGGAATACCGTGATTTGATTGGATGAGGCAAACATGGAATCGATTCGGATTTGATGATCAGTAAACTAGTGAATGTTCGGAGAGCTGAATGTGAACGTGTTTTAATGACTGGCGTGGGCTCAGAACACTAACTTTAGTTTCAAGCACATATATACATATATTGTTAAGGGCTAGTGAAGACTTTTTAGGGCTTGCCATAGCTCAATTAATCAATCGGCACATAAAAGGAAGCGTGATTTGTCTTCTCAAGTACTGCTATCCATGCAGCTTATTCGTAGACGTTTACCGATTCAATAAAAACTAATTCATGAAGTCGTTCAAGCACTTCTTCAACTGATGCGAGAGCAGCATGGGCTACAGATTATTTAGGTCAAAACTTCTACTGTAATGGAAGACCAAGAGTGGTTAAACATTTACTGCATCCTCCAAGTTCCTCAACGAGTCGCTTAAACAACGAGTCAACTGAGTGTTCCTCTCCCACATTCAGTTTACTGACGTTGGTGCAGATCGAGTTTGTGGGAAGGTCTGTTAACTGCAAACTCTCTATCCAGTCAAGACCCAACAAGACGAGTTACGAACGGCGTTTCAAAACTATTACTCCCTTCTCCATTAATTCATTGACTGTAGCTTCACAATAAATCTAACCTGTACATTTTAACGTTTCTTCGGGTGCAGAATTTACTGCTCATAAGTGACATGTCGGATGTAATGTGCAGCTGTTAGCGGGTTTGATAGTCATTATTCTTAAAACAAACGAATTTTCCGCGAACGCCAGAGACGCGCTTGTTAACAGCTTTCGTTAATGTAGCTTTGCAGTGCTTAAATCTTTCTTAACATCCTTTGATTCATATCAGAAAGAATTTTTTCGGTATTATTGTAATTTCAATGGTTTTGAACATGAACCGATTGAAGCTAGACTAATATGGAGAACCTGAAAGCACTGAACAGTCGATTCGTGATATTGTAGAACTTCTCTGCAGAGCCTATCTACGATCTCCGGTCGCATGATCTGAACTCTTGACCTAACGCAAAAATAAGACTGGTAAGCAGTCGAGTATATCTGTCCAGAATATCGTGTAACGATGAGTTTCTACGTCACATTGGTCGAAATAAAAAGATACACGCAATGTGATGTGTAGTTTTTCATGATGATGGTGGTTGTTTACAAACTCGCATTAAAAAAACATGACATGAATCAACCAGTCGAGTCTAAAAGTGTCTTGAATAATAATGGAAGTTCCACAGACACGCAAACATGGATGATAAAACAATAGAATTCTGTAGGATAACGATCAATACACTTATTTGGAATTAGATAGTAAATGGCTACAGAGTTTATTCATACCTGGTGCAAAATCTACTCTAAAATGATGAAGAATTTTATTCATTTTTCTGCTGTGTGCTTGTCGATGATTGTCAGTCATATGAATGCATCATTAAAAACCGACATTCCTTTCTATACTCAAAGTAAATATCACGCTAACTACACAATAGAAAACATCAGATAACCTAATTATTATTATAAAATATGGAGAAAAACAACAAAAGTTTTCATCATTGACATTTCTACAAACAACAAATGAGGTCAACACAAAGAGATCGGCATATCACGCGATCAGTTAATATACACTATTATTTACACTAATGTTCAATTAAGAAAAATATTACTTTTACAGAAACGCTAAGTAGATTAGAAGAACTGAAATAGATTTACTGATTTTCAGTAATATTCAAACACCTAATCGTGATTGAATCGCCAAAGTACAGTCCTCAGTGTGAACGGTTACACGAATGCGAAAGAGGCACGTGTTGTGTTCACGTCAAACAAATACTGTTCATCGAGGATAATATGTTACTGATGAACAGTCATATCATCTTGAGCTTCCGACGAAATACACTTTTGTTGTCAATCACACTATGGTCTTGAGTAATTAATGGAGAAGACAGAATTCAAACAAGTGAAACAACAAACAGTTAGTGATATTCATTATGGAGCTGAAATAACGCATGAATATCAATGCCCATGTTAGCCCAGTCCACTTCATTTCCCATTAGCTCCATTTCAATAAGTTTAATTGTATTTGACAATTTTATAGGCTGATATATTTTATCACAGACTACTACTTCAGCTCTGCTTCTGTTTAGAAATCAACAGAATTTGAGCAAATTAATGTTGTCAATAGTTTGATTTGTTCTAATCTACGTTCACAGAATTCTGTCAAACTCTTATTACTTTCTGTTTGTTTCCGGTTATCTACATTTCATCACAGAATCTTCTTGCATTCTATCACAATGATCTAACAAAACTTTCTCTAGTCGTCATTATTTAAAATAAATTGTTCGGAATATCAATGGTGAGTTGAATACAAGTAAACGTGATTAAATCCGGATTCGTTTCTTAAACACACAGTACAAACGTAACTGTCACCCAAAATTTGCAACGTCAATTTCATGTGTACACTTCTTGTAGCAAAATCGCAGTATGACATGTGATGAGGAATTAACATGTCGCATTTAATGGCTCACCTGCATTTAAACTTGTTTACGTTTAATTTTATCAACGTGATCTACTATTACATTCATCATGAAAATGTTCAATTATTTTCAAGTTATTGCTTTCAAAAGATTCTCAATATCCTTTGAAAGGTTATCATTAGTGACAGCATACTGTGAGAGAGAACAAATCAGCTGACTTTTGAGAGTCGGATATATATCACAAAGTTCCTCAATCTGCATCTTAAAGCAGGCGCTGACTTGGAATGCTGAAGAGCAACAGAAAAGTGGAATGCCAAATAACACACACTGTGTCGTGATTTCGAATCAGACATCAAAGGGATGAATAGCAACTGAAAACAACTAGAATAGTTTGTCTAGGTCAGAGTTATATGGAGAATGTGTTTGAGCGAATTATGCTACGACAAGTTGTAACAGCTGTATATGAGTCAGTGAGTGAGTATTGCGTATAAACTTAGAAAACAAATTGTTTAATCTTGTCCAGCTTGTCCACCTGGTCAATTCATGTATTTCGCGAAAACATTGCGCAAAAGTACAGTCAAAATTCAAATTATACAGTTGACTTTGGTAGAATTCAGCAGTTGATAATACAATGAACATTACCCAAAACAATTCATTTGTCTCCGTTGAAAATGTACTAGAGAAGGAAGAAATCATTTGACAAAGAATAGTGTCTTTCTGGATTGATAAAATACACTGAGGTACACCACATGTGACCAATTAGTTGTTTCAAAGATTTTTTGTTAAAAGTGCATGGCATTGAGTAGACAGTAATGAATCCGCGAATGATAATGTTTAACATTTAGGATTTGACAATCATCTCTGCTGTCATCATCAAACTACATTGAGAGATAAAGATAATGATATGTAATTGTCATGATGAATATCAGCCATATTCATTGCTATGTGTTTGTTCAAACATTAAATCCTCTGCAACGGGTATTCCACATTTCCTTTTACAAAAAATGGAAAAAGTTGAAGAGAATATATAATTCGAGTGGATGAACTACATGGAATAGAATGGGTTGTCTTTTGGAGAAAATTAGGAATCTGTACAGCATTCTTAATTAGAAATATGGGTGCGAATACAAGTTATTGACTAGGTAAATTCAAACAACCTGTTCGTCACAAAATATATTTGTTATAACGCTCGGTTTCACGTCGCCTACACGTATAGGACTTTCATTTACCTTAAACAAATATCTAGGCTAGACTCTCTCCCAATGTTTATTCTACAGAACGTCAACACAATTCAGGTCAATAACACGTGACTGACCTGACTGGAACGTAAATATATTTTCACATCAAAAAGCCGACACAATTCAACAACCAGGAACAATCAATAACGTGTAATGATAAAGACAGAGGAAATAATAACTTATCTAATACCTGTCAGACTCGCACACACATCAAAAGCATTGTGAAGCTTCTATTCTTTTGCTTGCATACATGTATTATAATATACTGAAATCTCGTCTTACCAGGAGATATACACGGAGAAATATATAAATAAAGGATATGGTGAGTATCCGGTGAAGCAACAACTGCTAGGTCTCAGGAAGACATTGAACGTCTATATACAATCATATTTTTAATGACCTCAAAATATTAACCAGTCATCTTTCTTACTGCCTTCAGGACTCTTCACAAAACAGAAAAGTCTTTATTTCACAAGACCGTAAATGGAAAATGTAGCACAGTAAGTAATAATAGGTTACATGCAAGAACTTTCGAATTATACAGTCAAATTGAGTACTTACAACATATTCACTTGTAACACTATGTAAAATACACAAGAAAGTACAAGGAGAGACTACCAATTAAGTTCTAATCTAGATCTAACTTATGCTGAGCAGACTAGTTTTCTTCTCATAATTAGGTACTGATCAACAGCATAGAATGTAGAATGTATCATTGAAATCAATTTTGATTTTGATTCATTCATGAATTTACACAACAGTTCCTTGTTCTACAACACTGTGATGCTCGCGAATACAACATTTTGATTACTGTCAAATTCCTTCTAAAGTAGAACAATACATCTGTACTGTACCAAGAGAACATCTATTTGCAAGCTCAAATGACATGTGGAAATAGTTCATTGAAATACTAAAATGGAAATCAGTCCTTCTTTTGCGTGTAAACAAATTTATTAGTAATTAGATACACTAATCACTGTTATTAAAACAAATGTGTGTCTGGTTCAAGAAGTTGTTCTCAATCTTCAAAAACTCACTTCAAACAGAATGAATTGTATATCTATTATTATAATGTTTGACGACATCAATCCACATAACTGGACACAGTCATTTCCACTTCTACTAGATCGATACTAAATTTATTATGTTTTTAATCAGAACTCCTATGAACAATCAGTGGTATAATATGGTGATCAAACAGAATGGATGTGACTGCGTTGAGAAGTTACAATTTTCATATTAAATGATGATGAAATTGCCTTGCAGAATTTTTATTGAGGTAAACTACTTTTAGCGAGGTGATGAGGTGAATGATGGCTGAAAACGTGAGGTAAATGAGTGTATCGTAAAAATTGAATTTCGATTCACCTGAACCATTTCAGATTCAATTCTCCATATGATCTGTTCATACAAATTTCTATGATCTTGAACGCATTATCCGAGTTCTGTAACTGTGAAGAAATCTGTAAACAAAAGGATTGGAAAAACATTACAAAAGTGATTATTAAGAATGAGTCATATCAACATGTAAGTAATCAGTCAGATCCTAATAGACATATACAGTCTCATCATTATCATTACTCACAAACAATTAGTCTCAAGTTGTGATTGGCAGTTTTAAAGGATTCGGTCTGATGGAAATACATTTTGTGGTGGAGGCGCTATCCATATGTTTACATCTTTTCGGTACATTAGACTAGAATTCCCGTTGAAATATTACGAAAGTCAAGTCAGTTACTTTGATGATTCTTCTGATGGTAAGTCCATAATTTTCTTCAAACTAAAATTGTTATTGAGTTTTCTTGATCACAAATTAATCTCATGATTCAAAGTTGATTCGATTTCTTCAGTGAATCAGTCGCTTGC